>NC_079969.1:23596458-24196458 GCF_029852145.1 Microplitis mediator
ACAAGAAATCTCCTTCATTACAAATTTTCTAATCACTTAACATAAAAAATCAGTTAAAGTAAAATAACACAAACATTTTGTGTTGAATCAACAGATTTTTGTGTTAAAAATCGACACAAAAAATTTCACTAAACAATTTTTTTACACAAATACGCAAAATTTCTAACTGTGCAAGACATTAATTTATTTGTCATATTTAAAATATTTTATTATATACATATATATGTGTATATAATATTAATATGGCTGATGAAAAGTTAAATAATAAATAATATTTAATTTGACAAATGTTACTACTGGATTACAGTTATTATTCTATATTCTATAAAAGAGAAGAAAGTATGAAAAATATATGATGCATATTTATGTGGATAATAAATATTATATTTTCTTAATTTATGTTCGTGGTGATTGTATGAAGATTTTAAATTTCATTTATAATTAATGTCAAAAATATATATATGATTATTTATTTATATTTTATACATTTAAAGTAGTATATATTTATTTTTAGAATACCAGGTCAATAAAAATTACCATTAAATTAATTTAAATGCATGGAGAATTTTTTTTGAATTTAAAATTATTAATATTTATTTTAATGACGTACTAATAGGACATGAATTTATCGTTAATAAATAAATAAAAAAAAAATACAAATTTTTAGTTGGCATTTTGTTAAAATACGAGGACTTGAATTCACTGCTGTCATTTTGGAAGGTGTATGTACACTTTTCACGTGGAGATGAAAATAAAAAAAGTGGAGGGGGGGGGAAGAAATAAATAAAAAATAAAAAGGACAAAATATAATTTTTATCGGTATTTTTAATAGTAAATCGCACGGGTTAAGGCCCGTTCATCCCCCTGTATATCCTCTTTTAAATTCTCAGTTGGTATTTCTGGATAGGAGTTGGAAGTCTTGTCTCCTCCTGCCTACTTAAGGCCCGTGAAATATTAAATTAAATTCATTAGCTCCGTGGTTTGTAATAAATCGAACGATTGTACATGAATGCTGTGTACGGGCTTATAACTCAGTCATGTTGAATGGAAAATGATGAGAAATGTCTCTCATTGAGCGGTGGGGGGTCGTCCCTGAGGCGCAAAACTCGGACTTCGGACGCGTAGCCACTTATCGCGCCATCCTCGCGACTCACACCACGCACTCTCTCTCTCTCTCTCTTTATGCAGATATGTGTATTAGTATATGAATGCATGTATGTATATGAGTATATGTGCTGAGAAGAATTAAATGAAAGGAAGAATAAAGAAAAGGATATAAAAGAAAATAAATAAATAAAATGTTTAAAAAAAAAGACATTATTTTTTAACACTGAGAAATTCGATTTAAACCCATAAACACTATCGTTAACGATTGGAAATAAAGTTAAGGATCTGTTTGGATTTATTTATTTATTAAGACTATAAAAAATTTTATAATTAACTTTTAGTGACTTCTATAAATCCAGGAATCAACGGTTAATGTAACTGTAAATTGGGATTTATTTTTTTTTTTTATTTAAATATAATCTCGTTTTTAATGACAATTTTTTTTTTTACAAGACTGCACATTTTTTTTTTTTTAAATCAATTAATTATTTTATGATTTTATAGGATAGAAAAAAATAATTTTTGATTTGAATTAATTTTAAATATACACTGAAAAAAATAATCGCCAGCTGCTAGCGATTTTTTTCTTTAGCAGCTAGCGATTAAAAGTCGTTAGCTGCGAGCGATTTTTTCTTTAGTAGCTTTTTCGCTATGTATATATACGTATATATATAAGCATTCACATTACATATAAGCCTTGTTTTCTTAAGTGACCCATTTTGCCTCACTCTATATATATATATATATATATAGCTAATAACACCGAACGGTGTGTAAGATAACACTCACACCGAGTTAAAAGTACACTGTCCGAGCTACTAGCGAAAAAATCGTTAGCAGCTAGCGAAAAAATCGCTAGCAGCTAGGGATTATTTTTTTCAGTGTAAAATTTAAATAAAAAAATTTCCTTAATTTCTGTAAAAAAAAAAAAAAAAAAAAATAATAATTTATTAAAAATAAATAAAATTAAAAAAAAGACCAGGTGGCAAAAGAATACTTGAATCCTTTTAAAAAATTTCGACTCGTTGATACCTCGACTCAGTTGAAAAGCAATTGTCACAACAGCCTCGAGTAGTCTATGAGTAGTTTAGATTTATGGGGGTGCTGCTGTTACAACTAAACATCGACACGAGTGTAGTATAAAACGACCAAATGACTTTTACGCTGCACAATAGAATAAATGGCCTGTGATTTGTACATCGATTTAATCTTATAGATGTGTTGGCGCTTTTAACTATTTAAACTTTACTATATACAATCGACACTTGTATATAACTTTAAATAAAGAATGAAATAGTATAATACTCCATGTTTTGGGTTTGTAACATCAAAAATATAAATAATGACAGTTTTCGAAATTTTGACTTTTTGTTGTAACACACGGGGGGTTTTCTAGATATTTACTAAAATTAACCAGACAGCTGCTACTAACATATATATGTTTACTATTCACTATATTTTACTAAATTGCAAAGCCTATGAGTACTTGAAATATAAATATACAAGACATCAAAATTAGTTATATATATTTTATAAATGCAGTAACATTTTAAATGTGACGTAAAATATCAACGTTGTTACTGGGCATGGAATTTGAGAGACTTTTTTATGATCGCACACGATACTTGCGAGAATGTTCACCCCGACTTTATTATCGTCTTCGTAATGGCAGCATTAAAAAAGACTAGATTATATATATATATATATATATGTATTTTTTTATTTATTGAGGGAGTATAAATTATTTTATCAAAAGATATAAATAATTACTTGAATCATTGATAATAAATAAACACTTGTCTCTTTAATTATTATCAAGACTTTAAATGA
Source organism: Microplitis mediator (assembly GCF_029852145.1). NCBI lineage: Eukaryota > Metazoa > Arthropoda > Insecta > Hymenoptera > Braconidae > Microplitis > Microplitis mediator. The sequence goes on from NC_079969.1 coordinate 23,599,396, forward strand.
AATGAAATAATTTATTTATCAAAAGGGAACATTCAAAATTTTTTATTGCGCTCTGTAATTTCGAGAATTAAAAAAAAAAGTTGATGATGATTCACGTGGTAAAATATTTTAACACCGGGAAATTTTTTTAACACCACGGTTTACCGCGGTAAAGAATATTTACATCTTCTGCGGTGTTATTTTAACCGCTTTCGGTGTTGAAATTTAACACCGTAAATTTTAACACCTACACCACTTCCCATATGAAAAAAATATATATCCGGATATATCCGGGCAAATCTGCATATATGAGACATATATTTATATATATGTTGCATATATACGACATATTCCAGATTTGCCCGGATATATATTTTTTTCGTATGGGGCAAATCTGGAATATTTCGCATATATGCAACATATATATAAATATATGTCTCATATATGCAGATTTGCCCGGATATATATTTTTTTCATATGGGTTCCCGCATGAAAATACCATATATGATAAATATATATGGAAAAATATATAATCAATATGGGAGCATATAAGTGGCCAAAAACGATATATATTTTCTTATATATAATATAGTAAGTTTTAATATAATTAATTATATACGCAAGTTTATAAGTTAATACATGTATTATATATATTTATAATCATATATGTAAACTTATAAGTTAGCGCATATATGTATTACATATATTAATAATTATATATGTAAATTTGTAAGCTAGCACACACATATATATATATATTTTCTGAACACAATGTTTGAATCTTATAACAGAGAGAGGAAGACAGAAAAGAATAGATTTTATTTATTCTCACATATATGGGAGACTTATATGGTTCTATATATCGAAAAATATACAAAAATTTATAAAGTTAAATACATGGTACATATATCGTGCCATATAATGATGAATTATATATGTATTCTTATTTGTTTCCATATATAAATAACATTTATTTTTGAATATATTAAAATTATAAGTTTTCAAATATATACATAATATATTGAAGTTATACGGAAATATATGAAATCATATAAGAGAAAACATATATAGAAACATAATAAATTCGGCCAAAATCTATATATAGTTCTATATAAGATTTCATGTATTGTCACATATATATTTACATCTGTAACATATATTTTTTAATATATGTTTACCATATATATTTTCATGCGGGCTGACTTACACCGTTTTTTTTTTCTACAGTGTAACCCCTTAATAAATGATATAAATGTAAAGATTAATAAATAAGTAATAAAAAAAAAAAACCAAGAAATATGCATCCGTCTACTTGGACATGTAGAGAATCTTGCATAGTAGCAGTGGTTGTATGGCATACAATGATTGCTATATACGACATATTTGCCACGTTTAAATCGGATAAAACGGGCGCGACAATAGACCAAGAGGTTAAGCGTGTTTGCCCTTCTCTCAAGGCCCCATTCATACGACAATGGACCCACGGGCTTTTCACTCTTCTTCTTATTCTTACTTTACTTATACTTTAAGTATTCGCATCGCCTCTGCTTATGAACCCAATGCCAGTGAAGAGCGACGCCAGGATAAAAAGAAAAATAATAATAAAAAAAAAGAAAAATACATGTGATGTTAGTGTCCTGTCATGGTATTTCTATTTGTTACGAAAATTTTTACGTTTATGGGACACGCAAGAAGCTATTGAGAGTAGACCACCGGGCCTCTACTTAACTCATGGGTCCAAGATAGAGTCTGTCGAGACTCGAGCGGTCCATTCTTGGTGATGGTCTGTAAGGAAATGAAAAGTGAGAATAAAGAGAGAGGGTGGGAGGAATTGTAGCATAGCACGAGCCAAGAACTGAATAATAATCCACAATGAGACTAATCGGCCGATGAAATGATACGCGTGTGGATCTTTTTACCCAACGTTTACTCTGTTCTGGACCCTGGAGTTTAAGAAAACTTATGACAGACTAGACTTTACTACTGAAATTGCTTATGTCGGTTATTATTGTGCTATATATTATATATTTGTTCCGATGTTTTATTTCAATGGACCTTGTACGTGTATATATATATGTATATATTCTTATTGTCACGTTTATTTTATTTTATAGTCTACTATACTGGGGCTTATACACTTATATATACGGCACTTCAATTGTGCTTAGTTTAACAAAACGATTTATACGCGATTTGTTACGTTGCATTTAAATAATATTATCAATTTAATTTATATGATTAAGTTGTTCTACAGTTTATTTGATATATCATGCGTTATGATTTCATTCAATATAAATGAATTTTTTAATAATGTTTATTTATTTTAGTTGACTAATAATTTTTGAAAACGAAAAAAAATTTGTAGCAATGAAATAAATGCACTGTAAAAAATTAGCGGAGTAAAATCGGAGTGGATGACTGTTTATTTATTGATTCCCCTCAGAGTTAAATTCACTCCGAAAAAGAGTTAAATTTCATATCAAAACTCCGATTTGGAGTGAATGCGGATTTAAGGAAAATCCAGATCACTCTGAATTCACTTCCAATTTTTTATAGTGTGATATTGAGAAAGAACATTAATTTAATAAATTGATTTTTAGAAGAAATTTTGAAAATGTCATTAGCATGCAATAGAAAAAAATCTGAACTAGAGATTGCATTGAAAATTAATTTATTAACAATATTAATAATATAAATCAAAAATTGAACACGGAAATTAAAAATTAGGCGCTGCAACAGGACAAAATCCTATTTTTTGTCAGTATAGTAAAATTTCAAAATTTCAAAAAAAATTCAGTTTAGAAAAAATTCAAATTTTGAAAAAAAATTTTTATTTTATAAGTGGAATTTTTTTCCAAACTTAATTTTTTTTCAAATTTTGAAATTTTACTATACTGACAAAAAAAAATTGGTACATAAAACTTGTTCCTTATTTTATTGATTTCACGAAAAATCCTGATGCTGCAATAGGATTTTGTCCTGTTGCAGCACCTATTTTTTTTCCGTGATTATTATTAATTTTGGAGCAATAAATATTTATATTCAATTTCAAATACTTGTACAAAAAATCTAAAAATATTTATATTGAAAGTTAATTTTCTCATTTAGCAAAACAATGACTAATTGATAAGTTTTTTTTAAATAATAAATTTTTAAAAACATAAATTATTTGTAAGGACTTTAAATTAAAATTAACATTAGAAAATTAATAAAAATAAAAATTTTTGATGTAAAAATCTAAACAAATATATAAAAGGAAAGTAAAATGATGTAAACTGAAGATAAACATATAATAGTGTAAAGGCCAAATGGTAAAATGCGAAAACCTAAAAGGTCTAGTAAAATAATTCGAGTTTCCCTCTACTCTTACACTTCTATTATACAATACGTCACATACCACTCGTCGACGTGATCGTCATCGTCGTTGGTCTACTGACAAGAGTTACGCGATCTTTCACAGGCCGGACATACTGGGCATTATTGGATTACGTCGCCATTGTCCCTTGTCCAGCTGCGGATTCAAGTGTACAGCGACAAAATACGTACATTCATACATCTAACGACTGGTATAGACCGAGCGGTTGCAATACAAGAAATATCCAAGACACGTTAGACAGAAACAAACACACATTCAAAAATAACAATAATCACATAAGCGACGAAAAATTTTTAAAAAGGAACAAAAATATGAAAATAATATTTCCTTTATAGATTTTATATGATTGATATTTATTCAAGTGACTGGACGATTTTGACACAACACCCGGCAAATTTTTGTCAAGCATTTATTCCACTAAATGTCAAATGATTTTTTTTTTTACAGATGCCTTATGGCCTTTACGGATTTGGAGATTTGTAATTTTAAATTAAAGATCGATGACTCGTGACTTAAAAATTATTATTATTGAATTAAGTATTTATTTACACTGTAAAAAAATCGGGATAAGTCCAGGCGGTGTAGGTGTTAAAATTTTCGGTGTTAAATTTCAACACCGAAAGCGATGTTAAAATAACACCGCCAGAGGTGTAAATATTTTTTATCGGTGTTAAAAAAATTTCCTAAAAAAATTGTTAAGAATTTTTTTACACCGATTTAACACCGCCAAATTACACCACCTACACTTGTGTTATTTCATTTCAACACCGCGCGGTGTTAAATTGAGTCAATTTTTTATACCGTTCTTCTTACAGTATCCATTTTTTTTATAATTTCTATACGTAGAATTTTTTTTACACCGATTTAACACCGCCTACACATGCATTATTTCATTTTAACACCGCGTGGTATTAAATTGAGTCAATTTTTAACACCGCTCGTTTTACAGTGTCCATTTTTTTTTCTAATTTCTATACGTGGAATTTTTTTTCGCACCGACTTAACATCAATATTTTAACACCACTTACACTCGTGTTATTTCATTTTCGCACCACGTGGTGTTAAATTGAGTCCATTTTTAACACCACGCGTTTTACAGTGTCCTTTTTTTTTCTATTTCCTATACGTGGAATTTTTGGTTACACCGATTTAACAGCGGTATTTTAACACCCCTACACCGGTGTTATTTCATTTTAACACCGTGTGGTGTTAAATTAAATCAATTTTTAACACCGCTCTTTTACAGTCTCTATTTTGTTTTCTAATTTCTATACGCGGAATTTTTTTTCGCACCGATATAACACCAATATTTTAACACCGCCTACACTCGTGTTATTTCATTTTCACACCACGTGGTGTTAAGTTGACTCCATTTTTAACACCGCTCTGTTTACAGTATAAAAAAAAAAATAGAATAGAAGAGAGCTTTGATTAAATAAGAGAATTAAATAGAATGTGTGGAACGCAAGTAAGTTGGATTGAGTGCAGTGTAATGTGTAAAAGGGAATGAGAGAACGAAAGTAAAAGAACAAAAAAGAATGAGATGCATGTATATATCTATATATAAGAGTGAGTAGATAGATGTATAGAGATGTTGAGATATATGTGTACTGATGTTACGCGTGCCACGCATTACAATTCAACGCGTTTATACTCCCACCGAAAGTGTATCTCAATCGTGCGTACGCGCCAATTGCTATAAGCTCCATTGTAATCCTCTTCGACATTCCCCACTGAGCAAAACCAGTTCCGCATATTTTTTCGCCTTACAAACAACTTACCCTTCATATCTATGTGCACATAAATATAAATAAATGCATATAAATAATATTTATACATATATGTTTTTTTTTTTTAAATGAATATTTATAATGATACAGTACATTTAGTATTGTTGACCACTTCTGATGGCCATTCAGCCCTCCGAATAATGCCCAGTGTCCATTAATCATTTTAAATTATCTGGTCGTTTAAATTTGAAAAATTGATACTTTTTATTCTCAATGCTATAGATTATTTTAAGTATTTTAGATGGCGTTAACCCTCAATGCCCCAAAAGACCCCGGGCAATTTCAAAGAACTCAAAATTTTTATTTCTCGCTCTTCAAATTTGGAACTCCAAATATCTCGATAAATATTCAGTTTTTGAAAAAAGTACATGAGGCCTTTTTTGTCGAGAATTTATAGCGCTACAAAAAAGAATCAGAGCAATTTTTCAATTAACGCAGTATTTACAGAGATATCGCCAAAAAACCAATCACGCTTTTCATTTTTTTTATAATTTTGAAATTTTCGATGAATTATTTTTCTTTTGATTTATTTAAATTAATTTTTTATTTGAAAGATTAATTTTTTTATGAACTCTATGTCAAAGTTATTCTATTTCCGCAATAATTCGTTGCAAAATTTAGTGAAAAGTATTCGAAATTTGAAAATTATGATAAAAATAGAGATTACACTTTAAAAAATTGGGAGTGAATTCGGAGTAATTACAGATTTTATTTAAATCCGACTTCCCTCGAAGTACCGGAGTAAAAAAATCACTCCGCATACGAAGTAAATAGTTTACTTTTTCAGCGGAGTGATTTGAATTTAATTTAAATCCGCATTCCCGCCAATTCAGAGTTTGAATATTAAAATCAACTCCCTTTCGTAGTAAGTTTCACTCCAAGAGCTTTTATAAAAAACATTTATTGTAAAACTATTGATTAGTTTTATTTTTACAGATCAAAGACGCCGAAGTCTTAAGACCCCTGTGACCGTCGTAATTCGCGGCAGTGTGACCGTAGGGTTAAATAAAATCTGTTAAAAAGTTAAATTTAAAATATTTAGGATATAAAATTCAAAAAAATATTTAAAAGTTACAGAGATTGAGGGATTACTACTGGACAAGAGCAGACACGGAGGTGGTTAGTATGAGGGTCAAATAATCAAGTTAGCCGCGGGTTTTCGCGTCGACGCGGACCGTCGCTCGGGACTGGTTATATGGTGAAGTATGGAAATGAAGGGCATTCGTCCATTCGGACATCCACTAGCCATCTCACTCTTTCTCTCACTTTATCGTTGTTATATATATACACATATATAGATATATATTTGAGTTGTATTTAGTGTGCCGGCCCCAGCATTTTACATAGTTTATCCCTATCTCCCACGCGCTCTTTACCATCCAACGAGTCGTGGACAACTACACGGCTTTGTTATACAATTCATGCGTTCGCTATATATATTATATATACCATCATACTTATATTCATACTCATGCCGACATATATACACACACATACTTTGTACTGCAGTACTCGGCGACAATTAACTAACGAGAGATTGACACAACTTATTAAATGATACACGCGTCATGGATCTCGTTCTGTCTACTGGACATCATATATATATATATATATATATATATATATATATATATATATATATATATATATATACAAACAAACTTATATTTTTATTTGAATGTAAAAAAATTTATTTCAATCAATTAAAAATTTTTTACTCACAAAAAAAAGCAATAGAATTGTTTTTTGCAAATAAAAATATTTTTTTGAGATAAAGAATAATAAATATATTGTTATGGCTATACTTTAGCGGGTGTTTTATCAATTGAAATGATTTGGTGGTGATATCTCTGGTTGAATAGCTTAACGGAGGTTGATGTCACCATGAGAGTGAGTCTGCGGTGTAGCAATAGGGTAAGGGGTTCGGAGAAATATACATCAGCGAGAGCAAGTAAAGGGATGAGAAATGAAACGAATAGAGAAGAGAATTGCCAAGGGGTTATAACATAATTGTATTAGTCGAAACGCCAGTGGGGAACCACGCTGTGAAATTAATGCCTTTGGCTTATCAGTGGCTTGACACTTTAGAGCTAAAAGTCCCCGCAGGTCAGTGGCGTAGTTACTACTGGATTCATGTACGTCCAATACATATTTATCTCTCAATATATATACTGTAAAAAAGGGGTAAGTGCAGGCGGGGTAGATGTTAAAATTTTCAGTGGTAAATTTCAACACTAAATGCGGTGTTAAAATAACACCGCCGTTAGTGTTAATATTCTTTGTCAGTGTTAAAAAAATTTCCCGGTGTTAAAATATTTTTACTTACTCGAACACTACACTGTAAAAAATCACCGGGGTAAATTCAAGGGGTGTAGATGTTAAAATCGGCGGTGTTAAATTTCAACACCGAAAGCGGTGTGAATATAACGCTATCACCGGTGTAAATATTTTAGACCGGTGTTAAAATATTTTACTTTGTGAATATTTTTACTCACTTGATCACTATACTTGTTAATAAATGATATTTGTATTAATTTTCATAAAGATCTGATATTTTTTGTAATATAATCTTTCAAGTTAATACTCCAAGCGGACGTAGTTTACCCCGCTTTTACACCGGTTATCCTGATTTTACACCGGTATTTTAACACTGCCGACACCAGTGTTATTTAATTTTAATACTGTGCGGTGTTAAATTGAGTCCATTTAACACCGCTCTTTTTACAATGAGAAGAAAAGAGGGCAAAGTGGGCTCACTTAAAAAAAAATGTCAGTAGTGATTTCATAGAAATTTATGTGAGGCAAAATGGGATTCCCTTAACGATTTCAACTGAGGCTCACTCAAAAAAATTAAACTTCTAAATTTATTCTGGGAATTGAAATTTTTTTTCCCATCAAAAAAATTATTCTTGCATTTATTTTTTTATCAAAAAACTCAGTTTCAAAAAATTTTAAATGTTCCTCAATCTTATCGATACGAAATATATTTTTAATTATAAATTATAAAAATTTCAACTAAATTATTTGAATGAAAATTTTTCCCGCGTTTAATTTAAAAAATATTTGATTACCAATTTTGCCTGGCCCGAAACACCTCATAATATTCGTATTGTTCCTACGTGAAATTAAAAAAAAACCAGAGCTTATTTTGTCTCATAATTTGAACACAAAAAATTACAATGTCTCTCCTTATAAATTTATAAAATACTGTTACTTATATTTGTAGTGCGATATACTGCTGAGAAAATCAAGGAAGTCACACCACTATTCTGTACAATGTTTATTATACAGCAGAATAGAGCAAGTAACATGCATAGTTGCATAGTTCCCAGTTGTCGTAAGTATATGGTACTTATTTTAATACTTCTACAAGTATTTGTTTTGAGTTTAAGTCACTAGTGTACTTAGTATTGGTCTTACTCTTGCTCTCAGTCTCGCTATAACTATTCTCGATAATATTAACAGCAGCGTGTATGTTGCTATGTACTATAACTACAATCCGCTAATGAGAGCCCTATTAGGAAAGACGAGAAAGGGTTGCAATTTTTATGTCATGCTCCATGAGTTCGATTCAAGCCACACATTCAACATGTAAATTATATTCATTAACGAGTCGTTAAATTATTTTTTTTTACTCATTCTATTATTTAAATAAATACCAATAAGTGGCATTATTTAAATAAATATAAAAATAATTTAAATAATTATTATAATACCATATATTTATACACAGTAAAAAATATTGTGTATCTGTGTTAAATTTTTTGTGTTGATTATTTTGTGTCAAATCAACACAATTCTCTGTGTTACTTTAAAATTTTTAATCGATCTACTATTGAACACTTTTAAAGTGTTACCTAGTACAAAAATCAATATTATCAACATTTATTAAATGTTACTTTAAAATTAACACAAAAAAAGTGTTGAAGCGACAGTTGAATTGTGTTAAAAAAATGACTTTCTTCTATTCACGCGGGAAGCGCCATTAAGCATCAGTTCTTCTTGGTTAGTTATTATTTTTGTGACATTGATTTTATTTATTTTCAATTAGACATAAAAAAATAAAGTTGACAAAGTTCATGATTCGTATAGTTAAAAAAAAAAAAATTGCATCTGTGGCTTTTTTACTTTTCTACGCGTGCACATTTTTATTTTTTATTTTTTTTTTTCGTATTTGATTTGTTGATAAAAAAATTGAAAAATTGTTAACTGTCTGGTAACTTTAGGATCATGTTTACTATCACAAAATAGTTAAATGTTAAATAATAATTGTTGACACTTTTGATAACCGAAAAATAATTCATGGTACAAAAATAAAATGTAAAAGTTAACATTTTTTTTGTGCCGCCATTAACATTTAAAAAGTGTTGAAGTTACTTCTCATATTACTCGAATTGTGTGTTGAAATTTTAACACAAATATTGTGTGGACCGTTTCTAACATACAGATTGTGTTGATTTTAACACAATTTTTTTTACTGTGTAGTATACATTTTTTGTATATTTTTTTTTTTATATTAATAAATTCACTTTGTTATTCGCAAATGGACACGCGGTTGTATTGGTTGAAAAAAAATATATATAATGATAATAAAAATAGCAAGTAGTAAAAATAAATGACAATAAGCGTGTCTCGAAATTTTTACAAGTCACAAAACATCCCACGGTAAGGATTTTTAAGATAATATCCCGTTAAAAAACTCGATGACAACAATAGAGGACCCCCGACCTCCAGGCTATTGATAAAGAAGTCGAAGAATAAGATGGTGGGTAAGATATGTCTTGAGTTTCCGATCGCCTTGTTGGTACTGGGGTATCTCGACCAATCTACTCGTAAGTCGATAGTTCAATCTCAGCAATTCCGCCCACAGCTGCATGCCGCACAACATTTTCTCCCCTAGCACATATTATACATACTATCCATTCCAACATATATATATATATACATATATAAAAAATAAAAAAAAGTGTATGTGTAAAAGAGACCCTTCTTCTTGAACGTGTCCTAGTCGTCATCGTCACCGGCATAAAATGCGCGGCAACAGGGAAAGTTAAATAAAACGAATCTGTCACGTACACTCACAAATATTTCGCGTGTTATATATATGTATATATGTTATATAGAAGTCAGTAGAAAGAATGAAAGTAAGAGTATAAGTGAGAGTGAGAAAAATCACATGGATCTGCACTCATATATATTTTCTTGCTGATGCTCTTAGACTTGGATGTCTTTTTTTTTTCTACATATTTCTTTATTTTTTTTTTTTATTCTGTCATACCGATGCGACATTGCCACACGACCGTTGTGAATTATTTTTCCCGAGACTGCCGAGTCACATGTGACACATACTAGACCCGAACCGTAACAAATTGTGAATATTTTTTTTTCATTTGTATGCTCAGAGTAACCCCTAAATATTCGACACGGTCTCATGTGCAATTATTGATATTAAAAAGAAGATTAAAATTTTTTTTTTTTTAATTTCCAAGAGATTTAGTCATTAAAAAAAATTAAGTCCCGACGTTTAAGATATAGCGCAGTTTTGAATGACTAATGGGTGGTTTGTTTAACTGAGACATAAGAGGGTGCAAAGTGGGAATTCTTGGAGAAAATATCTGCAGAATTTTACCAGTGCATATGTGAATTAAATGGGTATGAAACTCAACAATTTACGAGCGTCTTAAATAATTTTAAGCGTCTCTGTGTCTAATTAATGTCGCGATTTGCAGTTATTCCACATGTGTAAATAGCAAAATTCATACGCAGAAATTCAAAAACCCTTTGGTACATAAATCAGCGTCTTGTTTTAAATAAAAATTTAGTTGCTTCATTTATTTTTAGTTTGAAAAAATTCCCAGTTGAATTATTTATCGATAAGGAAAAATTTATCTACACAGTAAAAAATATTGTGTTAAAATCAACACAATCTGTATGTTACTCTCTAAACATAAATTAGTGAAAATAAGTGAATATTCACTTGTTGCAAGTGCAAATCGAACCACTAATTCCAAAAAAAGATTCGATTGGCACTCTAAATTAGCGAATATTCACTTATTTCACTTATTCAGGTTTGGAGAGTAGAAACGGTCCACACAATATTTGTGTTATTTTGCAACACAAAATTTGTGTTAAAATTTCGACACACAATTCGAGTAATATGAGAAGTAACTTCAACACTTTTTAAATGTTAATGGCGACACAAAAAAAATGTTAACTTTTACATTTTATTTTTGTACCATGAATTATTTTTCGGTTATCAAAAGTGTCAACAATTATTATTTAACATTTAACTATTTTGTGATAGTAAACATGATCCTAAAGTTACCAGACAGTTAACAATTTTTCAATTTTTTTATCAACAAATCAATTACAAAAAAAAAAATAAAAAATAAAAATGTGCGCACGTAGAAAAGTAAAAAAGCCACAGATGCAATTTTTTTTTTTTTTAAACTATACGAATTATGAACTTTGTCAACTTAATTTTTTTATGTCTAATTGAAAATAAATAAAATCAATGTCACAAAAATAATAACTAACCAAGAAGAACTGATGCTTAATGGCGCTTCCCGCGTGAATAGAAGAAAGTCATTTTTTTAACACAATTCAACTGTCGCTTCAACACTTTTTTTGTGTTAATTTTAAAGTAACACTTAATAAATGTTGATAATATTGATTTTTGTACTAGGTAACACTTTAAAAGTGTTGAATAGTAGATCGATTACAAATTTTAAAGCAACACAGAGAATTGTGTTGATTTGACACAAAATAATCAACACAAAAAATTTAACACAGATACACAATATTTTCTACTGTGTACAAAATATTTTATTTTTTTTTTCAAGTTGTCATATTTATTTCCGTTTAAAAGCGATTATTTAAATTTTTTACCATGACCTCTTTGACATGTTCATCGTGACAATGATCATACAAAAGACATTAACATTACATATATATGTATATATATACATATATATATACATGTGTAATGTAAGCTCGACTTAAAAAATATGCAGAGATGATTTTATATATAATAATAATACGCAACAATACCACGTGGGTTAAAATGAAACGAAGGAATAAAAAAAAATTTTCGCGAGGGTGGACGCGCGCGATTTGGACCCCCCCTGGTTGACTAACAATACCAGATAGAGCAGAGTTAGCTAGCCGCAAATGCCATCGAGGGTTGCGGTTACGAACCACTAGTACGCAGAAAAGAGACCGCGAAACAGGACCAGGGACTAGGGAGTAAGAGAAGCATAAAGTAGAGTAGGGTCGGGCAAAAGTCGGGAGTCGGGTTTGCAGATAACCGAGCTTCCAGTCCCTACACTCTTGTCACGGACTACCACCCTTGTAGTTCTGAACCAGTGGCGTCGACACGCGTTTCTACCGCGAGTCCATCAGCATCTCATCCCTTGATACTTTACACTGAACTAACGCGGTGGCTGCTCTACATATATGTATATATAATAGCGGGATGCTCGACTAACGCTTTGTGTTAGTGGATGCTGATCGTTCTCTATTTCTCAGTACAATGACCGTCTTTATTTCCAATCTACCTATAGCATTACGTCAACCAGGACCTACTTGTACTCACGGAACTATCATATTCTACGTCGTATTTCCGTTAGATCCGGATGCAGACGGACGGGCATTTGATCTCTTATATATTTCCGCTGTCGGCTAAACCACTGGGGACTAAATTTCATTTATTTATTTTTTTTTTGTCACTTAAATTTATATATTTATTAATTTTTAGTATCGAATCGCGAAGTTCTAATTTTGATTTTTTATCATTTTTGTATTCATTAAATTTTGTGTTTAAGACCGATGGTTATTTAGATTTTTTATTGAAAAAAAAATATTATCACGTAAGACATTAAAATATTTAACTGAGTTTTGAGACGCAAAGATCCAATCTCACTTAAAGTCGGCTTTCTCTGGGCATGCAGTAGAAACTTACTACTTTATTGGTATGCAATATACACATACTTAGCAGTACGTACTTAAAATACTAAGTATATATATATATATATAAGAGTATAAAACGTTAATATATCACCGCAGAAGATTTAATGTAACAGATATACTAAACTTCCTTAACATGATGAAAATCAGATGTACTAGAAATTCTTAGTGATTGTAATGATTACATATACATGTAACTAACGGGGTCTTACTAAATTCATGTAAGTTATAACTGATTATTTTAAATTAATGATTACTCGTGATATACATCTTCGAGACACCGCGTGTCTTACTGTCTGTTAAAAAGTTTATACATATATATATTCTAATGCTGATGAGTTTAAATAATAAATAATTATACGTCTGTTATTTTATTTCTATATGTTCATTGTCCTTTGACATCAATAGCAGTGTAATAATAAAATACAATGTCATCAGCGATCATCTTGTCGTTAATCTTATGCTCACAGATGAGAGTGCTTTTTAAATTTACTGTCTACATATTTCTTTTTTTCTTTCAATTTTTTAAATTTATTATTATGTTGTCACAATGACTCGGTTGATTTTTTTTCAATATCAAATACACTGTAAAAAATTGGGAGTGAATTCGAATTTCATTTAAATCCGTATTCACTCCGTCACTTGGAGTTCGGAGTTTAAAAAAAAATCACTCCGCATACGGTGTGAATAGGTACTTTGTATTTTCTGCGCAGTGATTTCGGAGTGGATTTTAATCAAATCAGAATTTTCTCTGATTCGGAGTTTCAATATTAAAATAAACTCACTTTCGGAGTAAATTTCACTCCGAAGAGAATTTAATCCGCGTTAACTCCGCAAATTTTTCATAGTAGCAAGTGTTTTTCAAAATCTCATTCAGTAATTTGATTTGTTCGAAATCGCGATAGGTTACTTGAATTCCGCGTGTTTTGCTGTCAACCTCTTTAATATTTGACATTTGAGTTAGATGCTATAGTACGAATTCGTTCACCTGAATTTGCATGCGTTCGTTAATTTTTTTTTCTATTATTGCTTTCGAACTTGTTTTTGTTCTCTTTTTTACGTTTAATTGTTGGCCCCAACTTCCAGGCCCTGCTGATTAGACTGTATTTGACCTGTCTTTGAATTTTGATAAGAATTTTGAGCTGTTTTAGATCTAAAAATCAAAGACAGACTAAAAAAAACAAATAATAGGTAGAAAAAGTCTAATTTTGATCTGGATAAAAACAAAAAAAGGCAAAATATTTTTGAACAAGTCTGATTTTGATCTAAAGGCGACCAAAAATTATTGAAAACAAATCCGAAAATGGTCTAAATAAGGAATAGTATGAGTAAAACTCGATTAAATTTCACATGTTAATTAAATACAAATAAAAAGTAAATTTAATATGAACCTGAAGTTTCCAACGTTGAATGCCAAAGAATTTTCAAATTCTTTGAAAGCATAAGAAAATATTCCTGACAGTAAATTAAGGTGCCGATGTTGTAAAAATTAGAAAAAACTACCTCCGGATACCGGAGGCCGAGTCCGACCCGCGCAAATCAAGGTTTCAAATTTAAAAATCCGGAAAAAATACTCGTACGCTTTTATTCACTGCCAAAAAATTATGGAGGGTCTATTACACTTATATTTACTCAGAAAAAAATCCCCGTCACCTTTCGTGCTCCGGAAACCAGTCAATTCACCCACGGATGTCACAAGGAATAGCAAAATTTTCATTCGGTTTAAAGCAGATCCCGTTTTCTGACCCGGGTTTGAACCTCAAAATTCTTATTCGTATTCTCTCCCCTCCCTTTTCTATCTAAAATTTTTAAAAGTCCAAATTATAACTTTTCCTCACTGAGGATTTTGAGGACTAAACTATCCTTGTTTTTGACTCGGGATAATAATACCAACCAACAGTACAACAATTAAATCACCAAATAATTTATCGTATAAAAACAAAATGATAATTAATCTAAAAGTAAAATATTTATAAAAATAAATATTAAATAAACATGATATGAATTAAATCACTGAGTGAGTAGACTCGTGAAACATGAATGTGAAAAAGATAAATCGTTTTTAGTACGGGCTACTATATCAACAAATCTATCATTATTCATGAGAATATTTAGTACACGTTGTGTCGTGCCTTAGCCATTTGTTTATTATTATTTATTTTTTATTTTCTTAAAGAAATCTATTACTGTTGCTAAATGTCTGCTAGAGGAATGCTACTATTCAGCCGTTTGTTGTTAGATCTAGGATAACTTGAAAAAAAAAAAAAAACAAATAATTGAATGAATAAAAAGCGCGTAAGCAGTAGGATAGACTATTTAATTATTTATTTATATAAATATATGTATATTGTTATAAAAGGGGTATAAAATGGAGGGAGATATTTTAGATGAGGGTAAGAGGCAGATTGGTTTGAAGAGATAGCCTTGGAAACTGGTGTGTGATACAAATGGAATAGGAATGGAGAAAGCTGTGGTCGGCTCTGGACTCTGGACAGGACGCAACTGTCATTGGACGTAGTAAGAGGGAGATGGATAGATGGATAGATAGATAGAGGGTGAGGGCATTGTCTACGGACATCTAACACGGGAACCGAATCACATTGTATTGTTGTCGTATGCTACAACATTTCCATAGTATAGCCTACGACACGGACTCACCGGCATACACTCAACTCTACTCTGATTCTGATGCTCTATATCTGCTCTATTCGAGTAGGATTCTGTGGATAGTGGAAGCTATGATGTTATATTGAGAGTCGCGCAGAAGTCTGAGGCTGTATCATCACTTAAACTACTGGGAGCATTATATATATGCTTGTAATCTTCCTGTCGGGTCCGATCCGAGTGTCGACACGAGTCCAGTCTAGTCAACTGCCGATATATCGTCAAGCTAAATTGTTTATGTCTGCTCAGTGTGTGCTAAGTGTTTGTATTGTGGACAGCCTTGTCGATATAGATTTATCTTTATTATATTAATGTATCAATGCTATGCTTACTTATACGAGCAACACCCTCTATACACCTGTTTTTTTAATGAATTGCGAGTTTGCGTTCAAGTTTGAGATGAAAATTGATAAGAGTTTAAATAGAAATATTTTTTTTTTAACTGAATGATTGATCTTTTTAATCTTAGATCAGTTCTAAGCAAATAGGGAAATCCGCAGCTAAATAAGACTCCATTTTTTAGACAAAAAAGAAATTTTTTATTACCCCCATAAAAAAATACATAAAAAATATATAAATATATACAAAATATGTATAAAAAATATATTTTAAATAGCTAACTTTTGGTCGATTTTTGTATATATTTTATAAATTTTAAATGTATTAAAAATATATTAAAAATATATCTTAAAACATATACAAAATATATTTCAAATATATTTTTGGTTTAACTAACAATCTAGGAAAGAAATATATAAAAATTAGATAAAAAGTATATTTTTTATATTTCCATAATTAGATTTTTTATGTACTCTAAGATATATTTTTAATATATTTAAAATATATACGAAAATCGGCCAAAAGTTAGCTATTGAAAATATATTTTTTATACATATTATATATATATTTAGATATTTTTTATGGATTTTTTTTCTATGAAACATATATTTTGTTTATAAATTTTTTTCATGGGGGTACAATCGTGGCCTATTTTATCTTGAACTCAACTTTTTCAAGTTTTCAATAAAATACTTCAGAAAACAAACACGGAAATTTTTTTTTTTAATGACAATTTGTGTCGGCCCAACTTTAAGCTGACCAACTTGCCCCACCTTTTGTTACAAATCAGCTAAAAATTTCTAAATAAAAAAACAATTTTTTGTCTAAAAAATGATATCCCATTTTACCTCGGGTATCTACCAAAATGATGGTGTTCCATTTTACCCCGTCTCAATATTTAGTAGTTTCGACTCGACCGGACAAAAACTTTCATTTTTCATAATAAATATCAAAATTTTAAATTTAATAATTAAAAAAATTCTAGTTGTCATAAAACAAAATTATTGTTTGGTATCTTGTAGATTTGAATAAACAATAACATAATAACGTATGCAAAGTAAAAATTTTAATAAAAAAAAAAAAATGTATGACTCACCAGTCGTAAAGAGGACGATCGCCTTGAGACAACTGTACTCAGCAGAATCAACATGAAGCGCCTTGAGTTTCTCCACCTGCTCTTGAAAAATCCTAATATGATCCATGAACGCGACGACACGATCCGCGGCCATGGGCGACGCGTGCAGACCCGCCGCGGCCAATAGCGGGGCCACATGAAGCGGCATCGAGCACTGGCTCGCATTCAGTACAAATAGTTCACTCCACACTAGCCTGAGAAGTGCCACCTGATCCGTGACTTGTAGATCAGGAAAAAATGGTATATTTCGCGCCCATTCGACCGCGGAAAACAGCAATCTCGCAGCTAATTCACATATATTGTCGATGCCCATTATATTGTTTGGCTGCATGCACTGTCCGTATCGCGACGTCGGATAGGGCTCTGCTCTTAGGAGTAAGCTGATGTACGACGAGAGATACGAGTGTCCATTTAAGCTGGCACAGGCCACTGCGTCTCCATTCGACAGACCGAATTGACCCGGCAATCCTGGTAAAGATGGCTGTGACGGAGGTACTCGCCCCCTCTGGACCGCTGCAACAAAAAAATTAACATACTTTTAGTATCACAGATAATTATCACTGTTAGATTTCATATATTTATCTTGATATAAATTTTTTATTTGCTAGTATCGATGTCTGATATTTTTCGCTTAATGAATATTCGCGCTATCTCATTTAAATCTATACATCAAAGTAGGATTACTTTCTTATTACCAATTTCTCTTTCAATTTATTAGTTACGTAAAGAACTTGAATCAATTTTTTATTTATTTTTAATGCTTAGATTGAATGATAAATTATAAGATTTTAATTGAATTTTTTTACAAGTCATTCTGTTTAAAAAATTTTATTTATTTTTTACTGTAAAATTAACATGACATTCATAAGATTGTTATTATTATTGGCATTTCAATTATTATTAATTATTTATTAGTCAGCTTCAAATTCACTTGCGTAACGCACGCCCACAATAAAAAATATCATTGTTTATTCATTCAAATTTTGATTGTTTTTAACTCGTTTCTATTCTTTAGCTACTTTATGATCTAATTAAGTGAAAAAAAATCTGAAAAACGGTTGACTCTAAGGAAAAACCCAAAAACTTCCCGCTGTTTTCTGACTCAGGGAGCTGAGTCTAGATAGTCCAGTCGAGATAAAGGTTTTTGTTGGTAAAAATTCATGGCGGACTAATTTTTTCACAGAATGATTCCGAATATGCCAAAAGTACGAGATCCGAAAAAATCAAACAAAGAAGTGCGTTGCAAATATGTTTTTTTATAACGAAATGGTCGAAATTACGGTTTTACGCACGCATACAACAATTTTTTTTAATTCTTGAGTAAGTCTGCTCTCAAGATCGATAGGTGCTAGTGTCTTTTTCTACGTATGTGTCTTGCTGCAAATACTTGTGACCAGATTTAAATTGCAAGCCTTACACAAAATATTCGTGCCAGATTATAACTCAATTCTGGAAGAAGACTACAGTTGAAAATAGTTGCGCATGGCTTGCTCAACATCTACTTAAGGCTGAAAATTGGCCTGAAGCCTTGAGCAGATCTTCAGCAAGCCATACGCAAGTTACTGGTGCAAGAAATGGGTCAGATTTTTTTTCATTGCACAGTGTACAAGATATCTTTAATATTCTTGCGTATGAAACCATAGCAAGACATACACAAATCTTAACGTAGGTTTTTTGATACACGATTTTGCGAAAGACATATGCGTAGAAAAAGATACTAGCAGCTAGGGGTCTTGCTCAAACATGTGTTACTAGGGACAAATATTTAATAAATTATAGCTCATAGATTAAAGAAAAAAAGTATTGACTAAAATGAGCCTATTTTTAGGTTCCTACGATCTGTGATCCGTAAATTATTTAAATATTAATCAAGTTTCTCATCAATTCGATGTCTGCTTTTATACATCAGCTGTTCTGACGCCAAAACTTGTAGTGCGCATGTCGAAGCTGCGCGCGCACCCGTTCGGGAAATTCAAAATCTAAAAAATTGTTTTTGTTTTCTTGCTAAAAGATATTTATATACTTATATATTTAAGATTATCTGTACATAGTTGAAAATTTTGTGGTCTTTTATATAAATGTTTAATGTTTCAATAATTTGTGCCAATTATTCAACACCATCAAGTGTAAATTTAACTCAAATTGAATGTGTTATCTAATCTCAGCAAATTTTAAACCTGTATTATTGTTTGACACAAGTATAATGTGTTAAGTTAACACAAAAAAATGTGGACCGTTCAGGACATGTGATTTGTTAAATTTAACAAAAATTTTTCAAATGTGCAGAATTTCTGATGGAGATCCTGATCAAAATCAAGGCATCCGATGGAGGCTCGAAGGCCTCAAAGGTATCAGAAATTAGCCCATAGAAGCGAATGGAAAATAATTTCGATCCTTATGTAAAAATAAATTTCATTGAATTTCTGGAAAACTGATAAAATTTTTAAGTGGCACCCACGTGAGCATTGACGGGCTAATTAATTACTTGCGAATAATTCAACTAAAAATTTGTTATTTAACGAAAATTGCTGTTAGACTATTCCATGTGGAATTCGCATGTCAGTTTACTCAAGTGCGCACCCTGCTGCTTGTATATATATATATGAATGCAAAAGGGTTCCGGGAGAAGGTGAGAGAGCCGAGAGAAGTTGCATCGTATTAAAGACTCCTGCTGAGAAGAACCTCCGCCTTCTACGTCTTTGGGATTGCATGAGAGATACGTTTCGCAGTTAACGAACGCGCTGATGGACGGGTGGACACGAGTGTGAGTTTGCACGATTCCTCTTTTCCTCATGTAAGGAAATATATATAGATATATAGATATACATAAATACAAAATGTATTATAGTATGTAAATAAAATAAAAACAATAAAAAAAATGTTGTTCGTTGTTGTATTGCAACTTGTCTTAACGTTTTACGAATGCGTGTCAGATCAAAATTGAAAACAGCTACGTGGTAGAATCT
The DNA here is from genome assembly GCF_029852145.1 of Microplitis mediator. Lineage (NCBI taxonomy): Eukaryota > Metazoa > Arthropoda > Insecta > Hymenoptera > Braconidae > Microplitis > Microplitis mediator. Next base: position 23,619,610 of record NC_079969.1, read on the forward strand.
CAGATCCTCAGATCCTGTACCGTTGCTGATTAATCTCAAGATATTCTGTTCTTGCAATTTTTGATATTTTTATTTAATCCCGACATTCTTGACATCGATAATTATTATTTAATATTTAAATTGTTTAATGCAAATTATAAATTTTAATCATGTATTACATATTATGTCTATAGATTTTATGTTAGAGTATTTAGTTAAATAAATATATATATGTATATAGTAAGTTTGCGTATACGTAAACACGAAGATACCAAGTGGTATGCAGATTTAGTACCGTTAGTTGAACGATCATTTATACACGAGTTTGTGTAGATGTACAGGAAGAATATACCGATCCTTCCGTTCCTTTAAATCATGTAGCATCGATTTTTATTATTATCGTGACAGAATATTGAGAAATCTGATACAGATTATTTGTGGTATTTTATGGTTATTAAATCTTTACTCAGCATATACTTATACTTATGTTTATTTATATATTTATACATGTATTACTATTTTTATTTTAGATTTACTGACAAGATTTACGGTGGTTAATATGCTGTCTATTAAAATTCAATGCAAATTGTTTTTACATACATGTATGTAATACGGAAATATATTTTATCATTATATGCTAAATATTTAACACTGCCATTTATGATTAAATTGGAATATAAATAATAATAATATATGTTAAGTGTATGAGTATTTATTTATTATTATTATTATTGCATGGAGAATAAGGAAAACTTTGTCTAAGTCATATTTTTGAGATATAAGTCATAGAAATGATGAAATTTGGTGTCATTTCTGTCATGACTGAAATTTATGCCAGTTTACGGTTTCAAAATTTTTTATACGATTTTTAATTCAATGTAACTTTTGTGAACAATGAATATATTTAAATTTCGCGCGTAAAAATGTACATCTGTTTGTTAGTTCTTTTACACTCTAAAAACGAGTTAGTGAAAATTATGTGACAATCACTATTTGGCAGTGAATAGTCACTTATTGCTAGTGAAAAGTATAACACTGTTTGAATTAGTGACACTCGAAGCGAAATTTAGAGTCTATTTTGAACCTTCTAAAGTCGGATCTATTTCGGAATTGGAGGCTCAGAATAGAGCCTGTTTCCATGTTAAATTAGGTCCGATTTTGGTCCCTGAAGTGCTACAAATTTCCGTTTTCAGCACTTTAGGGTTCAACATAGGATCTGATGAAAATTAAAATTAGGTCTTATTTTGAACCTCTGAGCCCTATTTTATTGTAATAATAATAATATTCACATTATTAATATCATTAGCATTATTAATATTATGATTAATAATAATCTATGTTACTCTGGATTTTATTTGCATTTACAATGGTTAAAATAATTTCAATTAAAATTATCAAAATATATAGCAAATGCTGTTAATAGTTCAATTTTTTATAATAAATTAATAATAATATAGGAATAATAATAATAATAATAATTAATTTTATATAAATTTCGTTGCATGTCAACAAAATTATGCTTACAATTAATTTTAAAAAATCTTTAATTTTTTCTATCATCATAAATAATTTAATTATAATGAATCGAAATTTATTACGGGACTAATATTGTCGGACTTGAAGGTTCAAAATCGGACCTCTCAGTGAATGTTCGGACCTCTGGGTTCAAAGTCGGAGCTAGAGGACTACAGGGCTCTCAATCGGATCTATTTCAGGCTAGAGGAGCCCACATAGGCTCTGAATTTCGACTCGGGGCATACTTTTCACTAGTAAACAGTGAATAGTCACCATTTTCACTGTTTCAAATTTAAGAGTGTACTTCCCGCTAAAAGAAATGAAAAAATTGAGATCATTTTTTTTAGTTTAATTTTCAAAAATCAAGTTTTCATCAGATGCCGACTTTTCTAAATCCTATAGAGAGTAATTCTGTCTATTATTAGAATATCGGATCGTATATATGAGTGAGTCATCAAAATTTCATTATTTGAAAATTTGATCGACTGAATCTGAACGACTAAATTTTGAAATCGCGAAATAAAATTTTTGAATAAGTATTTTATCACTAACTTAATTCTTTAATTTAAAAAAAAAAAACTGAACGATAATTAGAGAATCGCTTATTTATTAATTAATTAATTTCGATACAATAAATATAGCAGTGATTACTCGGGCAGTCACGTACAGACTGCAGGTTACTAATAATAACAATAATATTGACGGTAATTATTATCATTATCCATGCAATTAAAAGTTTTATTTATTTCTGTAGTGAAATGAAGAAAATGATTACAATAAATAAATTTATTAATTACCGATATTAAGTAATAAATTGATATTTAAAAAAATAATAATGATTATTTTAAAAATAATTCACGTATGAATGATCACCCGCGGCGATAACATCGTTTGAAATGCTAATTAATCGTTGGTGAAACGAGCAGTTGCTTTTATTAAGACGGAATTAATTAAACATGCTCGTGACGTACGAGCGCGTAAATACGAAAAACTAACCGAAGAAACTTGACCAGTCCCGTCTCATATTTCAAGTTACGTGTGTCTACTATACGGTCTATCGATGTATCATGTATCACGTATCACGTCTTAACGCGATTTGTCGATTATTATTAATAGACGATTTGATGGATATCAATGATGGTGTTGGAATTCAACACTCGTCGGTACGATCAAAGACTAATCGATGGGCAATGTCTTTAGGATTTTTGATTTTAATTTAAGATATCTTTGTAAATAATCATTATTTAAAAGTTTGATTGTAATCCGGTCGTCCACCTACAATTTCTATACCAATGGCCTACATGTTCAACGGGTCATTGGGTTAAGATCGAGAGCGCACGACCTCTGCATGCCACTGGTTCTTCTATTCGTCCTATCAACCGTTTTCTCTGTCTTTTACAACTAGTCTCTTTTATGAGACACGTATATATGTGTATATATATATAAGCATGTATATTATAACAAGCGGTTGCAAATCATGGGAAGTTAGAAATGTCTACGTTATATGTGCAGTAAAGACGTAGAGAATATTTTCACAAAGTTGATAGTCATGCGATTCACTCCATGCAGTTATCTAGGATACGCTCTTAGAATTTATTTCATTTTATTATCGGTAATTATGCAAAAAAATCATTGTCTACATGTTTTATCATAAATCAATCATTTTTTTTTTTGTAAAAATTATTATTATTATTAAAAGTAGAAAATGTTATTTATAAAATTAAATTAAAAATTTAATTAAAACCGAATCGTCAAAGTGTAAAAAAAACGTGTGCTACAATTTTGAGTGTTGAATTTTTAACACTTTTGTGTGTCAATTTAACACAGTATTTATCTTGGTTGAACTTTTGCAATCGATTGATTTTTTAACACACAAAAATGTTATTTTATTCGAAATTAACACTTTTTATATGTAACTGTCAAATCGACACACAGAATATGTTAAAAATAATGTCGACAAACGCACAAGAATTCTTGGAAAACTTTTACTTTTAACATATATGTATGTAACTTTTTTTAACACTCGCAACATGTTAAAATAACATATAAATAAGTGTAAAACTTTCGTTTTACACACGATATGTGTTGATTTTGACGAATTCTTTTTTACTGTGTACGACGAAAACTGACTATTAATTGATGATTATTTGAAATTTTGTGACTGATTTTGAAATTTTTTATCAAAAATTATTAAAATGAATATCGTAGATTTTCACACGTAGGTAATTTTTTTTTAGAAAAGTTCGAGCTTATAACCCGAGTCGAAATTTAAATCGTAGATTGAATTTACTAGACGTTGAAAACGTAAATTCAATTTTTGAAGACTTAAGTAGCTGTGAAAACGTATTTTAGACGTAGTTGACGTACGGAAACGTAAATAAGACAAAATTACTGGGTGATCGTAGACAAAACCTTTCAAAACTTGCAATAAAAAAATTAAGCTATATAGGAAATATATTTCGGTGACAAAAAAATATGTCTAGTAGCCAGAAGGCGAAGATAAAATTTCCTCTTTTGGGCTTTACAGACTACCGAGAAGCTTGGAGATCAACAATAAAGATTCTCAACAGCTGTAGAGAAATATTTTGGGCCTTCCAGAAGATAATTCTACTGTTGACTCCTGAGCTAGTTTAGAGTTATTTTTTGTAAGTCCCCAAAATAAGTTTCAAAAGCTGCTAAAAGTTTTTATTTTTTGTCCACACGCTTCTCGGTAGTTTGTAAGACCCAAAGGAGCACAAGAAATAAACCATCAACGAATGCATCAGCCTTGTGAGACAGTACTTTGCTTATGGTTTATTTCTTGTGCTCCTTTGGGTCTTACAGACTAACCGAGAAGCTTGTGGACAAGAAATAAAAATTTTCAGCAGCTTTTGAAACTCATTTTGGGGACTTGCAAGAGATAACTATAGACTTTCTTAACTAGCTCACGAGCCATCAGTGGAATTATCTCCTGCAAGGCCCAAAATATTTTTCCAAAGCTGCTGAAAATTTTTATTTCTTGTCTTCTGGCTGCTAGATATATTTTTTGACAACGAAATATGTTTCCGGTATAGCTTAATAATTCAAAAGATTTTTAAAAAAACAGTTAATCAAAAATAAAATTCATTTTAATACTAGTAAAATTTTTTTTATCTGCTATCAGTTTATAATCTATGAAACATTTCTTAAAAAATTGAACCATAAAATTATAATACATTTTAGCAGCCCATATTTTATAGTTAAGAAAAAAACATAAATTTTAATTTTAAACTACAACTCGACGATAAAATTCTTTTATGCAAAGTATGTTTGACGTTGCTGGTCATATATGATGACCTTGAGTAATGTTTTGACTAGCCATACGTGTCCAAATTCTCTACAGCGTATCTACACATTTATACCACCGACCAGGTACATATATATATATATATATAGTGTTTGAATATGACGTAATCGAAAGAATGAACAAGTGGACAAGAGTGTATATATATAAGCGGTAAAAAGAAAATATATATATAAAATAAGTGAGGAATGTATGATATGATGGTCTTGTAGTTGGAATTGAAATTGAAGATTGAAGTTGTACTATAGCTGAGTCATACACCTCTGTCTCTTGTCTTTGCCGAAGAAAAGTGGCTGTTTACAACGCGTGTGGTCATATATATGTACTCGCATCTATCTTCACTACATATTGTGTTATAAGCCCGAGAGCTCTAAGAAATGGTCCCCAGTTCACTGGACGAGGCTATACTGTAAAAATTACAGATTATCTTCATGATAGACATTATAGCTTCATCATCAAACTATCGCTGATCAGATCATCAGATAGATTTTATTTAATAAAAAATAGTCAATTGACATTGAAATAATAATTAAAGTGATGAAATTATACGCTGGGATAAAAATAAAATTCTCACGGTGGAAAACCGTTTTACTCTGATCCAAGATCCCGAGACGGTGATAATAACATATTTAGTTAAATAAATAAATAAATAGAGTTTTAACGGAAATAGATTACAGTAGGAAGTGTAAAAGACACAGGACGCGTGACAATTAGAATTGGCTTGAGTCGTATTCTAGGACACGATCTAACTTGAGTTAAAACTTTTATATGTCCGTTCGTAGAACCAGTCTTTTGATGCTGCAAAATAACAGCTATTAATTCGTCACTGGTATAATAATTACCAGATATAACATTTTGTCGGGAGACTACGAGAAATTACTGGATATATATAGTTTATAAGTAATTTACTGTGAGATACACGAAAATTATAAGTCATTTATTGTTTTAAAAATACAAGGGTAAGAAATATAATTTGATTTCCCGAGTCGAAATTTAGAGCCCATTTTAAACCTTCTAAAGACAGATATATTTCGGACTTGGAGGCTCAAAATAGAGTCTGTTTCCATGTTAAATTAGGTCCGATTTTGGGCCCTGAAGTGCTACTAATTTCCGTTTTCAGCACTTTAAGGTTCAATATAGGATCTGATGAAAATCAAAATTAGGTCCTATTTTGAACCTCTGAGCCCTATTTTATTGTAATAATAATAATATTTATATTATCAATATCATTAGCATTATTAATATTATGATTAATAATAATCTATGTTACTCTGGATTTTATTTGCAGTTACAATGGTTAAAATAATTTCAATTAAAATTATCAAAATATAGGAATTCAATTAAAATTAATAATAATATAGGAATAATAATAATAATAATAATTAATTTTATATAAATTTCGTTTCATGTAAAAAAAATTATGCTTACAATTAATTTTAAAAAATCTTTAATTTTTTATATCATCATAAATAATTCAATTATAATGAATCGAAATTTATTACGGGACTAATATTGTCGGACTTGAAGGTTCAAAATAGGACCTCTCAGTGAATGTTCGGATCTCTGGGTTCAAAGTCGGAGCTAGAGGACTACAGGGCTCTCAATCGGATCTATTTCGGGCTAGAGGGGCCTAGATAGGCTCTAAATTTTGACTCAGGTTACCAAGTCAAAATTAGAGCCTTTTTTCACAAGACAAACTCCAATTTTTCTTACGGAGATATGAAATAGATTGAATTTGAGCCTTGGTTTAGACTTCACTGGCTTACTTAGTCATCATTTAAGACGGAAAAGTCGAAATCAACTCGAAATTCTCTCGATGTAGACTTATACGGGTTAAATTATGAGGCTAAAAAGTCAAAACTAAGATGAGAAAAGTTCTGAATGCTGACAAACATTAAATTCAAGTCGAAAAAGTCAAGTTTTATTTTTGACCCGGTGTATTTGGAATTAAGATTTCGGATTTGAGATATAAATTAAAATTTGAAGCCTGTAAAAGGTAAAAATACATATATATTTATATGTAAATTTATAAATTCAATGGCATGTGTGTTTATAATAATAATAAAAGACAAAAAAGAAGGTTGGTCAGCCTGCGGCGGTGCTTCCGTTCCAAGTCATTACGATAATTTATCCGGAAAGGTTACAAAACAGGCATGATGCCCGACCTCATACAGGGGCGAAGTACCTCAGGGTATTTCTTCTCTTGATTCTACTCTTTGGTCTCTCCTCGAGTTTATATACTGATGATACACGGCCGAGATATCCACCACCAGCACAGTATAATCCGTCGCTCATCATCATTATCATCATCATCATCGTCATCATCCTCGAGAATTTGACGAAGGTTCCTCCTGCCGACGTTTAGCAGAGTGCACTGGTGAACAGCCCAAGATGCTGGTGTACAAGAACTGGCAAAGAAGAAGATAAAGCCGAAGAAGCAGCAGAAGCGGATGAGTACAGCGAGAAAAAGAAGAGGATCGAATCGGGGGAGAGGTCGGAGGAGGTTACAAGGTTACACGCGTCCAGAAGAGAGTAGAGGGCCCGGCTTTGGGTCCGCCTAACATTCCCACGGTGTCTGCTCGAGGCGAAGGCGCGCAAGAGTTGGGGCCGTTGAGAGAGTAGGGGGGAAAGGGGTACATTGCTATAGCATCGGGGAGAATGGGCCCACAGACCCCGGAGGTACTACCAGGAGAGTGGCCTGAGTGCCGCGCGAGAGTCGTATCGTATGAGAGCAAAGCAGAGTAAGAGAGAACGTACAGTACTACACTACTGCGGTCTTGTGTGCTCTTTCAGACCTGGTATGCACACTCTTGTCTTGTTTCTTCCTATATACACACTCTTCAACACACACTCTCTATAATGAGTGAGGGAAAGAGAGGTAACACCGTGTAGGTAACATTAAAATCCAGAAGAAGCCACCACACTAGACATTATATATACCATACTACCACTACATGACATAGAAAAGGATAGTATATGTATATGTATATGTATATATGTACGAACAAGGTGGAGGGAACCACGCAACAGCTTATTAATATCCAAGTTTTGTTATTTTCTCGTATCGTGAATAGAACTGACATGACTTGTGTATACAACTAGTAGTAGACTTTAGACGTTAATATTTAAACCCGGTATTTAGCTCAACATTATGCTGGATACTTAATTTTTTAAGTAATTCGATCGACTTTTATACACACATATATATTATGTAGTCACTTTGGTCATGAGTTATGAGTAATTTCATAGGCGATTCAGGGGGGTTATAATTACTTGTAAGAAGAAGGAGTATATAGTTATCTTGAGCTTAAGAGGATGGATGTGCATTAGGTTGCAGACGTTGGATGCAAAACAGCCGTTACATTGTATATAGTCACCTGTAACGAACCAGTTCGGCCGTACGGTTGTACGATTGTAGGGACGAAGGATCGACGAGTTTATCATGATGATGCTGCTGCTAAGGTGCCGTATATATGTATATATATATATATATATATATGTAGTATACGCAGGCAAATGAGTGTGGATAAAGAGAATGAGGATGTGTAGAGCAACCTGCAGGTATGGGTAAGTGTAGAGTAGAGAGTAGATAACAAAGTTTTTTCTAGAGCGACATTCCGGATCCGAGACGGTTTGGTTACGACTCTGATGTGGCTCTGAATTAAATTTATTGAGATGACTCGAGTTGTGGGTAGAAAGAGAATCGGGAAAGAGTTTTAGTCTGCTGTGGATCGGTATGATGCAAGTGATTAAATGGAGTTTGACCGTGAAATTCGGTAGGCTTATGTATTATATACCTGCTGGATGTGGGATTTATATTAACATATGTGTGTTGATGGATTGGATGGATCTCTACGGGCTACGGGACGGATAGTGTCGGGATTCATTTTTCATTCATAACATTTTTTAGTTTTATTGGACTGTAGCTGTTAAAATTTTTTGTTAAATTTTATTCATTTTCATTGTAATTAATTCAGTAAGGGAATAGCCACTGAGGATCGAAAAAATAGGTGATTTTCGGGAATTTTTTTGACTGGGATAATAAAGGAATTTGGGGATCGGGTTTCTTTTGATCTATAAAATATATGTTGAAGATAATTCTCCTAAATTTTTATTAAAAAATATCATGTTGTTACAAAGTTATAAGCATTTTTGTGGAGCACCAAAAAAATTTCCCCCATCACGGTGTCATCTCTAACTCAAAAACGGATTATCAGAAACAAAAAAACCAAATCGCGTTGTAATCTGTATGCATGTGGTTATCGTTCCATGTAGGGGATTTTGAAAATTTGGATTTGAAAAAAAATGGCGACATATTAAAAATTTTTTCGTTATTTTTCTCATTTTTTTGGATTCAAAGAGCCCTAAAAATTCTTATAAATCAAAATTTCAAAATCCCTTACGTGCAACTTTAGCAACTGAATAGACGAATACGGAAAAAAAAGTTGCGAATCGGTTGATATTAATGCAAATTACAGATGCCACCAGTTCAAAAAAAGTAGTTTCGAGAAAAACGCGTTTCAAGTTTTTAGTCGATGCAACGGTCAGTTGACGCGCTGTCACAAAAATGACTATAACTTGAAAAATATTCGGAATTTTCATATAAAACTCTAGATACATATTTTTGAATATATAAACTTTGATTTAATAAAAAAAAAAAATTTTTTTTTTGAAATTTCACAGCGGCTATCCCCCTTAATTAATTTTACTCTTTAAATTTTTTGATTACGGATTTTATTCAAGTCCGAATTCACTCCGTCACTTAAAGTTTCGGAGTTTAAAAAAAAAATTCTCCACATACAGAGTAAATAAGTAGTTTTTTCATCAGATGAGTGATTTTGGCTGAATTTTATTTAAATCCGAATTTACTCCGATTGGAAGTTTTAATATTAAAATAAACTTCCTTTGATTAAATTTCTACTCCGGATTTAATCCGAAAATTTTTTACATTGTAGTAAATTTTAAATCGTATCCATAAATCGAGTGTCCATTAATTTTATTTGAAAATTTAAAAATTTGACAACAAATATACAGAAGTTAAATTTTCCTACTTTTCAAACCGTAACTAATTCAAAAATTTAAATGCTGCAATTATTTAGACTCGCGAGTCAGCTGTCAAAAAAAAATAATAATTTTAATTCAATCAGTAGATAGTTCTAGTTATGATACAGCAACATTTTTATTACAAGAAAAAAGTATTAATTTGATTTACAAATAAACTAGTAAGTGCACTAATTTCACAAATACTCGATTTCCAAGTAATAAAATAAAAAAACATGTCATAGATTTAATAAAAATAATTTGTCCGTTTAAATAAATAGACATAGACAATTTAAATAATTAAATAAATAGTGAGTTAAATGAAATTAAATGAATAATAAATATCTATATAAATGAACAAGTGATTAGATTTTATGAAAATAAAGAAATTTTACGAAAGTCAATTACGTAGTAAATTTATTGCATTAGTTATATATATTACTATTGCAATTACTATGTATTACTATTGATGTTTAGTTGTTGCTATTGCTGCTGTTGGTGGTGTTGCGGTTGTCTATAGAATAGGATAGCAATAGTAGGATAGACTTGAGATCAAACATATATTCCTAGTGAACTCACAGCTGGCCGCTTTACGACCAAACTTTCACATTCTGATTGCACGAGACTCTGACTTTATATATCTTTCCTCATTCGATCTTTCTATCGTATATATATGTGTATATATATGTATATACCTCTCTCTGGCAATGAGATTCATATATATACGAGGTTGCTTTATATAAACTCACTACAAGCATATCTGTATGTATATAAATAAATAAATAAATAAATATAAGGGGTAAATGTATTTTGAAGGGAAATTTATTTTGGTTACGGGACCTTGTGCCTTTGAATATGCATTCACACATTGTTAGTTATAGTCGTGCTAATGTCATGCTCTTTCAACCCCAAACGGTGACCCGAGAATGTTAATGACTACTTTGTATTTTAATGAACGAAAATGCGGACGATGTGGCGTCATCAATCAGATGGGAATAGACTACTGCTTGAAGGAATTTTTATAGATGTATTCAAATTAATGCATGTTAACTTTGCAGCTTATTTCACTTCTTTTTTTTTTTTTTTTAATGTTATTGTTGTTTTTGAATAAAAAAGCGCGATAAATATTTTTATTCAATTTTTTAAATTTAAATTTCCCGCCAAAAAAAGTGGATTTTATATTTAAACAGAGAATTTTGTTGGTTTGATAAATTAATTTCTTGGAAAAATATTATTTAATCAGAAAAAAAATTACTTTTTTTTTAGAATATATGGATATGATTTATATATTTTTTATGACAGTAAAGTTAGCTGACATTTGAAATTTGAATAAATTATTTTTTACAGATAAATAATGAAAAAAAAAAATAATTCTAAAAAAATGCACGTGTAGAAAATTTAATAAGCTATACGTGCAATTTTTCAAAATATTTTTTTTTTTTGTTAAAAAAAATCAAAATATTGTTAAATGTCTGCTAACTTAAATTTCCATTGTCTTTTGTCATACGAAAAAAATATATATCCGGGCAAATCTGCATATATGAGGCATATATTTATATATATGTTGCATATATGCAACATATTCCAGATTTGCCCGGATATATATTTCTTCGTATGGGTTGTGAAGAAAACTATACTCTATAACCTCCATTTGTTTTACTGTTTTACTGATTAAAAAAAATATTTTCCCGCCATTTATTTTTTCGATCTGTGTAATTGCACTGATAAGACTAATTTTGGTAAAATTTCAACCCGAATGTCATTTTAAAATTCTATTATCTCTTAAAAAACTACAAAACAAATGATAATATCAAGCGACTAACCTCTAAATAATATGGAATAAATTATCATATATTTTGTGATTGTAGCTCAATTAAATTCATTAGATGACAGGTTTCTATTTCAAATTCACTGTTTTTAAAAACAAAAAAAATTTTACATTAATTATCCACCGTAAATTTCGATTGAAAACAATCGATTAAATCGTGAGGTGGAGCAAAGATGGAAATTTTGAGTCAAAAAAAATTTTTAAACAGTAAACAGGAAGTTAATTTAGCGAAATAAAAATAAATTATTTAAACATATATTTAATTTAAAATAAATGTCATGTTGATTAATTTTCACAAAATTAATTTATATTTTAGTGTCTTTAATTATTCGAAATTAGTACAATAGAATGCAGTATAACAGCTTTTATGATATTCATAAACTATAATTTAATATTATCTTATATATATAATATATGTATGCAAATTATTATTGTACACTTAAAGTGTATTATTAATCCATTGAAATATATTTACATCTACACACATAAATATATAGATATATATAATATATACACTAACATTAAATATATATTTTATAATTGCATTCGCCGTCTAATATACTCATAAACAATTTACACTGTTACAAAAAAAAATATTGAATAAATAAATGAAAAGATAACATTTAAAAAATTTTTTTTTCATCGCGTGTTTATTATTTGTTCATAAACGACTGCGATAAAATGCCTTAGGACATAAAAAAAAAAAAAATCACGACGATAATTTTTGCAGTAATTTCAACGTTGTTCGATGAAAGTGTGCAATTATCGGTTGTACGTTCACGGAAATCTTAAACTCGGCTATATGGAGAGAAGCTGAGAGAAGAGCCCACGCGCGTGTATATCGGTAGGTACGATCATCGACGACGACGACGAGAACCTCACGAGTGTTGTATGCTGGGGAGTATATATATATATATGCATATAAGCAGGTATAGGTATAGGTATAGGTATAGGTATAGGTTCAGGACTCTCGGGATTACCAATCGTCGATTTCCCGGAGTCGAGAAACCTCGCTAATTGATTAAAGTCACGATCCCAAAGCCACCCGAGAGGGCTACACAATATCATCTGTAATCTCGATACGTTCTTGTTCTGTATACATACTTTCTTGTTCACTCACTCTCTATGGGTTTGTGTACTGGGGAAAGAGATGAAAAGAGACGATGAGTTTGATCATGGACATTGTGGTGTGTTTCGGGCTGTCCAGTTTGTGTGTCCCTTGTACTATTCAATCCCTAAACCGAGCGAGCCCTTTTCTCATTTCCACCCTCTCTCGATATACCGAATCCCATACCGTGCATTATTGTACGACCATTTTGGCTCACCACGGGATTAATCCGATCTCTAACGGTGGAATTTGCATTTAACGGTCATTAAATAAATTTTAAACTTATTTTATATTTATTTAAATATATTTCACTCATTTATTTTATAATCAATTATTTTATTCATTCATTTTCTTTTTTCAACCGCACTCACTATCTCATAAATTATTTAATTTTTAGCACGATACATTCGGGGTAAAATGAGACACTTCTTTTTTTTTTTAATTTATTTCCACACATTAAAAAATATTGTGGATCTGTGTTAAAAACGGTCCGTGTTAAATTTTTTGTGATTATTTTGTGTCAAATCAACATAATTCTCTGTGTTACTTTGAAATTTTTAATCGATCTACTATTCAACACTTTAAAAGTGTTACCTAGTACAAAAATCGATGTTATCAACTTTTATTAAGTGTTACTTTAAAATCAACACAAAAAAGTGTTGAAGCGACAGTTGAATTGTGTTAAAAAAATGAATTTCTTCTATTCACGCGGGAAGCGTCATTAAGTATCAGTTTTGCTTGGTTAGTTATTATTTTTGTGACATTGATTTTATTTATTTTCAATTAGACATAAAAAAATTAAGTTGACAAAGTTCATGATTCGTATAGTCTAAAAAAAAAAAAAATTGCATCTGTGGCTTTTTTACTTTTCTACGCGCGCACATTCTTATTTTTTATTTTTTTTTTTCGTAATTGATTTGTTGATAAAAAAATTGAAAAATTGTTAACTGTCTGGTAACTTTAGGATCATGTTTACTATCACAAAATAGTTAAATGTTAAATAATAATTGTTGACACTTTTGATAACCGAAAAATAATTCATGGTACAAAAATAAAATGTAAAAGTTAACATTTTTTTTGTGTCGCCATTAACATTTAAAAAGTGTTAAAGTTACTTTTCATATCACTCGAATTGTGTGTTGAAATTTTAACACAAATTTTGTGTTGAAGTTCAACACAAAAAGTCTGTGTTGAAAAATATCACAAATATTGTGTGGACCATTTTTAACACAATATTTTTTACTGTGCATGAGAAACTTGACGGTCCCAGTGCTCAGGATGATCAACTTACCCCACAGTCTTTCAGATCCCATAAATAGAAGTACACATGCAAACAAAAAAATGTTTTTTTCAAAAATGCTGTCTCATCTTACCTCGTACACTTACAGATTTTCCCATTCCCATTTTGCCCCGGATTCCCCAAAATCCACGTGATATTTTTTCAAGTAATTATAACACATGTAGAAATGATAAAAAAAATGATATATATTTACAGTAGATATTATGTTTGATAATGACTCGACGAATGCGAGTTTCGAGACCGAAATTAGGGTTATTTACTTCCCTTCGCTCCCTTTAGCCTTTTATAATACTTAATATATTGTTTTGTGTCTTCCTTTCGTAGGTCTACAATACAACAATTCATTCCATCTTCTTTCAACTCAGGTCCTTTCTTACTCCTTTTCTTTTTTTTATTTTTTATTTTCTCTCTAGACTCGCGTGCGTCGCGTACTTGTGTCATCATTTCTTTATTATTATTACTATTATTACATATTACTCGTACGTGGTTTATGAAATATGTTTTTTTTCGCAAGGACACTCTCATACTTTCAAAGGAGGTCAATTTTTAATATCACAACCCAATCAAAAGTTAAAAGAACAAAAAAAATTTATTTCAAATTATATTTTGTTGTGCAAAAAAATATTTCAAAGCCATTTAATATTATAATAAAAAGTGAAACTAGAAATAAACGGTAAGATCATTTAGTTAATAACAGACGGTTTAAGTTGGCGGTCTGTTATATACGCGAAAGTGTATAACGTAGAGTGTAGTGTAGAATAAAGAGTAGAGTGTGCGCGGGGGACAATATCACAGCGGACTAATCTCGAGCGCATCCTGTCTGCTATAAGACCGTCGGTTACAAGTGTAGTAGTATGGGGTAGTATGTATATAGTATATATATATATATAGTGTATAGTAGTACGAGGTCTGATGCCCTGAGGCCGGGCCCGCACGGAAGGAAGGGGCCCTCAGGTAAGGTCATGCACCCCGCTGACCTCGGACCACCGACTTGACTGCCCTCTCTCCCACTCTAGTCCGCGACAAGACCGCGCTTTTCTCTCGCCCTCATCCTCAGCCTTATCCTTATCCTTATCCTTATTCTCATTCTCATCCTCGACCTCATCCTTATCCTCATCCTCATTCTTATCCCGACTGTACCGAGTTAAGACTACAGTAGAGTATGGCTACAGGTAAATGCTGGTGCCGTTCGCGAATACTCTTCCACTAACTTCTTATTACTTTTTTACTCTTTTCATTTGCTTTCGATTCTATAAGACCTTACCAACGTCTATACCTTTTATTTGTGAATCTCAACTTTATTCGCGGGGGCTCTTTTTTTATTATCGTTATTATTATTCTCATATATATGTTTATTTTTATGGTTTATATAGGATACCGAGATTGTATACACGCACGCGCAAACTTTATTGAGATAAAACTGAGTCTGCGCTTACACGCCCACTAAACACGGAAAAATATTTTAAATTGTTATTACTTTTTTTTTTAGGTATCATTAAATGTTGTAATTATTCTTGTAAATTAAAAATTCAATTACGGAAATTTGTGTGCAAAATTTTTTTTTTTAAATATCAAGTAGGGAACTTGCGGTAAAATGAGAGATTAGTTTTAAGGCTAAAAAAAATTTTGAAAATATGATTAGTGCGATTTGTAGAAAAGAGTGGGGTAGGATAAAAAATTTTTTTTCTGTCTGACTATTTAAAAAAATAAAATATTTATTATGATTCTGAAGTTAGAAGACAATTAAAAATTTTGGATTTTATTTTTCAGCCAATCTATGAAAAAAAAAAAAAAAAACTAAAAAAATGCACATGTAGAAAATTAAAAAAGCTATAAGTGCAATTTTTTTTAATATTTTTTTTTTTATAATTTATCGTTTTAAAAAAATCCAAAAACTATAAGACGGCTAATTTTATGATCCTGAAATAAGCAGAGAAAAATTTTTGATTTTCTTTTTTCAGCAAATGAATTACAAAAAAAAAAAGTAAAAAAATGCACATGTAGAAAATTTAAAATACTATAAGTGTAATTTTTTTAAATATTTTTTTTTTGTAATTTATCGTTTTTGAAAAAATCCAAAAATTATTAGACGTCGGCTAACTTCAGTATCATCTAATTTCAGTTTCATAAATTTTTTTAACTTCAGTTTTTTCACAGCTTGTATTAATTTACAACAAATAATAAATAAAATAATTTAATTTTGTTAAATTAATTGGTTCATTAAATTAATTACCGATATTTACTCTAATTGTCATAAACTAAGAAAAAACAATTTCAGTGGCCCCATTGTCTAGATTGATCAATTTACCCCAGGGTTCGTAATCAAGTATTTTGAAAAAAAAAAAACAATTCGTCGTCTAAAAAATTGTCTCATATTTTGTCTTGGGTTCCCTAGTAATTAATGTACTGTTTTAATTAAAAATAAAAAAATTTGCATGCGAAATATAACGGCACAATAAAAGTATGACATAATAAAGAGAAATATAAAATTAATTAAGAGTAATGTGCACTTCGGTTCGACGAACAATGAGTAGAATTTATAATACGCAATTAAAATAAAAAGTAACTTTAAGTTTTATTTCGGTTGACAATAAAAAAAATTAAGTATAACAACGGGATAGACAGTGAGCACACGTTGGCCGGTGCGTGGGTCCGCGGTGTGGTCATGCCGGTCGGCCGAAACGAAAACGACTTGAGGTGAGATTATTATCGCGCAACGCGAGAGGAAGAATGTGAGAAGGAAGAGAGGCGGGAATGATAGTCAAGTGGAGCGAGTAAGTAATATATAAATATGAGAGTGAGTGAGAGCCTGAATTATAAGTTATAAGAAGTAAAAGACGAAGAAAGAAAGAAAGAGTGAAAGAGAGAAAGAAAGAAAGAGGTAAATAAGATAGAGAGGGAGAGGCGTGAGAACGTATCCACGGGCTGTTCCGCGGCACTGGGCCCCGCAATCCGCAATTAAATCTTTACCCAACTACTATTCTACCAACATAAGGCCCCTGAACACACGTCCAGTTCCTTTATTTTCCCTTTTAAATCTTATATTACTTCGTTCGTGTAATTTTCACGTAAATTCCACCGCCAAGGACCCAGGATCATCTCCTTCATGTAATGTAAGTCTTTTAAGACTCAAAAAAAAAAAAATAATAATAATTTATTCATAGCAATTATCTTGAGAATTAAAATTAAAAATTCTGAAAGCTTAAAAAGTAAAAAAAAAAATTTGTTTTATATGTATATTGTACTTTCTCTGAATAACGTGCAACCAGTGAGAAATTGGAGGCAAAGCGGCGACAGAAGTCAGTCACCGAAAGGTCCCGAGGTCACGGGAGGCCTTCGAGTCACGACATCCAAGCAGGTGCTTTGATCAGAATGGTCATTAAATTATTTTTACTCTTGTTTATTTTATTACTTATTTTTTTTCTTTAGTGTTACAAATCCCTCGAAGGACTCCTGTGACCTTTTATCAAGTATTTTTTGAAATTAATTAATTAATTAATTAATATTTTATTTATTTGAATTGAAATAAATTTAATTGTCTATTGATTGATTGATTGATTAATTAATTAATTAATTTGATGTTAATAAATTTAAAAAAGGGCCAGTACAATGCATACCTTCCCGGCGCATGCCCATCTTCAGGCACTTCTTCAGCCGGCAAAATTGACATTGATTACGATGATGCTGATCTATTGGACAATTACGATTCCCTCGACACGAGTACGTTAAATTCCTTCGTACACTTCTTTTAAAAAAACTTTTACATCCTGTAACATAAATTAAATATTCATCATTAATTTTTTTATAATTATAATATATTATATATTATATATTTGTTCAAATTCATTTATTTAATAAATAATGGGATGAATTTATTTACTCAAGAAAAAAAAATTTTAGCGGAAAATTTGTTCAAATAGTAATCAGTTGGCGTAACGAAATACTTGGTGGTTTTCTTTGATATTAAGTTCTCGGTATATTTATAAATATATATATGTATATGTGTATGATATGAAGGATGCATGCACGCAGGATAGGAGGAATCCAACGAGCGGCGCACGCACGTCGGGGAGAAAATGATTGTGCGCGGATCGCTGTGTAGATATAGATATATATGGGTGGTATGTAGATATATATGTATATATATATATAAATGTATGTGGGTATATGTGCAAATAGTAATAGTATAGAAAGGCAAAAGAGGTAAAGGTATAAGGTAAGTATTAAAGGTAAGGGAGCATTAAGAATCGAGGATAAAGTAAGTAAAGAAGGAAGAAGACTTGTTTCCGAGGCAAGCTGATGTGAGTATAAGACTGGCAGAGTGGCAGGACTGCCCTAAGAATAATCGCAACCCCGACAAACTGGCGGCGGCTTGTTACACGCACGTAATTCAATCCCACGCCGTGGAAATGACCCGCGAGCCACAGCTGGTTCTATCACAAATTTATATCCTTGTATATACTACTGTGCATATTTTATTTTACCGAAAAACATTTTAATTTTTTTTTTTTTATTGGTGCGAATAAATTGATTTTTTTTATTAATAAAATTTAACAATTAATTAATTTTTTAATTAATAACAAAAAAAATTTGGGGATTCGACGGTTTTCGCGGCGCCGTCAAATGACCGCAAATTACTAGAGAACTCAACAAAATAAGATCTTTTGAAAAGATAAAATTTTTCGATATCTCGCTTAGTTTTCGAGAAAAATGGATTTTGGAAAAATGTGATTTTTTTAAAAAAAGTGAAAAATTTCATAGATTTTAATATCGTTATTTTTTTTTGTATTTTTTTCCAAAAACTATATTTGAAGATGAAAGTTTTGAAAAAAAAAAACGTTTGAATTAGTTCATTTTTGAAAAAGTTACAGCTATGTGAAAAAAAGTCTAATTTTGTGAAATTCTACAAGAATTCGCGGTCATTTGACGGCGCCACGGAAACCGTAGACTTCCCAAAAATTCACTTAATTTTTTACAGTAAAGTGACTAGGGCAATTTTTCAAATTTTCAAATTTTTAATACAAAAAATTCTCAGTTAAAGCAAAAAAAAAAAATGTAATTTTTTTTAATCTTCACGTGACCGATATTACCCCAAATACTTTGTAGCACTCGAAAATTCATAAAAATTTTTTCTCAAATTTTGGAGATGCCCCAGTGCCTTAGATTGGCAAATAATTAATTAATAAGCAATTAATTAAGCCAAAAATAAAAACAAATTTATTTATGGTATTGAAGTTAGCCGACGTCAATAGTATTTTTGATTTTTTTTCACACAATAAATTACAAAAAAAAAAATATTTGAAAAAATTGCACCTGTAGTTTTTTAAATTTTCTACATGTGCATTTTTTGAGTTTTTCTTTTTTTTGTAATTGATTTGGTGAAAAAAAAATCCGAAAATTACTAATCGTCTGCTAACTTCAGGATCATAATTTATTTGCCTTAGCTTCTGACAATAATGATATTAATTATTAATCGTAAAAAAAAAGTATACTATATACTGAAAGAATGTAATTTGCATAAGAGCAGCCTCATAAATAAAAGAAAAAGCGGACAAAGAAATAAAATATCCTAGCGCACATATAAAATAAAAGTAAAACTTTGAGAAATAAGAGTAGACTAATCGGCAGTACATCTGTCGACGATAAGACAAAACAAGATGGTATCCCACGTGGGCTCTTGAGGGTTACATCCAAGCATAAATTTAATCCAACAATTCTCGTTTTATCTTTAGCTGCAAGGTCCTTCCACCTTTTACGTGACTCGCGTTAGCAATTCAACTTTGTATAGAAACAAGACTAGAGTAGAGTAATTCTTAAGTTGAGTTAATATAAAATATAATATGAATAATATAAAATAATGTTGGCATTATATGTATAAGAGACTAAAGAACTTTAAGAACTTTACTCAGCGTGCGTTCTAATAACAGACCGTCCAGTTCAACAGATTATGACCACGAAGACCCTGGAATGGAATGGAAGTGCGTGCGTAAGTCTTCCGCAGCATTAGACCATCCGTAATTTTGTTAATACATATATATATATATATTTTCATACATAGATATCTATGTACATATATAAAGGAAGCGAGGCTGAGCGCTCGCAAATGCATGCTCTGCGGTCAGTCTTTCGACTCGGCCGCGTAAAATTAATGACATTGTTATAATTAATTAGCGTTTCGTACTTGTATCTCGCAATACACAAGACTGCAATATATATATATGTATATATATGGATATTGTGTATAGTAAAGAGGCTTCGTTAGCAGGATAATTGGTCACAGAGGATGCGCTTAAGGCGGTGCAACGGTGAAGAAGCCTTCTCGCTTCGGGCGGCAAGCAAGTAATTCTACGCCTGCCGCGTAAGTATTACGATCATCTTCTCTCCTCATTGTTGCTAATACTTTACATTAAGGATACAGACTAGGACTTGGGTATTGTGAGTTATGTAGATTGCAGATTACGGATAATAGATGATAGATATCGCAGATAATAGATACCGATACTGATTAATGTTTAATTATCCGCGGATAAAAAAATTTTATATTTAATTTATTCTATTCAACTTCCTTAGAAAAAAATTATGATATTTTATACAGCATAAATTATTACTTTGTTGTTATAAGTTATTTATCTACAGTTACACAGAAAAAAAGGATTTCTTGGCGCAAAAAATTTTTTCTTGTTCTAAGAAAATTTTTACTTGACCCAAGAAATTTTTTGTATTATAAAGTGAAAACAAAACTTTTCTTGGGGTAAGATAAAATTTTCTTGGAACAAGAAAAAAATTTTTTAGGCGAGAAAAAAATTCTTGAGCCAAGAAAAATTTTTGTCTTCAATTCATAATACAAAATATTTCTTGCGCCAAAAAATTCTTTTTTTCTGTGTACAATAAAAAATCAGGTTGATTTTTAACTGCACGGAAAAAAATGAACTATATAAATTGAGAATGACAAGTAATATAATGACAAAGTGATCAGTAAATACCATCATTCTAAATAGTAATTTTTTCATTTACGATTAAAACGTGAATAATTACAGGATAAGTATGAAAATTTATTGTCTATGTAAGAAAAATTACTATTTGAACTTTAAAAATCGTAACTGATACTTAGAAAATAGACGACACGTGTTATAAAATTTACTATTTGAATGTTAAAATTCCCCATATTGACAACCGGGTTTCGGGTTATAATTTCAAATAGTAATTTTTAAAGTTTATTTTTTTCCGTGTGGAATTTATGCTGTCATATGGAGTTCGAGAGTGTAAAGAAAAATTTCATTAGATATTTTTGGAGCGAATCAATTGATTTGAACATATTTGGCGGCAATCGGAAGAGCTCATCAATACTTAGATCTGATTAGATTTTGAAATCGATCGGTCGAGTAGCTTACAAGTTATAGGAAACATAAAAATTGGATTTTTCAAGGCATGATTATGAGGAAACGATTCATCTGACAAAAAATTTTAATCAGACCTTTTTTGTAGAACATTCAATTTCCTACAAGAAATGTATTCAAGTCTATGTTGCTTATCTCGATTGTTTGAGAGTTATGAGACAAAAACCCGCTCATTCAAAAAAAATCAAAAATTGCGATGATACACCTTTTAATATCAATATTAAGGGCTCAAATTCTCACAATAATTTTTTTTTGTCATCCCAAATAATATTTTCACAGTATCGTTAAAAAAAATAGTCGATTTTTTTGGCCCAGTCTATTATATATTTAGAAATTACAAAATCAATGTATATAATTACTTTCTTATGATAATCTGAGGTCGAAAAAACATCCAATTTTTTTTTTTAGTTGGAATATAAAATTCTAAATTATGCTCATTAAAGATATCACAATACTCAGGTAATTGAATAAATAATCAACGCAAAAATTACAAGACTAAAAAAAAAAATTAATTATTAAGATACTGAAAGATCTTATCTTTGTTTCAATGTAAATCTCAGATTAGCTTCAGCTAATAAGTAGTTGAACCACGTAATTATAAATAAAACAACAGAAGAGGGCAATTGTTTTATACATATAATTCATATTCATATATTTGAATTGCATATAGATATTTTAAGTACATTAATTATAATTAATCTACAATATTTAACGTCAACAAAGAACGAAGTCTGCGTAAAAATATAATTTACCATTTTTTTATAACCGTCAAATTTTGGTAAAATTGGATAAAGTAGCGCATGTATTTTTGTCAAACTTAAATTAATTTTTTCTCTTTAATTGCGAGCCAATAACTCGAGTTTTTTTAAACGGCAGCGAACTGAGAGTTTAAATAAAAAAAGGGGTGTCGAGTTAAGATACCTGAGTTGTAGACTTCACCACTTATATTTATAAATATAAGTGTCAATACTGAGACATTTATCTTGTCAAGTTCAAGTTAAAGAAAAAAATTCAAATTCAAATCCTATGAAGAACTTAATAAATAATAATTAAATTGACAATGCGAAGTAACTCTTGATAAAGAAACTAAAATGCATTATTACAAAGAAACCAACAAGGCTTCCCCAATACGGTACAAATGTTTAAGTTCTTATTCTATATCTGTTTCTGTATCTGTATATATAGATATATGTATATATTTCCTTACAATTCTTACATGACTTGGAGTAGAGTGGCTGACGAGGGTCTGCCACCCTACGACACACCACTAAACACATAACATCCATACATCTACACACAACTTATAATTCTTTCTCTTCCTCATTCTCGTTTGCTTGTACTCGAGTAAACGGAAAAGATGAAGCCAGACATCCCGCAGACCCTCTGTACTAATCGCCCTAATGAGATCATATTATATTATTCCGTTCTGGATAATCTTTATTAATCTCATTTCCAACTTGTTCATGTACAATATTATCTAATATATTCTTTACATTATTGCTCACTATTTCTTATAAACAATAATAAATAAATCTAAAGCACTTCAATGAAACAAACAAATATAGATGTAATTTTTAATATCGCACACCTCCAACGCGAAGCAGTTAAATGAACACTACTCTATCTCACATTCAAGCCCGGGTCAAAAATGAAACTTGATTTAGACTTGGTTTAACCAAGTCGAAATTTGAAGTTGTTTTTTATGAGACTAACTCGACTTTTTCTTACGGAGATATGAAATGCATTGAGTTTGAGCTTTGGTTTAGACTTAACTGACTTATTTAGTCATGATTTAAGACGAAAAAATTGAAATCAAGTCGAAATTGACTTGGTTTAGACTTATTCGTTTTAAATTATAAGGCGAAAAAGTCAAAACTACGGTGACATAATTTTTGTAAATTAAGGCGAAAGTAGGGGAGGAAGGGGCAAAGTGGACCCCTGGGGGCAAAGTGAACCCCTTAAAATTTTCTATACGCCAATAAATTCGGACGGATAATAAGCTTATCGAAATTTTTTGTATAATGAGGGCTAAAATAGACCACCAAAACTGTTGATTAAATACAATTTATTAAGAAAGTTAAAGATAACAAAATTACGTTTTAAAATTATATCGCAGCAGACTATTAAAATGACTTTTATATTATTAAAGTACAATTGTTTAATAGTTATTTGCAAATATCACACGTGTAAAGAATAAAAAATATCAAATCCGAAATTTTTTGGAGAGCCCACTTTGCCCCTAATTTTCGATTTTTCAATTTTAATAGACACAACATAATGAAGTGACAATAAGTATCAAGGGTCTAAAAAGAAGTAAACGCGTAAAAAAATTGATGATATTATAATTATTTTCCTTAAGGGGCCCACTCTGCCCCCCTTTCCTCTAAGGCAAATAAATTACTTTTTTTCGACTTGATTCAGCAAGTCAAAAGTAAGATGAATGACTATTGTGCTAGAAGTAAAGACGAATAAATTGAAACTAAGATCAAAAAGTACGAATAAGTCGAAACTAAGATGAAAAAAATTTTATTTGAGTCGAAAAAGTCGAAATCTTATCGAAAAATCGTCGGCAAATCGATAACTTGAAAAGAAAATAAGGTAAAGCGAGCCTGAATCAAGTTTTATTTTTGACCCGGGAGGTCATGTTATACATTTATCTAAAATCACTTTCATCAATATTAGACAGCACTTAGATTCTACACGGTAAGAAATATTTTGCGGATATCACTATGCCAGTATGGGCTTGAACATTGGTATGATTTTACAATTTGATTGTTCAACTTTGAAATTTTGTAATTAATGTAAAAATCAGTTTCCGAAAAAAAAAATCGATGAATATTCTCGAAGGAAATTTAATGCTCTACAAAAGAAGTCTCTTAACAATTTTTGCTAAATTCACTCCTTCGAAAGATATTCAAGGTTGAAGTTGAGTCAAAACGCCTTCAATTAAAACGAAAATAAAAATTACGTAAAGAATGAGATTAAAAGATTTAATTCCTCGATAATGATAATTTGTACATATATATAATATTGAAGGCGTGTAAGGTGATTCGTAGTTTGATACCTCATAGGTCTCCTGAGCCAGCGGAGTGTCTGCTCACTAAGTCACGTATGATCCTGCGCGACAAACAATATCCCGTCTTAAATACTGGTTTACCGACATACTGGCTAATTACTATAATCGAGTTGCTATCACGAACATTCTTCAGTTTACTATAACTATGAGGCCTTATGTACCATCCTTACCATACCAAACTATACTACATATTATATTGTATAATGTATCTCCTTACAGTACATACATACATATAGATATAACATATATTTATAAATATATAAATGAAATGTATGTAGAGGATCCTAAGCAAAAGGTAGTGCTCGAGTGGCGTTGGCATGCACGCGCTTCAGTACATTCCTTTTTATACACACAATACTTAAGCATAAAAAGTACAATCCAAAAGTGTGTTATATTTACCAAGAACTTGACAACGATCTTGACTACTTTTTTATGCTACTTCTTATTCTGTTTTACTTGTATTATTTTTCTTTGTCTTGTTTTATAAACTTGAAATAAAAAATATACCATTCATATATATATATATATATGTATGTGCATATATCTGATGTTTAAACAGGAATGTATATTTAATATTTAATATGCATTTTTTATCATAGATTTAATTTATTATTATTATTATTATTGTTATTATTATTATTATTATTATTATTATTATTATTATTATTATTATTATTATGCGGAAAAAAAATAGGCACTGCAACAGGACAAAATCCTGTTGCAACAACAGGATTTTTGCTGTGAATCAATAGGATAAGGAACAAGTCTCATGTACCAACTTTTTTTTTGTCAGTATAGTAAAATTCAAATTCTGAAAAAAAAAATATTTTCTGCATCATTATAAGAAAGATTAAAATTTTGAACAATATTTAATTGTCAGTATGAAAAAAATTCAAATTTTAAGAAAAAATTCAAATTAAAATGAAATTGTGTTCTGTTGCACCTACAAGACTGCGTACTGTTGCAGCACTTACTTTTAAACCGTGCATTATTATTATTATTATTATTATTATTATTATTATTATTATTATTATTATTATTATTATTATTATTATTATTATTATTATTATTATTATTATTATTATTATTATTATTATTATTATTATTATTATTATTATTATTATTATTATTATTATTATTATTATTGTTATTATTATTAATATTTTTTAATAAGGATGTCAATTTTCTCACGGTATACTTAAGTATAGTAAGCAAATTGTCACGGTCTATTAGTCAATCGGAATGAAGTTGTAGATAGAGTTTTATTGTGACATATATATGTATATATATTGGCAATAAACAAATGTTAATTATTAAACGTGTGTATTTATATTTATAAAATAATTAATAAATATACAATAGTGTAAAAAAAAATGAAAGATAAAAGATAAAAGTTAAGGATTAACTAATAAATCAAGCGAATGGATGAATGAAAATGTAAAAGTTTAAAGTGTTACATGATAGCAGCAGATAAATAGAGTCCAGGTGATTCAGAGGTTAGATAACTGTTGGGGGATGTCAATGTGTGTGACATTGAGTTGGTATGAGTCGAGACACGAGTGTATCAATGGAATGATGCATCGAAAAATTATTATTACAATAATAATGTTTATGGTATCGTTGATTTTATTTATATTTTTTCTTTATGTCTTGTAGAGATCGTTGGGTCTCGAGATTAACAGCAAGAATTTCTGGCATGTAGACGGAAGAGATAATATTAGGATGCTGGTTACATCAACTATCATCAATTTTCGAATCGTTTTATCGGGTTGTACCATCGAGAATGCGTGACTTGTGCATACTTATATATTTATATATATATGTACATTTGTATGTATATTTTTATCCTTTATTTTTTATCTCTGTTACAGTATACTTTTACTTTTTATGTTGCATAATTTATTTATTTTTTATTTTTTACGCATTTGTTTATTTAGTCTAAACATATTTATCTGATCTAATTTTAATTTTATATTTAGTTCTATTGTGAAATATTTGCTATTTGTAAATATTTTTTTTTACAATAAAAAATATATGAACTCGGAGTCGATGATTACCCGAGTCGAAAATTAGCCCGAAATAGATCCGATTGAGAGCCCTGTAGTCTTCTAGCAATTAATTGTAAGCATTATTTTTTTGACATGTAACGAAATTTATATAAAATTAATTATTATTATTATTATTATTATTATTATTCTTAAATTATTATTAATTTATTATAAAAAATTGAACTACTAACAGCATTAGCTATATATTTTGATAATTTTAATTGAAATTATTTGAACCATTGTAAATGCAAATAAAATCCAGAGTAACATAGATTATTATTAATCATAATATTAATAATGCTAATGATATTAATAATATGAATATTATTATTATTAAAATAAAATAGGGCTCAGAGGTTCAAAATAGGACCTAATTTTGATTTTCATCAGATCCTATATTGAACCCTAAAGTGCTGAAAACGGAAATTTTTAGAATACATTGATAACTCACAGTGTAATTTTTATGTTATCAATAAATGAGAGGTATTATTTCAGAAAGCAAAAAATACATAACCAATAACTCTTAATTTTTACAGTTTCTCCTATCAACTATTAATTTTTAAATAAAGCAAGAATTCAAAATAAAAAGTAAATAATGCTTTAAAGATTTATTTAACTAAAATTACATTTTAAACTGTGAAATTTGCTGCTTAAAATTGTTTTAATTTCATTACTATAATAAATTTCTAAAATTACAGTTTAAGCTTTAATGTTTAAAGATTTTTACCCCGAAGGCCTGTTTCCACTGTAAAAACTGTAATTTTTCAACTGCTCTTTTTTCGGTGTACATTTTTTTTTTTTTTTTCACAAAAATTCCGACGGTAGTGACAACTTTTTTTCAATAAATAATTTTTTTTTAATTTTAATTTAAAAATTTTTGTTTTCTAAAAATATTTCACTGGCTTCAGTGTTTAAAAAATATCACTTGGGTAAAAAAAATTATATTTCGTGTTTTTATAATTATGTAAAATAAAATTTAAAAAAATAGAGCAATATTTCACGATAATTAATTGGTTTAAAGAGCATATGGTTTAGAGAGGTAGGTCTCGATGACAATTCATAGAATTTGAAATTTGAAATCCACAGCACACACGATCCATTACTTAAACCTTATCCCTAAAAGCGACATACGAAGCATGTACGCAGCATGACTACGTGAAATGGGTGGTGCCGGGCTTCTTGTAATCGCCAGATTAATGTTCTCTTACTTATATACTAAACTAAAGTTTACTCTACCTAAGGAGTTAAATAGTAAGAGTACACGTTTTATTGAAAGTCTTATAGAAAATACGAGATCGTAAATTTAAAGATCGAGTCCAACGATTGGTCAGTCTGCGATTAATTTAACGCCACTACATTGCAAGTGACCAGCTGGACAAGAGAAAAAAATATTGTCGTTTACTGCAGAAAGACGGAAGTGAAAATAAAAAGAGAAGATAAACGAGATTTAAAAAAGGGTGATCAAGTAAGTAAGTGTCGTTTTAAAAGCGTAAAAAAAAAAAAAATAAAAACCCGTTATATTGAAGAAATTTAAAATAAGTAAGACCAGTTTTCCAAGATGGGCCATCAAATATTTCCCATCGGAATTGGCTTCATAATGGAGGCCCACCGGGCAAACCTCGGCCGGTTCTGGAATCGGGCCCCACATCAAACGCGTGAGACCCCAAGTGACCCTCACCCAACAACTCATTAATCATTATATATTTTCGCGCGTTATCCTCTTTAGTTTACGCCGGCTGATGGACGTTTAACTAAAAGTATCTATGGCTATAACCGTTGGTCATTTTTACCTATTCTCTAACCAGTCTCTATATACATTTGAATATATATTATATATATATATAACATAATATTGTATTACATATACAACATAAATCTAACATTTATTTGATTTTATTTATCATTCATTTTTTTCAAATGATAATTTGACTTAAAAATATAATTGGTTACGAAAGTATAGATATTAGAGAAAAATGTTTCAGACAAAAGTTATAGGAAATTCAATTCTCTACAAAAAAGGTTTCCAGGTTTATAACCGTATCTTTGATAGTTCAAAAGTTATATAGAAA
Organism: Microplitis mediator; assembly: GCF_029852145.1. Taxonomy (NCBI): domain Eukaryota; kingdom Metazoa; phylum Arthropoda; class Insecta; order Hymenoptera; family Braconidae; genus Microplitis; species Microplitis mediator. The sequence continues at coordinate 23,648,292 of NC_079969.1, forward strand.
ATAAAAAAGAAAACCATTAATCAGAAAAAAATAATATATTTAAATTTATTTTTTTACTTTAATTTGCAATTACGTCGAAACAATGCGACGTAAGTAAAAATGCAATGAGATCTTTTTTGTAGAGAATTTAATCAGCTACTAAATTATTTATATAAATTTTTGTCGTATCTCTGTAAGTTTAGTCAGAATTTTGATTTTTTTACAAAAGTTTTTGAATTTGCGTTTCAAAGTCTAAAAAAGAAATCGATTAAAAAATTAAATCGACGCTCAGTGACGCGGGCAAAGGTACTGCGACTGATTTATAAATTTTAAAGTGTGTGACGTAATTCAGTATTAATAAATTAAAATTAATTAAAATTTATATTGCCGAGGAAAAAAATTTCCACATAAATATATTTAAGTTAAACTAAAATAAATAAAAAAAATGATTAGATGCGGGTACTTGTAGACTATCTTGTTAATAAAATTTAAAATGTATAATCATACAGTTGTTAATAATAAATCTAATGATTATTTATTGAATGCACGAGTGTAGAGAGGCATCATTACATCTTTTCCCACTGGTATATGAGTTAAATAAAAATTGCATCGATGAGTAACTATATATCATTTACTATCAAGTAATAATCGAGATGATTGTTGACGATGACTTTAATGTACATTGACGAATTGATTTTGATGTCAACCGATGTCAAACGACTGGGAATTATTGTCAATTTATCAAGCTCGTGACGCGATTAAGCGCAGAGACTGCCCCAGATTGTTAGGATGGTAAATATACCTAAATTAACAGATGCGACAGAATTATAATGATGATCATCATCGTCATCATCAATCGTTACAACCGAGAGAGCAACGATATTTATTAAGTACAAGAAATATCGATGGCCCGCTTTACTTTCCTCACTCATAATTCTGCGCAGATGACGATGACGCGTATTATTATTATATTAGCGATCGTAATGACTCATGAAAATTAGTGAGAATCTTATCGCTAAGTACTATACTGCAACATGTTTGTGTTCATTATATTTATTATTATTATTATTATTATTATTAAACAGTAATGATATTTATAAAACGACTAGCACTTGCTATTCATATTTAGACTTCTTGGGTTATTTTTTTTATTTTTCTGTCATTGCAGATATGTATTATCAATATTTATGTGAAAAAATATATCGTTTATTTAGTATCTGGTACACTTTATTTAAAAGCAGTATCGATTATATATGTATATATTTAATAAATAATTATAATTAATTTAATGAAACTAAATGTGTTTATTTTTAATGCTAATAAATTATTTTTTATTAAATTTTAAAAAAATCGTTTGTTGATCAGTTGATTTTTTTTATCTCAAATGGAATTTTTAAAATTTTAATATTTAAAAAATTTCTTTAAAATTTTATAAAAATATGATTTTTTAAATTAGGAGAAAAATTTTTTTATTGATATTCAAAAATTTAATACGGAAAAAAATAATTTAAATTTACAGACTGAATTCTTTTGTGATATATAGATCTATATAAATATTTAGAGATCTACAACAAATCACAAATTAAAAAATTTAAAAAAATCAAAAATTTGAATTTTAGAAAATTGGAGATTTTGTAAAAAAAATTGTTTATTGATCAGTTGATTTTTTTTATCTAAAATTTAATTTTTTTAAATTCTAATATTTAAAAAATTTCTTAAAAATATGATTTTTTAAATTTAGAGTAAAAATTTTTTTAATGATATTAAAAAATTTGACATGGAAAAAAATAATTCAAATTTACAGACTGAAATCTTTCGGGATCTATAGATCTATATAAATGATCCTGAAGTTAGCAGACAATCAACAATTTTTGGATTTCTTTTATCAATAAATAAGTCGCAAAAAAAAAAAAAACTAAAAATATGCACTTGTAGAAAATTTCAAAAACTATAGGTGCAATTTTTTAAAATATTTTTTTTTTATATTTTATTGTTAAAAACAAAATCCAAAAATTATTGGACGTCGGATTCAAGTATGATCTATATAAATATGCAGAGATCTATAAATCACAAATTAAAAAATTTTAAAAAATCAACAATTTTAATTTTAGAGACTGATATTTTATAAAAAAAAAATTCTTTCAAGTTCTAGATCTAGAAAGTTCTCCATTAATCTGCCAAGACCGAAATAGATCTATAGACCCGAAATTATTTTTTCGAGTAGGATAAAATTCACTTGATATCAAAATTCGATAATTAAATTCCATGTTCATTCAAATAAAATAAAATTTTATTAGACAATAACTTCTAATTTAGTGTTATCCCAAGCACTCGAAGAGATTTCGATAAATCGTTGTACTCTGATCCGTCGTCAACGTCTCCCACTTACACTATACCCTCTATCTACTCCGACGATTACTCTTCGTTACAGTATCGGACCCTCGTCGCATAAATAATAAAAAATAATAAAATAAACCCAATAATACAATAAAATAAATAACGTCCCGTGAAAGAAAAATTCAACAAATTTTAACCAGCGAAACGAGTCACACGTCGACGGACACACGTGCGCATCAGCATAAATGCATACACGATGCACATGGGACAAACTCTCATCTCGTGATTGGAAGCCACTTGCCATCAGTATAAGAGATAGGTGGGCGTCCCGTTTATAGCGACTTCAAAGTCCCTTCGCGCTTCGTTTCCCGGGCCGTTACATCGTTATTAGCTTCCTAACGGACGTGTAAGCATCCCGGGGAACACATCCCACTGCGTTATTAATGATAAACTCTTTGTTTATTATTTTTACTCATATATATACATATATATATTTATACTTAGACACATCTTAAACATTTATTCTTTTATTCTTAGGATGTTAATCGCATGCTATACACATTATACGATGAGACTGTAATACTTGGCGCGCCTCGACACTGAGGATGAATGTTGTCAAGTCTCGAGCGTTAATTCGTGCCCGCAAGTATACAGAGAACAAGATCTTCTGATAAATCTTTTCACATCCCTCATATTAATACAACCCAACCCATTAATTTTTCCACGCTCGTTAAAGTAAAAATAAAAATCGAAAAATTTTTCTGCCTTAATAATTAAATGGATAGTAATTAAAAATTGACTTACCCTCACAAGTAAACTGTCCATAATGTTTGCCGCTGCTTTTGTCGCCACAAACGACGCACTCAATATTAGGAGATTTGTCTGTCTGTGAACTTCCGGACTGCGAACTGTTGGCTTGACTCCCGGGTGTCGTGCTGGGCGGCAAAGGGTCTCGTGGTGTCAACACACCACCGACGGGTACGAGGCACGTAATATCCTCGGGTGTAGCCGAGGGTGTCAAGTGTGTTGGTGGCATCGGTGGTGGACATACTTGGAGTCCACCGGGTTGCCCGCCAGAATTATTTCCGCCGCCACCACCGAGTCCTGTGGATCCAGGGTCCCGCGAGGCCCACGAGGGTGGCGGGGCCACCAACGCCATCGAGGCGGTGGTGCCACGGGGCGGGAACCCCAGCTCCAACGTGCCGGTGAGCTCGGGGTGATGATGTCCCGCTGGCACGCGACCAGGGAACAGGCTCGCCGTCGCGGGCGGATACACCACCCCGGCAGTCGCCAGGGCGTCCGCGCCTCCCGACCCCCCACGAACCACCCTGACTTCCTTATCGGGCACTTCGGTTTAAATGCACCGTTGGTGCAGTTTTTATTTTTTGTCTCTTGGCCACGTGCTTGTATTTATTTTTTTTGCTTAAGAAATTTTTCAAAATTTATCTTCGGATTTTATTTTTCAGTCTTTGGTTTTTACTTTTTTTTTACACTTCACTTCACAGTTTATTTATGTAATTTATTTTATTAATAAATATATAAATATCTAAACACTGTGAGTTATATCCATTGACGATGGAAGTAGTGAGTCCACGATGAGTTGGACATGCTGCTGAAAATTTAATAATTATTTAGTGTAGCGAAGAGAGACGAATTAGTGAAAATTTTCTAGTAGAAACGGCCGAGCGACTGCCCGGCAGAGTCCAGTGAAAACAGACGAGTAGAGACAAGAGTCCAGAGACAGGTTTATTAGTGGAAACAACCGTCCAGCAAAGACAATCCAGTAGATAAGGAGCAGTTAAGACAGTCCTAGTGGAAAAAGTCTAGTAAAGACAGACACAACACACACTACAAGTTCCTCATCAGAGGTCTCATATTTAAAGAAAAAACAAAATCAAAATTAACGTTGCACTTCACTTCACACTATCATCAGATTCTGTAGTATTTAAATAACATTTAGTATTTTATTTTTAAAAACAATTGTTAAAAATTAAAGATTTATCTGGTGGCTGCCCTCGTTGCTCTCGTAACCTTGCACCCTCATTAGTTTTTCTTACTACTGTTGATGCAGCAATACTTTGTCTGAGTAGGAATGTAACACAAGAGGGGAACAATCGTTAGCACGATGAATATTTATTACTAAAAATTAACACCAAAAATTAAAGCGCGCGGCGATCGTTTGGGCCTAAACACCAGTGATTGATTGACGTATGCGTAACGAGGATAAAGTAAAAAAAACAATCGCGGGCCCCGAGTTGTATCGTTAAAATGAGACTCTTATGGACTCAATTGTTTAAATCTTTAGCACTCCGCAATCTTATTCCCAAGAATAAGAGCAAGAAGAAGGAGATCGAAGTTTCGTAGTGTATACATATATACATATATAAATATATGTAGGTATATGAGTATATATTTATATATGATATATATCTATAGGTATAAAAGGAGGCAAAGTTCCTCTGACACCGGGCCGCGACTATTCTTGAGGCCGACCAGAGACCGACTGCCGACTGAGGCGACCCCTGACACCGACCCGGGTGCCCCCCCACTACATCGGGCACAGTACGACCTCGCGCGGTTTCTCGTGGCTGCCCGTGTTTCCATGACAACCGAGGGTGGGGTCGAGTACGGGGCGCGCCCCGATGTTCCTCTCATTGGCTCACGGTCCTCGGCCCACCTTTCCCCTCACATCACGACATCGTCAAGCATTATCCGTACCACCAAAGTACCCACTTGGTACTCATTTCGACCTCACCATGTCTCTCACTCCCACTACAACTCGCTCACTCACTCACTTCATACTGTTTTTATACATACATATATCTATATATATATATGTACACTTTATCCTTTCACTCACTCGCTGTAGACACTATAGACATACTTTCTGTCTTTATCAAGCGCACGCGCGACCCCGCCAAGACACACAGATTCCTCAAACGTCGATAAAAATTCCGATTTATAAATATATATATATATATACGTACATATATTTTTTTTTTAATTTACAATACAAAATTATTGGGTGGGGGGGGGTAGTTTTTTTTATTTATTTACGCATGATAACGCGTAAGTGCGGATAAATATCAGAAAAGTGCGATATATATATGATTTAAATGTATTTATATGTGAGGGTTGATATGTCGGGGGTCAAAGAAGCAGCCAATGGGGTAGGTGAGTCAAGTGGGGCGCGAAAAATGGGCTGAACTATTGCCGCCTTTGTCACTGTCTCACTTACCCCCTTGTTAAGGCAATAAATTTATCTCGCTCGTGCTCGTGGCGCTGTACTGAGACTTGGAGTCGACGCTACACTAGTTGATAGTTAGGTGTACAAAGTAAGGGTGATAGGAAGTAGGGCTCGAGACGCGGCTCACCCGAACTACGGGGTCAGTCGGGTCGGAGCCCTATAGCCCGGCACTGGCTTCTACCTTCTGCTCTTTGCACTCACGCTCTTTTATGCTACATTACTTTTTTTAGTAACTAAATATTTTTATTTATACATGTATATATGTATATTTATATTTATATTGAACCTTTTTTTTTTTATCAAGTATCGTTTGAAGAAGCGAGTGAAGAAAGTGGGTTTTAAATAAAACGTTTGCTGATGACTATTTATGTTGGGACGTTGTTTGAACGTAAGTCTAAGAGAGATTTATAAATAAATCGAAGACACTGGCTGGCACTTGAAGTTTTGATTCGCGTTCAATTATTTGCCCTTTGACTGAAGCAATGCCGATGATAAAAGTCAACACTGACGTCGTGTAACAGAGGGTCAGATTTAGGCTTCCAACAGAAAGTGATCGCGATACCTAATGACTTGATATAGATTGCATGCTGAACTAGAATTAATCACTTTATTTAATTAACTCTTTATGTAATTATCAATTAATTATTCAAGTATTTAATTTTTTTTTTTTTTTATTAAATAAAATAATTTGCTGACAAACCCGGAGCAAAATAAGACATCAATTTGACACAAAATTTTTTTGGTAAAAAATGTTTAGTTGCCATTAGTAATTAAAAATTTTTTATACTAGGAATTTAGCCTATCTCCTTTTCCCTACCCTATGGACAGACAATCATTGTCTCTATAGGAATTATAGTAGTTATATGTACAGCTATATATGTAATTTTAGGGAAGTAAATAAATAAAATAAAATTAAATTAAATTTATAGAATAGAATGGGGCAAATTGATCAGCCTAATTAGTGCAGCCTATTTTTAATTTTTAGTACAATTTTTTTTAATGACTTATTTTTAGTGAGAACTAAAAAAGATAAATCTGAGGTAAAATGGGCCACTACAAAACTTTTTTAATTAATAAATTTAATTTTCCTAGGTCAATAGTGACCCATTTTACATCAGATTCAGCTTTTCTTGTTCTCAATAAAAAATTCCAATAAAATTTTTTTTTTTTAAATAGTATTCCATTTTACCCCGGGATTTTTTCTAGTTTAGAAAATAAATTGAGGTTAAAAAAATTTTTTAGGAATTCGATATAACATGGAAATATGTATATAAAAAAATATACATCAGATTTAAAAAAAATATGTAATAGTGGGATAAGCGTGGGTGGATGATGAGAAGGTAATAGTGTGCCGGCGGTTGGCCGCGAAGGGGTGGCCCAATACACGTCAGAGTGCACGATGCGCAGAATAAAACGCGATGTACACAAGGGCTCTGTTTCGTTTGTACTGAGCTACCCCTCTGGTCTCTGACGCTTCACCTCCCTCGTACGTCTATACATCAGTCTGTATACTCGGGATTGCTGGTGCCTGTACGCTGTTGGTTATATAGAAGTAGGACTACGACTACGACGGAGGCACAAGTGTATATCGGTGAAGGGGTGCCGAACAATGCCCGTTCGTTCAATGCGCTCTAGATATGATTACCGGAAACCATCCCATAATTACTTTTTGTACCTCGAGACAACCCTGCCTCCCCTTTTACTCCACTTACCCCCTAAAGACCAAACGTCCCGGAGTCAAATTCACCTCTCTTCCTATCTCCCAATTTCTCTCTTTGTATTTAAATATCTATCTGTATAACGATCTTTGTTTTGAGATTTTAATGACAAGTCAATTTTACTTGTCATTAATATTATTTTTTTTTTATAACTGAGAGACAAAACAAGAAATTTATTCATTGCAGTTAAACGGTTTTTTAATTTTTATTTATCATTTTAAAAATGATTTAATTTAAATTTTATAATCAACACATTTTATCTCTTGTTTGTGTGACGAATGATTTTAGAAGTAGCAAAGGGAAAACAACTGATTTGGCTGCACAGACAAATAATATACTCAAGTTTTGACTGCCTGCAATTTCATTTTATCCCAGCTATGGGTATATTGTTAATAATTTACATGAATCAAAGCATCAATTATTTAATAACTTGAAAGCTCATTAGGATTGCTGGTTAATTTAAGCTCAATAGGGTGAAAATTTTATGGTCAATGCGGGATTTTCAATAAGCAGTACAATGTTGTGATTACATTTAATCAACAAAACTATCGATAAATAGCAACGCTAAAAATTATTGAATTCTCTAAAGCAGTGGCACCTTTGCCATAAATTTGATCACAACCAAAAAGTCTTTGGAAATGAGAATTAAATTTGATAAATTTTTCAGTTTTTTTTTTGGGTAAAATGATATTTTAATTGTTCATTTAAATATATACGCATGAACTAAATATGTAAAGAGTAGATAACCTGAAGGCTTTGTAATTTTGTTTTTAGTATAATATATATAGGGGACGGGCTGGCAAAACGGATCTGGTTGGGCGAAACGGGTCGCCCCAGAAATTTGGTAAATGTGATTATTAAGCCTAGGATTTTTTCCTTAATTAAAAAATATGACAATTAATAATTAATCATGTCAAATTTTTGGTATTACGACAAATATTGGTCGTATTGAAAAATTTTTCAAGTAAAAGATGTTCAAAATTCAATTTTCTGAAAAAAATGTCTCTTATAATTTTTCCTTAGGATTAATAAGGAAGCCGTAATTTCGAAATTTAAATTTTGATAATTAATCAAATTTTGAACCGTTCATTATGAATCTTAATTTTAGAATTACGGTGAAAATATTGGTCGTATTAAAAAAGTTTTCAAACAAAAGTTGTAGGAAATTTAATTTTCTAAAAAAAATGTCTCTTACAATTTTTGCTTAGGACTAATAAGAAAGCCGTAGTTTCAAAATTAAGATTTTCATAATTAACAAAAATTTGAATCATTCATTATGAATCTTAATTTTGGAATTACGGTGAAAATATTGGTCGTATAAGAAAATCACAAGAAACATTTTTATAGAAAATTAAATTTCCTACAACTTTTGTTTAAAAAATTTTTTTATAAGACCAATATTTTCGCCGGAATATCAAGCATTTGAACCATTCATTTCACAATCAAGGCAAAAATTTTTTCTCTATTGATTATTTTTAAAAAATTGTTTTTGATCGTCATTGCCAACTCATCATCATTTTGTACAATTTTGAGTATCCAAAAATTTTTTTTCCGGAAATTGTACTCAATATATTGTTGGCTTCTTTTGCCATTTTGCCCGCCCTTCACCTATACATTACTTTCTCACTGTTCCCATTAGCCTCATTACCTTTTTATATCTAGACTAAAATTTAATCTCAAGTAGTTTTTTAAAATTATAATTATCTCGAATTAAATAAGAATTTTCTTCTATAAAAAACTAAAAACTGTAAGAAAGTTTTTTGTTTTAATTAACATGCTTATGCGGATACAATATAATAAGTATGTTCATATTTCCCATGTCGCAAGAGTATATAAGCTTAGTTGGTTTTCCTTTTCTTAGGGTTTTTCTGTTATCTCCTTGGTTTGTCTCGTCCCCGGGGCCCTTTTGTTCGCACTCTTTCGACTGTTAATGCCGCGAAATTAACTCGCAGTAGAGCTAGAAAGAGTACAGTATCTATGTACATATATATAACTGTATGTATGGACTATATACATAAATATGTACAAGAGAACAGAATAGATGGAGGGGGTGTAGTAAAATATATATAGTAAGTACATAAAAGAAAGCAGAGATGACTAAAGAAGGGAGTTCTGTAAGAGAATAGAGCTGTTGTATTCTCTGTAGCTTTTCTTCTTCTCAATAAAGTCCAAGTCACGAGACCTAAAAGTGTTTGATTACAGCTTAATTAATAGCAATCATATTGACGTCTATAGAATATCGATCGATTAAAAAAATATTTAATTATCATGACTATTCTTATCAATAAATGGAGTCCCGTATTTTTTTTTTTAATATTTTAAATAATTACTATTAAATTAGTTATGAGTGATAAATTTTTTTCATTATCTCGTTCTGTAAAAACCCTCATCCGGTAGCTTTTCTTCGCTTTATCTCGTTATCGTCATCAGAAAGTTAAGTTTTTCCGAGGGTCGAGTAACTCTACAAGACTACCGCGACAATTTTACTTTTAACTGAATGCTTACTCCTTTGATACTACTTCTGAAGCTAGTCATTATCAAATTATAAAAAGTACTCTTGTTAATTATGTTAGGGTTGAGGTTGATGCCATACAGAATGTAAAAAATATTTTACTAAAAAAAAATTAGTTTATTAGGCTTCTAAGTATCTTTTAAAAATTTTCTTAATTATAGTTTTATTTAATAATTGTAAATGATAATGAAATTAGCCGACGTTTAATAATTTTTGAATGATTTTTAAATACGATAAATTATAAAAAAAAATATTTTGAAAAATTTCACCTACGCTGTGTATAGATAAAAAATGGAAAATGATATTTAAATTCAGTTACATTTTCAATTATAAAAATTGCTGTAACTCATAAACTATCGGTCGGAGCAACTTAAGTATGAGGACCTTTTTTAAAGAGGATAAAATTTCCTTCAAATATATGTTTCCTTCGTTTCCCTATACTTAGCGGTTCGTCCTAAACAATGAATAAATCACGATTTTCGTCAAAAAATTTAGTTAGATAGCTCTTACTGGTGAGCCAGCGTGAGCTACATTAAAAAGTCCAAGAGTAATTTTAAAGAGCATGGAATGCCCTACAAGATTCAAAAATTCGTTTCTTAATATCATGAAAAACAACTCAGCATTCGAAATTTGAAAACAAAAATTTTTTTACATGCATTTTAAATGGGAAAAAATCAAATTGAAATAGTAAGTACTTAGCATTGGAATTAAGAGCTCATATTTGGTGAGAATTTTTTTTTTTTTTTCGATGTACAGTCGAACTCTACTGACTCGGATTCCATTATCTCGGAATTTCCCCTCAATCTTGACCCCTACTACAAGCTACGCTGCCTCCCACCCGATACTATACATTTGTATGTCTCAGTCTATATTTATCTATACATCATTCATGCAGATGTAGGAGCGCATGCGTTGTAGTTTACTTTTTAAGGAAGAAGGGGCGTCCGTTAACTCGGAAATTCCAAGAAATTAGATTGAGATTTTGCTTGAGCACTTAAAAAAAAAAACTTTTACGGAAATGAATCACCCTAACCTACAGTTTTTTTAATTTTCTACGTGCGCATGTTTTTAGTTTTTTTTTTTGTGATTGACATTGACCATAATTGTAATTATTATTAAGAAATAATTTTTTAAAATTGTTTTATATTATAAATTTATTAATAAAAATAAATCAGAAGAATCTCTGAATCTTCATTTTTCAGTAGGGACAGAACTCATTATTTGGAGAAATTTCCATAAATGAGATATACGTACTACAAATTTTTTTTTTCTATTATTTTTGTTAACATTTACTGCTTACAAAAATTTTTTCTGTACATTTTATTAAATATAGAAAACAAATGTCTTCTATTTTACGAAATTTCACCTCATGATCGTGCAATAGACGTGACGTAGTCAAGAAAATTATTTTTTCTTATTATTAAATAATTTTACCCATCAACGATTAAATTTTTTTTTCAAATTTTAATAGATGACGAATTTATGTAGACAAAAAAATTAAAAAAATGACAATTTGCTTTTTTTATCAGATTAAAGGTAAAAATTTTTTTTGATAATTTTCAATATTTTATTTGAGTCAAAAATTTCAAAAAAAATGCGGGATTTTTTTGGAGGAAAATCAAATTTTGTTTAATTATTTTATTGAAATTTAGTATAATTTTTAAAAAATTTTAAGATAACAAAAATAATTAGAAAAATTAAAAATATTTTTTTTCAGTTGAAAATAAAAAATCGATAAAACAAATTGAAAAGTGATACTATAGAATATAAATATGATATATATACGTATATATATATATATGAATATGAGAAATTTAATATATGAAGCAGAGCAAAAGCAATACGAGGTTAAAAGGTCGTGCTTTGTCCTGGAGCTCGAGCGATAAATCGGATCGTCTTGAATGAGAAGAACAAACCCAGTACGGACTCGGAAGGTAACAGCACACGGGGAAACATTTGCATAGGGAAAAAAAATTTACTTGGGACCCATGTTTCATATATTTATATTTAAGCACACGTAAGTGGGTCTAAGGCTTACGTATATATGTATTATATGCCTGTGTTACGTAAAAGTAGTCGATCATATATATATAGTTTATACCTATGTCGTGTCCCGAATGGTCAGTTGTCCGGTAAGAGGGCCAGAAGCAATGCAATGGCATATCACCTGTCCCTAGCACGATTAGTCGGGGTCAAGATTGCCGTAGCAACGAGCTAGAGTCCCACGGAAGGACCCCCCGTTTGTACCTCGAGTTTACGATAAATTAATGGTTTTAGACGCCGCGACAGACCCTTCTCTCTTTGTTGTATACGTAGTTATACATACATACGTACTCTGTACGCGCCGTTGGATTGCTTATACCGCGTCATGATATTATTCACACACGTGAAAATTTAAATCCTGATGGGGCTTGAAACTTTTTCAGACTAATGTAGTATACCCATACTTTCTTTACGATATTATTTATTACTAGTCCGTTGGACACTAATATGTAACGGTCATGTTAATTTTATCTTTTTTTTATTATTCTCATATTTTTTATTTTTAATTATTTCGATAATTATCAAGTAAATATATGTATTTTTTTTTATAGTGGTGGACTTTTTTTTTACTTAATTAAAGAAAATTAATTAGCCGATAGCATGTGTGAGATTTTTTTTTTTTTTTAATCAAAAAATGTTTAGATTTTCGAAAAAAATTTGAAACCATCTGGCAACTTAAACAAATAGAAAGTTACAAAATATAAAAATGAAATATTTTTGTGTGAAAGTTTGTTCAGGATTTTTGAGAAAATAGTTCTGTTCATTCTAGAGTATAATAGCTTCTTGACCAGGATCATTAATGATAGTTAAGGGATTTTTTTTTCCGACACTAAGGATTCAACGGGCTGTCCACGACTGACGTAATACACAATAGAAGTAAACACGAATGGACGAGATAGAAAATAAGAATAATAAATAAAATACATGGGTGTGTTATTATTATAGGCGACTAATGGTTTTTTGCATTCATTTTAAAGCCGAAGGAATCATTAATTTTAAATGGACAAATTTATCGGAAAATTTTCATTTATCTTCCGTGAAATTTACGTTACTGGGTAAACAGATTTAATGATTTTTTTAAGTCCGCACTGAAAATTGTTATTTTGTTCAACGATTTTTTCGCTTACAAAATAATTATTAAAATTTTTTTTTTCTTTGGAAAATTGTAAATTTATATTTTAATAAAGAGGAGGAACAGGTAAAATGAGGACACAAAAAAATTCAACAAATTGTCAGTTGCCCTTGAGAATTTTTTTTAATTTTCGGGCAAAATGGAGCAGTCCAAAAAATTGCAAAAAAAAATTTTCTTTCATATTTACAATGAAATTTATGGAGTGTAGTAATTTATGTAAATTAAAGTTAGAAATATTTGAGAATAAATGCTGGGAAAAATTTATGAAGAAATTTTGAAAAAAACGAAATTTTGCGAAAATTAGTTGATGCGTTTCAGATGGATAAGAAATATTTTTAAAAATAATGAATTAAGACACAGAAAGAAATATACTTTAAAAATTAGTGTTCGAAATTTTGACCCTGAACCCGACTAGAATTTTTCATAAGGACCTGACGAGGTCCTTATCAGGTTAACCTTGTTTCAAATAAGGTCCAGATCAGGATATCCTGACAAGGAACTGATATGGATGTAACGTTTAAGACCCATGAGGTCCTTATCAGGATTGCCTTATTAGGTCCTTAATAGGATGCCCTCATCGAATCCTAACCAGGATATCCTCATCAAATCCTTATCAGGGTATCCCCATCGAATCCTTATCAGGATTACCTTATCAGGTCCTTACCAGGATGTCCTCATCGAATCCTTACCAGGGTATCCTCATCAAATCCTTAACAGGGTATCCCCATCGAATCGTTATCAGGATTACCTTATCAGGTCCTTACCAGGATGTCCTCATCAAATCCTGATCAGGGTATCCTCATCAAATCCTTAACAGGGTATTCTCATCAAATCCTTATCAGGATTACCTTATCAGGTCTTTACCAGGATATCCTCATCACATCCTCATTAAGGAACTTGTCAGGTCGACCCGATGGCAAATAACTTTTTTTCGAATAAGGAAATCCTGATGAGGTCCTGATAAGAAATTCGTCAGATTTGCCCTAACGAGGCAAACATATTAACCTTACAAGGTCCTTATGGTATTTCAGACAAATCAGGAAAAAATTCTAGTCGGGAACCTGGGTATCAATATAGGGTATTTGAAGATTCCATCAAACAATGAATTTTATTATACGTGTCATAAATTTTCAATGTTCAAGTTACGAGTTTTAAGATACACTCTCTAAAAATGAATTAGTTAAATACACTGCGAATCAGTGGATAGTCGATATGTCTACAGCTATAAGTATACCACTGATTCAACCAGTGGTATACTTATAGCTGGTTCCCAAGTGAATATTCACTAATTCAAAGTGAATTTCACTGATTCATTTTTTAAGAGTAGACAATAAATTTTAATATTTATCCTTCAATTATTTTCGTTTTAATTATAAAAGAAAAAATTACTATTTAAAATGATAGTATTTACTGATCACTTAATCATGATATTACTTGTCGTATCTCAATTTAAATACTTCAATTTTTCCTTGAATTTTAAAAGATCGCAGAAAAAAGAAAATTTTGTTTTTTAATTTGTGGGTATCCCATTTTACCCGGTTTTCCTCTACTTAAAACTCTTGAAAGTGTTTGAGATAAAAAAATGATAATCTTAAAAATTCATTCATCAGACCATCAACAGCAAGTGGAGTAAAAGTAGATGAGACAAAAGTACAGCAAAGATCTAGATACATGTAAAGATGTAAATATGTATTAAGTATATACTGTATGTTAGTTAAAAACATATCCACTCGACTTCTTGGCATTATCTTAAGAGGCACTCCCGTTATCTGAGTACCATAACCGACTAATCATTAATATAATCGCACATACAGCAACACACATCCTCGAGAGTGAAAGTAAGCAAGATGGCACGTGCCAGTTTCCGACCCAAGTGTGTTGTGTATATGGAGTAGTCCCAGAGCAGAGTACAATCTTCATCACAACACTGCACACATTTACATGCGCACTATAATGTAGACTAGAGCACACGCGTCACACGCGTGAAAGGGTGAAACGACAAAAGATTGTCAACGACTTGCTCATTGCTCATTGTCGCATCAGCTGAATCCGCGGGATGTTGTATTGGGATCCCCTCGATAGTTTAAGCTTTACTGAGACATATATGTGCTGTATATACAGACATACTCTGATAGTTTAACTTGACATATGGCAATGTGGGCGTGATTGCGCTCTACTACTTTCATTTTCAATCAAATTCATCCTTTACATTCTCTACCCTCATTTTATTTTACATTTTTTTCCGCACCAATTTCCGACCACCAATCTGACACATTTGGCCAAGGGTCTGCTTCTAATTTTTAAATTTGTTGTGGCTGTACTATAAATTTAATAGTTTTTATTTACCCAAGAAAAATTTTAAAATATTCTGCAATAGTAATTTTTAGAACTGCAGCAAAAAATTAATCAACATAGTTATTTTTATTTTTACGATTTGGGACAGTACAAATCAATAATACTGTAGTGTTTATAATTCAGTAGTTGATCAGAAAAATTTATAGTAAAGTTATTAAATTTAATTTCATTGTTCGAATCAAACAGCTGCGATTTTGTGATTTGAAGATTCGAACTCCAGGCTAGAGTTAATGCTGATTAAAATAAAATCCGAGTCACTCCGAAAACACTGTGCTTACCAGTGATTATTTATGACTAGGGACAAGATTTTTGCCTTATTTTTGAAATGAACAGTTCAAATTTTTGATATTACGGGGAAAATATCGGTCTTAGTAAAAAAATTTTCTAACAAAAGTTGTAGGAAATTTAATTTTATCAAAAAAATGTCTCTTATGATTTTCTTATACGACCAATATTTTCACCATAATTCAAAAATTAAGATTCATAATGAACGATTGAAAATTTGAATCATTATGAAAATCTTAATTTTGAAATTACGGCTTTCTTATTAGTCCTAAAAAAAAATTGTAAGAAAAATTTTTTTTTTTAAATTGAATTTCCTACAACTTTTGTTCGAAAACTATTTTAATACGACCAATATTTTCACCGTAATTCAAAAATTAAGATTCATAATGAACGATTCAAAATTTGAATCATTATGAAAATCTTAATTTTGAAATTACGGTTTTCTTATTAGCCCTAAGAAAAAATTATAAGAAACATTTTTTTTAGAAAATGAAATTTTCTACAACTTTTGTTTGAAAAATTTTTTAATACGACCAATATTTTTACCGTAATATAAAAAATTTCACACCACTAATTATTAATCATTTCCAAATTAACGTAATATCCATAATAACAATAATTTGAATTTCTCACCTTTTGAATTTCTCTTTACGGACGTCATCATTAAAAACATCAAGGATCATCGTTAACTTATTCGAACATACTGATTTACGTTAATCACTAATCACCGCTAATCATAATCACCTTCATATCATTACTTAGCAAAAAAGACTAATGATTTTTTCAATAAAATATAAATAAATTGTACTACAGCTGTGATGATAAAATAATAATAATGTATTTTTTTTTTATTTCCATCATTATATTTATTATTGATATTAATATGAATTATTTTAACTGTATACAGATCCGGTAGACGATTATTACGGAACTTTTGACATTAAAATCAGCACTTTAAATTAATACTTAAACTATCTAGTATACTATTAAATATATTTTTTCACTCGACAACTGACGTACTAACTTTTTATCCTTACTAACGTCAATCATAAACACTTTTTAATACATTATATATAGTCTTTACGAATGTATATAATTTAGCATGCAATTGACGATTGATAGTCCACATATATATACTTCGTTATAATATATTTAATAAAGTACTAGAGTGCATTTAAAAATAAAAATAAAAAAAAATTTATTATTGAATCGTAAACTGTTGAAAGTAATAATTTTAGGCGATAAAATAGTTTGTAAGCTTTTAGTTGACTCAATACTTTCTTGCTATTTAAAATTTTATTTATTACTTCCACCAATAAATTTACACAAATTTATATACATGTATATATTAAAAGTATGAATTAATCAAATAAAAAGTATTGTAAAGTTTAATTGAAACTTACGGAGTCATATAGAACTAAATCAAAAATAAATATGTATATATTATATATATTAGGGTGATCCAAAAAATAACAAACTTTTTTTTTTCTTCCAAACAGGTTCAAAAGTTTCATTTAGATAAAAAAAGACGCCTGTGAAAATTAGAGCTCTTAATATTAACATTAAGAGGTTCCTCATCGCACTTTTCTATTTTCCATAAGAATAACATGGGAAAATTTTTTTTTACGTCTTCTGATTTTTATAAGTAGCTAACGATGCGTCATAGGAATAAATGGCAGGCCTATTTCCGTAGGGAATTGAATGCTCTACAAAAAAAGATTCTTATCATTTTTCGAGGAATCTATTTGTTCAAAAGTTATTTGAGGTTGAAGTCGGATTCATATCAAATTTTGAGATTTTCTACTTTTCCGGCGAAACTATCAGACTTATTACAAAATATCATTCGACCTTTTTTGTAGAAAATTTTATTCCCTAAAAGTTATTTTGAATAAAGTTTTTTCGAATTCCGCATTGTTTTCTAGTTATTTTTATTTTAATGTCAAGCTCTTAAAATCGATCAGAAGACTATTTTTTTATGAGCATGACATTAAAATAAAAATAACTAGAAAACAATGCGGAATTCGAAAAAACTTTATTCGAAATAACTTTTAGGGAATAAAATTGTCTACAAAAAAGGTCTTAAGATATTTTGTAATAAGTCTGATAGTTTCGCCGGAAAAGTAGAAAATCTCAAAATTTAATATGAATTCGACTTCAACCTCAAATAACTTTTGAACAAATAGATTCCTCAAAAAATGATGAATCTTTTTTTGTAGCGCATTCAATTCTCTACAAAACTATGCCTGCCAATTATTCCTATGACGCATCGTTAGCTACTTATAAAAATCAGAAGACGTAAAAAAAATTTTTCCCATGTTATTCTTATGGAAAATAGAAAATTGCGATGAGGAACCTCTTAATGTTAACATTAAGAGCTCTAATTTTTACAGGCGTCTTTTTTTATCTAAATGAAACTTTTGAACCTGTTTGGAAAAAAAAAAAAAAATTTGTTATTTTTTGGATCACCCTAATATATATATATATATATATATGTATGGATTATTATTTATGCATTGATTTGATATTATATAAAATAATAACGAAGATAAATGAACTGAAGTCATTCATAATAATCTACAGCACTTATTTATTCAATGGAATATTATATGGCTGTTTTGACTTCTGTATTCATTACAGCGGATGTTGATGACTATTGGAAAATATCGATTATTATAAGATTGGAATTATCTCAAATATATATAGATATATTTGTATGTAGTGGTATTTGATCTATATAGCATTGATGATTTAATTTCATAAATAATAGATTGATCAAATAAATTGAATCACGTCATTCATTGAAAATAAATTATCACAAAATTTTTAATGAAGTAGACAATAACGTAAAATGAGACAGGATTTGATAAAGAAAAATTTTTTGTTCAAAATTTATAACTATTTCGTATTTTTAGCTCAATGCATTTGACTAGTCGAGTTCGACGGTAATTCATTAATTTAGAAGAAGATAATAATTATTTTTACCATAAGTATGATGTTTTTTATGAGGTAATAGCTGATTTGAAGACGATAAATTAATTATTGTTAATTTGACTGTATTTTTTTTGATGATATAGGTTGCAAGAAGACGTCAATCATACTCGGGTCATAGAACTAACTCAAATTTGACTTTTTTGACATATTGATACTAGGTTGATCGAGTTATCCAAAAAGTCTAAAATAGATAAGAATCAAATTTTATTTTGACATTCCTTTAGTTAACTTGACCTATACTTAGTATCCATTTTTTTGACCCGGATAAAAGTCTGTTTCCTACACGGAGAGAAATGTCAAGTAAATATGCCTATAGAAGCATAGTAATAATTACATTACTCTGTAGTTTGTATAAGCAGTCACATAAGAGCGGCGTGGCATAAACTATAGAGTGATGTAATTATTATTATGCTGCATAGGTATATTTACTTGACATTTCTCTCCGTGTATATTTTACACAGTAACATTAGCATTTCATTGTGGATAAGCATTCTTTGGATTGTTCCGAATTGGTGAATCTGTCGTACTATCAATTTTAGAAACGAAAAAAATGGATTTTTTTTTAAATACTGTTCGACTTTGATACGTCAGAAATAGAACTACACGGAGAAATTTGTTGTTTAAAATGCTCTGGTGTCATAGTAAAGCCGGACCATGTTCGCCACTTGTCGGAAATTGAAATAAACATATGCAAAATTTACTATGGCCATAGTAAATTTTTCCTGTGATTATTTTAATTTCCATCAGGTGGCCAACATAGTCCAGCTTTACTATGACACCACAGTATTTCAAAAAACAATAATTTCTCTGTGTAGTTTTCTTTTTAACACCGCTTGACACCGTGAAAAATTTTTACACCGAAATAGTGTGGACTTACACCAGTTTTTTTTTTACAATTCAGAGTCAGAGTCGAATTTACTATTAATTAATTATATGACGAGTAATAAATATTTAATTAAATGGTGTCCAATTCACCCCAGCCTTTTTCTATGTTTTTATAAATTTAATAGTATTTTAGTGTATTGTATGTAAGTAGATACAGTTATTTGTCATCTACCTGTCGAGCTGTCATAAACATCGTATCTTCTTTCAACGGGGTCCCTTAAAAAAATATTACAAAGGGTCCAAGTGAAATAAGAAGAGCTAAGAGTTTATATCTACTGGTTAACAATGAGGCTATAAATTTTTTTCCCAGTTGTCATTTAATTTTTCTTCGGTATCGTTAACGATGTAATAGAAGATATTAATGTTAAAATAATATATAAATGTTTTATATATTTATCAAGTGATTTAAAAAAAAAAAAATAATTTTTAATTTGATAAAAGTAATCAAAGAATATTTATGGGTCGGATTTATCAAAAGGGTAATTTAAATTACTAGGATTACCTTTAGACATAAATGTTTCCTTTGACCGTGACATAATCAGTCTAAAATACCGACAGGACAAGAGAGAAAGAGTGAGTAAGAATGATTGAATGGAAAAGAGAGACAGGCGTAGGAGGAAAAAGGAAAGAGAATAGAGAGTAGTATGAGAGAAAATGAATATAGCGGTAGAAGATTAATTAAGCTGTAATTACTGGACAGCCGGTCTAGCCGCTAATGGGCAACCCGATATCCGTGAAAGGACGGCTCGCCGGCAGAATGGCCAGGGGTGCCTCGTACTCGATGACCGAGGGCCAGAGATATCAACTCCATCCAACTTCAACCCGAGAGTCCAGAGTCGAGAGCACTTCCTCGTTATACAACGTTTGTTTCACGTCAAAATTACGTTGTACGTTTATCATCAAATAAACTTCAAACTCATCTCTTCGTATTTTTTTTTCGGCAATATGAGAATTTTAAAGCTTTAATTAATTTTTTATCGATTGATTCAGAAAGTAGTTAACTATTTTTTATGATAAAAAAAATTTATACATAGTAAAAAATATTGTGTTAAAATCAACACAATCTGTATGTTAGAAACGGTCCTCACAATATTTGTGTTATTTTTCAACACAGACTGTTTGTGTTGAATTCCAACACAAAATTTGTGTTAAAATTTCGACACACAATTCGAGTAATATGAGAAGTAACTTCAACAATTTTTAAATGTTAATGGCGACACAAAAAAAATGTTAACTTTTACATTTTATTTTTGTACCATGAATTATTTTTCGGTTATCAAAAGTGTCAACAATTATTATTTAACATTTAACTATTTTGTGATAGTGAACATGATCCTAAAGTTAGCAGACAGTTAACAATTTTTCAATTTTTTTATCAACAAATCAATTACGAAAAAAAAAATAAAAAATAAAAATGTGCGCATGTAGAAAAGTAAAAAAGCCACAGATGCAATTTTTTTTTTTTTTTTAAACTATACGAATCATGAACTTTGTCAACTTTATTTTTTTATGTCTAATTGAAAATAAATAAAATCAATGTCACAAAAATAATAACTAACCAAGTAAAACTGATGCTTAATGTCGCTTCCCGCGTGAATAAAAGAAAGTCATTTTTTTAACACAATTCAACTGTCGCTTTAACACTTTTTTTGTGTTGATTTTAAAGTAGCACTTAATAAATGTTGATAATATTGATTTTTGTACTAGGTAACACTTTTAAAGTGTTCAATAGTAGATCGATTAAAAATTTTTAAGTAACACAGAGAATTGTGTTGATTTGACACAAAATAATCAACACAAAAAATTTAACACTGGTACACAATAATTTTTACTGTGTATGAACATAAGAATACACAGAAAGACTGGAGCAAAATGGACCAATTATTGGGGCAAGTTGATCAGCCTGGACAATGCAACTAAAAATTGAAACGAAAAATATTTGAATAATTTTATTTTCAATATTTTATCAGCGGATTAGGTCGGAAAAAAAATACAAAGTTAGATAAGCAAAAAAAATATAAAGATGTAAAGGGTAAAAAAATGTAATTACTTGATCCCAAGTGCAAACAATGGTATACAAAATATTAAAGAGAACCCTTTTAGGTTTCTCACGTGAGAAACAAAACTATTGGGGCTTAGAAGTTTACCTGTGGTGTGCATGTGCTTTGTTGAATATTTAACCAGCGGTATGTATGCTTATAAGACTTGTGCAGTAACTAACAGTAACCAATACAGAGGTACGACACACACATAATATACGTAACGCGTGTATGGGGATTCCCCTGCTCAAGTTATATTGCAGACTCGGTTGGACTACTGCCCGAAGATTATACCTTTAACGTCTTGCGCAATGAATTACGCGAGCATTAATCAGCAGGACGTCCTGAGGGCCTGACAGATACGGCGCCCAAAATCACTAGTGAAGACAATGCCCGGTAGCTATACGTTCCTTTATACCACTTACCCACTTCGCCCTATACGGTAGTAATTTAAATACCGTGGTGTGAATATATATACATATATATAAGTGTACACATGTTCTTGATTTATATACAGTAATTTGTGTTATTAAATTTAATTATTACTTTTTTTACAGCTTAAATAAATAGTGTTAAAAAAAAATTTCGTGGTAAAAATCTCTATATTTTGATTTTTGAAAAAATAGTACTTGATAATTATTGAATAAAAACAAATATGAGAGTTCGAGGTTGTGCCTTGTCTTCTTGAAAAATGTAATCATGTAAAAAATGATTATCGAAGTATTACGCAGTTAGCAACCTTTGCTATTGAAATGACGGTTATTATTTTTAAATTTTATCTTCGAGTACGCGGGTCAAAAGTAAAACTTGATTCAGGCTCGCTTCACTTTATTTTCTTTTGAAGTTATCGATTTTCCGATAAGATTAATTTTGAAATGAATGGTTCACATGTTTGACAATCCGGCGAAAATATTGGTCTTATAAAAAAAGTTTTCAAATAAAAGTTGTAGGAAATTTAATTTTCTGAAAAAATGTCTCTCATGATTTTCTCATACGACTAATATTTTCACCGTAATTCGAAAATTAAGATTCATAATGAATGATTCAAATATTCGTTAATTATGAAAATCTTAATTTTGAAATTACGGCTTTCTTATTAGTCCTAAGGAAAAATTGTAAGAAACATTTTTTTTAGAAAATTAAATTTCCTACAACTTTTGTTTGAAAACTTTTTTAATACGACCAGTATTTTTACCGTAATTCGAAAATTAAGATTCATAATGAATGATTCAAATATTCGTTAATTATGAAAATCTTAATTTTGAAATTACGGCTTCCTTATTAATCCTAAGGAAAAATTGTAAGAGACTTTTTTTTAGAAAATTAAATTTCCTACAACTTTTGTTTGAAAACTTTTTTAATACGACCAGTATTTTTACCGTAATTCAAAAATTAAGATTCATAATGAATGATTCAAATTTTTGTTAATTATGAAAATCTTAATTTTGAAATAACGGCTTCCTTATTAATCCTAAGGAAAAATTATAGGAGGCATTTTCTTTAGAAAATTGAATTTTGAACAACTTTTATTTAAAAAATTTTTCTATGCGACCAATATTTTTGCCATAATATCAAAAATTTCACATCATTAATTCTTAATTGTCATATTTTTTGACTAAGAAAAAAATCCTGGCCTTATTTATAATTCAAGTCGAATAAGTCTAAACCACGTAAATTTCGAGTTGATTTCGACTTTTTCGTCTTAAATCGTGGCTAAGTAAGCCAGTTAAGTCCAAACTCAATGTATTTCATATTTCCGTAAGAAAAAGTCGGGTTTGTTTTGTCAAAAAAGGCTCAAAATTTTGACTTGGTAAATAAAGTTTACTTTTTGACTCGGGTATTTAAGTAATTTTGAATGTTATTTTTAAAAATAAACTTTTTTATTGCATTAATTTTGTTACGAATTAAAAAAAATGTACAATAGAGTCAAAAGCATGAAAAAAACTGCAATGAATCTCTCGACAAGTGAAGCTTAACGTTGCAAATATACTAACCACGCATACATACATATATATCCCCCAACATGAGATGAACGCGATCCTGTTAGCACCGACAACGTGGCACCAGGGCACCCTTCTGTGCCTCAGGATCATCCCTTAATCCGTTCATTCGCATCCCTGCAGTTTCAACCGCGACATATCTTTTATCCACACTGTTATATATGTATATAAAATCTACATCTACCTCATCTTTACTCGTTCACCAGCGCGTGAGTGCACTCGAACTTCACGCGACACTTTTACTTTTCCTTTTTACTCTCCCCTCCCACTATTATGTCTAACCCCTTTAAAACCAACCGCTCGTTTTATGTATATGACACAAAGTGAAAGTATATAAGTATAGGTTTCAATCTGATCTTCGGATTCTTCAGAGCACCAAGCTACATCACAACTGATTTAATCCATTTGAGAATCCAATTATGGAGATCACTTCAAAGAGATGATATATTTCATCCAACTGTATAGAAATATGTTCTCTCTCTCTTGTTGATTTTACGTCAAGTGTTTAATACAGAGGGTGTGTAGTAACACATTATCTTTGACTTTTGTCTAAAGATTTTTTTTTTATTTCACAGTTTCAAATCTTACGGTAAAAAATTTCTACATTGCAAAGTTTAATTTATCAACTTATGATCGTTTAATTAAATTATTTTTTCTATTAAAAATTATCATTAGTTATCCGAAATTTGTAAATACAAATTCCAAATTTTATATTGTAGTGAATAAAACACCTCAAGTGATGTATCGATATTGAATTTTATTATTCTATCATTCACAAAAAAATTTTTAAGAGATTCTTTTTGCCCCTTTTTACTGATACAGAAAAATCCGAGCTTTTGATAAAAAATTATAGTATATCAATGAGAGTTCAATACTAAATTAAATACTTGAAGGTTTATTTGCTCGAGTTTTCTCTTCAACTTTGAGATGTTTTTTGCTTAGAGGCCATCTTGTGGTCAATTTAAACACTAAAATCTATCGGGGCTCCAAAAATGAACATACCCGAGTCGAAATTTAGAGCCCATTTTGAACCTTCTAAAGTCGGATCTATTTCAGATTTGGAGGCTCAAAATAGAGTCTGTTTCCATGTTAAATTAGGTACGATTTTGGTCCCTGAAGTGCTACAAATTTCCGTTTTCAGCACTTTAGGGTTCAATATAGGATCTGATGAAAATTAAAATTAGGTCGTATTTTGAACCTCTGAGCCCTATTTTATTGTAATAATAATATTCATATTATTAATATCATTAGCATTATTAATATTATGATTAATAATAATCTATGTTACTCTGGATTTTATTTGCATTTACAATCGTTAAAATAATTTCAATTAAAATTATCAAAATATATAGCAAATGCTGTTAATAGTTCAATTTTTTATAATAAATTAATAATAATAATAAAAATAATTAATTTTATACAAATTTCGTTGCATGTCAAAAAAATTATGCTTACAATTAATTTTAAAAAATCTTTAATTTTTTATATCATCACAAATAATTTAATTATAATGAATCGAAATTTATTACGGGACTAATATTGTCGGACTTGAAGGTTCAAAATCGGACCTTTCAGTGAATGTTCGGAGCTCTGGGTTCAAAGTCGGAGCTAGATGACTACAGGGCTCTCATTTGGATCTATTTCGGGCTAGAGGGGTCTATATAGGCTCTAAATTTCGACTCGGGTATAAAAACTATTTGACATCAAAGCCCGCAGAATAAGGCAACAAAATACTAAAAATTGTAAAAATAAAAGTCCTATTTTTGGAACAATGTTTGGAATGAATATAAAGTAAATAAGTAACTAAAAATATTTTGACTTATATTACACGTATTAAATAAAAATATTTTTTGTTATTCAATTCGTATCCGCTGTCCTATAGCTAATAGGATCAGTTAAAGAAGCTTTAGAATGAATGTATACAGCAAAAAGACGATGAGTTTTCACATCTATTCATCAACCGTGAAAGCAACCTGGTGTTGTAAAAACACAGCAGTAAAAGAGCGTTGATTTTTCGTATCAAGAGAACAAAGTACATATTTATATACAGTAATAAAAAAATTAGGGACAAAAATAATAATAATAGTTAGCTACCTGTACAAACTGAACACGGGTGTCAAAGTCTCATTGAATTTTCTCCATCACCATCCCCCATGTAACCGTAAGGGTCCATGCGCGGCTCAAGGGATGTTCGGGTTTAGGTTGGGGTTGAGATACAAGGGCCAAATAAATTATAGTAGTAATAAAAAAGTAAAATAATAAAAACGTCTTAATAAAGACATTTCACTGGGACAAAAATCGGCCAAGTGTATGAGCTGCCACGAGCCACGAGATTCGTCGGGATCCTCATCGACTTGTTTTTATTTTCTACTATTTTTTTCGACTGTTTTTTTTTATTATTCTCTTTTTAGAGAGAATAGAATATAGAGGAGAATACAATCGAACCCTCGATGGTGGTGATGGTGATGGTGATGGTTTGATGGTGTTCTCTAATACTTGAAGTAGAAAACACCTCACCCCATCGAATGTTTTGCTGCAGCAATACTCCATTCAACTGATTCTACTTTCAGCAACTAACGCGACGACACAATGGATAAATGAGATTTTTTTCGAGCGATTGAGATACGAAAAAGAAAGAAAGAGAGAGAGAAAAAGATACTGAGGTTATGAGTGAGCGAGAAGGAAAAGAAGCGTGGAGATGGAACCACCGTAGATCATTGTCTCTTGGGGTATGAAGGAGTCGAGGAGTATATATATGTACTGATGATAGGGTGCATCCCTTGGGACATGGATGTAAAGGGCTTTTGCGGAAAAAAGGGTTGTCACGGTGTGTAAATGAAAGAGAAAGACGGAAGAAGCTTTTAATACTTGTGGTATATCATGTGCACTCTGATGATGCTGTTGTGATGCTACTGACTGTTTTATATATTTGTGTTTACTCACCATGGGTATATTGAGACATGGCCAATAGATTAATATAAGTGTTTGTGGGGTAAGAGTATGATTTTTATATCAAGAAAATTGATTTTTTATTTTATTTAACCCTCGGTGGTCATTTTTGGTACTTTTTTAAATTTTGAATATTTTGAATGAAATTTTGCGGCACTTTATTTAGGAATAAATGTATTTTGACAGAGTATTGATGAAAAAAGAATTTATTTATTTTAATAATCTAAAGAAAAAATTAAGGGGAGAGGGAGGCAGAGTGGGGAGGGTATAATTAGTGACGCAATATTGATAGGGGGATCGCTGAAAATGTGACGAAAAAGAGGAGGGGATCTAATAAGGTAAAATTTTGCGTGACGTATTTTATGAACGGCCCCTTAGTGTTCATATGAGAATTCGGTAAAATTTGAGATATTAGTGTGAGCTACTCTTTCCTCAATGCTGAGCAGAGAAAAAGTCCTCGTTAGGCAGCTTGAGGCCCGTAGCCTCTGATTTCAGAAGCTACCCCAGCCTGTGACAAAGTTCATCCCCACAAGACAAGGGTCAAGGAAAGTCCGAATGAGACTGTTGGGATTGAAGAAGGATGCTGTGGAATTGGCGTATATAGAGAATGTACAGTATACTTGAATTGTTTAGATAAGTTTGATAATAAATAGCGGAGAGGGGGGCAGAGTAGGCCCCTTAAGGAAAATAATTATAACATCATTAATTTTTTTTATGCGTTTACTTCTTTTTAGACCCTTGATACTTATTTTTACTTCATTATGCTGCGTCCATTAAAATTGAAAAATCGAAAATTAGGACAAAGTGGGCCCTCCAAAAAATTTCGGATTTGATATTTTTTATTCTTTACACGTGTGATATTTGCAAATAACTATAAAACGATTGTATTTTAATAATATAAAAGTCATTTGAAAAGTCTGCTGCGATATAACTTTAAAACGTAATTTTATTATCTTTAACTTTCTTAATTAATTATATTTAATGAACAGTTTTGGTGGTCTATTTTAGCCCTCATTATAAAAGAAATTTTGATAAGCTATTATCTGTTCGAATTTATTGGCGTATAGAAAATTTTAAGGGGCCCATTTTGCCCCCTCCTCCCCTAGACTTCGAAATTTAAGTCATCAAGAAAAAGGTGTGATCAGTTTTTTGCAAATATCTCTATAAATATTAAGTTTTTTGAAAAATTGCACGACACCTTTTTTGTAGCTGTTTAAATTTTCTACAAAAAAGATTTCTTGCACTTCATTAAAAAACTCAACGGCTATTGAGAAATTTGGAGTTCAAAATTTGAAGAATTAAATTTAGAGATTCGGAGTCTAAAATTTCTGGGGATTTTTTGAACTCCGTTACGAGTTAATTGAATCAAAAGATATTTGCTAAAATGCTCGTTAATGACATATTAATATCCATTAATAAATAATTTAATTTAATGATAGTTTGAAATTGTAAATTAAATTAAGGATAATTTGTATCAAATTGAGCTGATATTAATTTATAATTTAATAATAAAAATTAAATACACACTAACGTTTAATGTAACGTATAGATAAAAAATCGTGACCGATAAATAAATATATAAAAGTATAATTGAATAAATTGCACATGCTGTAAAGTGAAGGTAAAGTTAATAAGCATGAAACATAACAGTCTAATTTTCCCTTATCATTAAGCATGAAACTGTACCATTACAAACCATGTTTCTGTCTATCCATTGTACTGTTCTTTATCTTTATCTTTCTCTTTCCCCGATATTCGTGCTCTTTCTCTCTTTCACTCGGTCGTTTGCCTCCCGCAGTATTTTCGCAGGGACGAAGTCGTTTCGCCTTTGTAAATTGGTGCCGCGTCGTAAACTTTCCCTAGCGCGGTGCAAAATTTCGACACCACCAGTACTGAGAGTAAGCCCCAATTACCGACAACGGACCTGAGAAACGAGCTTGTATCTATAATTCTTGAGAGCTAATTAACCAAGACGGGGATTAATAGATTAATTAATAATCCGTACTTTTATATTTATAACATCAACAGAGTACTAAGATATTATTTTTAATCCGTCTTCTATATAATCATTAGATCATTACAATATTCTTATTTGAACAATGAAATAAGTGAGTAGAGGATTGATTTTGAAATGAAAATTTCATTAACAAATTTATTAATCGTTTTATTTAAGTCTTACATCTGTATACTAAAAGTTATATTTTTTTTAATCGTTGGAATAATGAATTGGCTTAGTATTGTGTTGAAAACTTTCTTGGAGAAGTTTCTTTGAACTGTAATAGGGTGTTATAAAAAATGAAGAAAAGATTTAGTATGTATCAAATATATAGCCAAGAACTTTGAGACATTTTTGAAGCGAAGTAAAAATATTGGACAGTCCAATTCAAAAGTATTTTGGGCAAATATTTTTTGAGCTTTTATCTATAGATCTCTGTTGTATACACTTTGAAAACATTATGTATACGTATACGAAAACACTATCAAACAATACGTATTAACATAATACATAACAATACATAAATAATAAAAAAAAAAAAATAATTAATTTCAAATTAAAAAAAAAATTATAGTCCATCACTATCCTATTACGAGACTAGGCTCAAAATTCGTGTTTAGAGGAGTCATATTTTTGAAAATTTGGAAAAAAAATCGAAAGATACAAACAATCTTAAAATCGTTGTTTTAAGTTTAAAATAAAAAAAAAACATTCAAATTCATAATGAATAATTTTTTGCATAAATTTTTTAGAAAATTCATCAAAAACCACGAATTTAAAAAAAAACCAAATCCGACAATTTTCTACTAAGTTATGGCTATTTAAAAGAAAAATCCCCGAAATCTTAAAAAATTCATATCTCCCGATTGGCTGGATGAAAAAATTCATAAAAACCTTTTTCTAGGGGTACAAAAAAGTGCCCCAATTTCAGCGAAATCGGAGATGCAAAATCCATTGTTAGGACGAGGTGGCATGGAATACCCCATATATAGCTAATGAACTATTTTTCGAAAAGAATATGGTCAATAATTTTCAATTTTTTTTATACGGTTTGTAACTCCGATTTTTTATAACACATCAAATTTTTATCAATTCCTTTGATAACTTTTGATTCTGTACTACCCGCACATAATTTTTGAGTAAAAATTACCCATCAAATTTGGTACTGTAAAGACATCTAGCCAGTAACTAAATTTTTACTGTTGTTAGTAAAAATTGCACTTCATCTACATGCTATAGAGTAGTATATTTTACAACGTGCATAGCAAAAACATATTTTACCACATGTCCGCAGTATTAAACTTTCGGGTAATTTTTACTAAAAATTTATCTGCGTGTAAAATCGCGTCAATCTCTATTTTCTATAAGAACCCCCGTCAAAATTTCATAATTTTTCCCAAAATTCATATTACTTGTAGTTAATTAAATAACAATCAAGAAAATTTTCGTTAAGAATTCTTCAAAAAATCGTTCCACCCAACAACCACCTCAAGGTGCATAATACTATTTCTCAGAATATAATTTTTTTGTCATCAATAATCGTGAATAAACACTTACTGAGCAATTGCAGTCTATCTAAAACATGCACTGTAATGTTCCAGCAGTGTGAAGACGCGGAGTATAATTCTTGAGCCTTCAAATTAATTCCAACACAACAAACACCTCACTATAAAAATATATATGTATATAAAGTACAATACATCCTCGCTGAAAAACCTTAAAGGTAGTATGGCATATGGCATATGGTGGTTAATGGCTTCCGCGTTGCTCGAGCAAAAGATGTGAGCTTCGACTTCGGACGTCATGATGTCGATGATGTGCACGCCGCATCTATCCGATATATATAATATGTAGTCTATAGAACCAGACATAGATCTAGTCGTGGACTAAACTTAAGCTATCGTACACTCTACGTGTTAAACTATACAGATATAGTTATATATAAATATATAAAAGGCATAGAGAGCCTTCAACCTCAATTCGCTTCACTCGTGTACGGCACGTTTGCATCGCTCGGAAACACCACCCAAGCCAATGTTAGTTGTTGCTCGTATCGTTATCCTTCCTACTAAATCATACTTTTCCACGGCATCACGCGGTCGTCATAAAATCTACCGTCTGTTCTTCATCTTATTCTTTACTATAAACACATATATATAGAGAGAGAAGTTTATGTCTTATATCTCGAGTCTTTGAGAGAATAGAAGATACACCGTACGATGAAATTTTCACATGAGAAAGTACATTGAATTTAACGATGTGCCAATTTATCGACATACTATCAATTACGATTATTGTCAAGTTTTTTATTGTTATTTTCTTCATATTTTTTTTTTTTGTATCAAATGGTAATAAATTGTTATCGTTTGTAATGATAATAATCATATTATCGGACAGATTTTATGTACACAGATTAATGTGTAAATAAGGAGGTATAATTGAGTGTAGAAGAATGGAAGTGGGCAACGGGTGGCGACAGAAAACTATCGTTTCCTCGTGTATATAAATATTCAACATTCATCACCCGCGGGTCAACGTGGCTTCCTCTTTGCTCGCAGTGTGTTAAACACGCTATTATATATATTATATACATTTATGTTTTCTTTTTTTTTGTATCAGAACTACGTATATATTAAACCTAAATATATATACATATTTTTTACAGGTATATAAACTGACAATATATTTATTGACAATAGTCTGTTCTTTGCAGAACCGAAAAAATAATAAGTATATTTATGTATATATTTATGAACATGCAAGGCTAAATAAATTTTAAAAGTATGCTGAAGAAATTTATTTAATTGCTTAAAATACTGCAGAGTATAATTTTTGTGAATAACTTTTAGGACAACTGAAGTATTGACTTACGTCAATTGTATGAAATAATTTTTTTTTTTTTAATGGATTTTTTGCTTTAATTTTTAAAATGTCCCATTTTACCTGGAATTTTTGAATCACTGAAATTTTGAATGCATACATTAATTGTATGAGAACTGGAATAAAAAAAAAACAATTTTTTTTCATCACATTTTGGGTATATCGTCACTCTCTAAACATGAATTAGTGAAAATAAGTGAATATTCACTAATTCCAAGTGCAAACCGAACCACTAATTTCAAAAGTGATTCGGTTGGCACTTATAATTAATGAATATTCACTTATTTCACTTATTCATGTTTAGAGAGCATGCACTGGTCTCTATCAAAAAGCAGTAACTAAGTCAATATTCATACACAGTAACAAATATTGTGTATCTGTGTTAAAAACGGTCCGTGTTAAATTTTTTGTGTTGATTATTTTGTGTCAAATCAACACAATTTTCTGTGTTACTTTAAAATTTTTAATCGATCTACTATTGAACACTTTTAAAGTGTTACCTAGTACAAAAATCAATATTATCAACATTTATTAAGTGTTACTTTAAAATCAACACAAAAAAGTGTTGAAGCGACAGTTGAATTGTGTTAAAAAAATGACTTTCTTCTATTCACGCGGGAAGCGCCATTAAACATCAGTTTTGCTTGGTTAGTTATTATTTTTGTGACATTGATTTTATTTATTTTCAATTAAACATAAAAAAATAAAGTTGACAAAGTTCATGATTCGTATAGTTTAAAAAAAAAAAAAATTGCATCTGTGGCTTTTTTACTTTTCTACGTGCGCACATTTTTATTTTTTATTTTTTTTTTCGTAATTGATTTGTTGATAAAAAAATCGAAAAATTGTTAACTGTCTGCTAACTTTAGGATCATGTTTACTATCACAAAATAGTTAAGTGTTAAATAATAATTGTTGACACTTTTGATAACCGAAAAATAATTCATGGTACAAAAATAAAATGTAAAAGTTAAAATTTTTTTTGTGTCGCCATTAACATTTAAAAAGTGTTGAAGTTACTTCTCATATTACTCGAATTGTGTCTTGAAATTTTAACACAAATTTTGTGTTGAAGTTTAACACAAACAGTCTATGTTGAAAAAGAACACAAATATTGTGTGGACCGTTTTTAACATACAGATTGTGTTAATTTTAAAATCTGTATATATGAGACATATATTTATACATATGTCGCATATATGCGACATATTCCAGATTTGCCCGGATATATCCGAATATATAGTTTTTTCGTATGGGATATTTTTTACTGAGTATAAAAAAAAAATAGTACAATATTTCTATGATAATATCCTCAAAAATAAAAAAAATTTTCATCAGTTTAAATTTTACCCCAAACTTGATCCTATTCACATAAAATATTCTGACAAAATTCCCATTCCTATGTACCCTACACATTTAATTAAATTCAACAATTAAAATATAAGCAAATCCATAGATAAAGTTAATAATAAATGCAAAGTAAAATATATATAAACTGTATAAATTAAAAGGAAAATACCAGAATATTTGTAATTTTGATAAAATTAAATTTGTCAGTGAAACTTGAACGTAAATATAGACAGAACGAGTTATAATAATGAATTGTGTAGTGAAGTAAATAGAGTACAAAGTACTGTAAAGTAGAGTAGAGGAGAAATATATTAAGTATAGAATAAGAGAAGAGAAGAGTGGTTTTGAGGTTCCATACATAAAGGCACTGAAATCTTGGGAACTTTCATTAGCCGGCATTAGCGAACGGTTTGGTAAAGGTAAAGGCGTTAATCTGCCAGAATTAATCCGACTCAGTTGGATGCTTTCCCTCAATATGCCAACGAGGACCGAGACCAAGAGTACAGTAGACTGTTGGAGGAGAGAAGATACAAGAGAATCTCGAGAGTTGTTCCCCTTGTAACTCACAACCCCTGTCCCCTGACGTACTATACACTAGCTACATCTCCTACTCTTATATATATATATATATATCTGAACCATAGCTTTTATATAGAATACATCTCTTTTGGCCTTGCTCACCCACAACTCACGCCCCGTAGGAACTTGCTCGTTTCAACCGTTATACTGTGTTCGGTGTTCTCAGTCTGTTCAACAGTGGTGTGCTCTCTACACTATCAGCTCACTGTGCTCTATACCCTGTACACTACTCGGTACGGGTGGTGCTTGCGGGTGTATCGCTTGTGAACGCCCTTCTGGATGAGCGTTGAGCTGAACACGGCTCATGACAGTGGTGTAGTTGTGCTGAAGCACGAGTCGCCGCACACCAACGACTCGCTCGGTCGCCTCCTCACAACAGAGTCTACTGCCACTTTGATTCCATTCTAAAGGATTACACTTTGGTTAATCCCAGACTCAACAAAACATGCCCACCAATCTGCTTCCTAGCTTTTCATTTTAATTCACTTATTTCTTACACTTAAATACCTCATTCAGGTTTTTTTAATACCACTTTATTAATTTTTCTCTTAATGAAACTTTTTTTACATTATGTACCAACGTTATTTCGAATTTGTGTGAATAGATAGAATTTATTTTACGTCTCTAATATCATGAAAAACAAATCAAAATTTCTGGCTGCATCATCCGGGGGGTAAATAAACATTACTTAACAAAACAAAAATTTCTTTTCACCGAAATGTATATAGGGGAGGGTGGGGCAGAGCGGCCCCCCTAAGCCAATTATTATTTTTTGTGGCTTTCAACCATAAGATTACTTTACTTTTGTCCTATTTCGAACAAATTTATGGACATTTTGCCAAAATTCTGAAAAAAATTTTTTTTTTCGTTTTTTTTTTTTAAATTGTTTTCATCATTAAAAATGTATTTATTTCTCTTGACAACTATTTTTGGTTTTATATTACTCGAAAAAAATTTTTTAAAGCGTAAAAAATCGTTCACTCTCGATTACCTTAATTACTAATTGTTATTTAATAAAAAAAAAATCAATTCTATAATTTTACTTTATTTCAAAAATTTATCAACTAAAAAAAAAATTTAATTTTCATAAATTTTTAGTGACCAAATTTGCCTCTTACATAGAGAAACGGCTGAAAAATATGAAAAAATAATTTTTTCGGAAGTTTCGGCTGGTTCATTTTGCCCCAGGTGTTATGCGTAGGGCTAGAAATGTGGAATTATAATAATTTTTTTTTAATTTGACGATAAAAATATGAAAAAATCACTTTTTCAAAATTTTGGGCTTGTCCATTTTGCCCCAAATGTCATGCGTAGGGGTAAAAATGCGCAAACATATCGGATTTATAGTAATTAGTCGAAAAAAAAAAAAATTTTTTTTTGGTCAAAATTTCAGGGAGGCCGCTCTGCCCCACCCTCCCCTATTTGTAACCCAGCCTCGAAAAGGGTACCTACAGTAACGTTTTCGAGGTCTCTGAGCTCGAAAACAGCGGGAAGTTTTGGGGTCGGTCCACAGGATCAACTGTTTTTCAGATTTTTTTTTACTATTATGTCTCATTTTGCCCCGGATTCTTATATATTTGTATATAAATGAATAATTTTTTTATGCGACGTTAAACTCATATATATTATAAATCATGTTAAGGTTAAAAGTTTTAATCGACATTGCCAATACTCTTCACAACATATACTATATATATATATATATGTATATATATATAATGAAACAACGATATTTTACGACGTCTTATTGCGGGTCGATGTTAACCACTTACCGAGTGCAAATTGACTATGCTCCAGTCACACTCGATTGCCATGAAATCGATTATACTCTCATTTTATTGGCTATTATATGAGTGAAAGAGAGTGCCGAATGTTAGTTAATTTAAAAATACTTGAAGTTATAGAAAAATTGACAATTAATTATTTTATTTTTTTTTTTCATTTTGTTAATTTTATTAAATGTAAATATTTAAGACTATTAAATAAAATAAAAAAATGAATAATCTGAGAAAAAAAGCTGATAAGTATTAATTTGTGTGATTTATGATAACAAAATTATTGAAACAATAAGTCATTATTATTGGATAGAAGTCTAAGTGTATCTCTTGTGAAACGAAAGATGATACCAAGCAAAAGTGTTTTAAGTTGAAGAGAGAGAAAAATAAATATTCAAAGACTAAGACGTTGAGAGGAATATCAATCGAGAGTTTACTACGACGACAACTACTTAGATTGCGACAAGAGTTTTATACACGGACTCTGTCCCTCGAATAAATTATTTTATCTTATTCTCGATGGACGCAATCACTGGCTTATTCATATCAAAGCTTGCTGCTCTCCTGAATGATTCACCACCCAATTGATTTTTCATCACAATAAACTTTTCAGATCCGCAAGGTCAATAAAAAAAAATACATTTGTAAATATATAAGTATGTATTCATAAAAAATTTAATAAAAGTGTACATTAGATTTCAAAATTATCTTTAATATAACGTTCTATTCATTTTTGGTAATTTATATATGATTTTTTTTTTTTGCTAATACATATCGACGAAAGTTGAGAGCGCGATGACGAGCGAGTCACCGCATTGCTCTGCGATCACGGACATAAATAACTCTCGAATGCCCATAAATGCGTTAAAAATCCACGGACCGTAACGTGCTTTAATGTGTTTCGGCCCAAGGGGGCCAAATGTAAAAAAAAATGAGAAACATGAGGAGTAGAGGGAAGTATAGAGTCTCAAAATATCGAAGGGTATGTATATATGTAAGTATAGAGAACATGTCGTTACTTTCGTGGGTCTTATATACGCGAAGCGAGGAAAAAAATTGACCCTACTTCAAAGTAATTTTTAAAATTATTGCATTACTATTGATACCCTGTAAAAAATTGGGAGTGATTTCGAAGTGATCTGGATTTTATCAAATCTGCATTCATACGGAGAAAAATGGGGTTAAGAAATCAACGAATTTTTATTATGCCATCGACGAAATTTGAAACAGGAAGTTGAGTTGCCAAAAAATTACTATGCTACACTAAAAAAAATCGGTCTGTCAGTTGACCCTGCGGGCCAGCCCCAAAACTTCCCGCTGTTTTCGAGCTCGTTGAGCTCGAAAACATTATTGTGAATACATTTTCGAGCTCTTCGAGCTCGCAAATACTTTTGTATGCCATTGTTTTGTAAAAAACCATTTTTTAGCATTTCCTTCTCCCACGATATCTCGCGAACGAATCAACCGATTTTGATGGTTGAGGTGGCAATCGACGCGTTTTATCAAGTTCTGAAGCTGATCAAATTTTGAAATTGATTTATTTAGCCGTTTTTGATAAATTTCAAAAAAACCAAGGAAAAATTTTTTTTTGAATTCTTTCGTCAACGGTTTCTCTTGAACGAATGAACCGATTTTGATGGTTGAGGTGGCATTCGACGCGGCTCATAGAGTTTTAGAGCTGATTAGATTTTGGAATCAATCCATCGAGCAAATTAAAAGTTATCCAAATAAAACATTTTCGAAAAAATTTTATTTTTGAAGTATCTCTGAACGCAACCTATCGATTAAGTTCAAATTTTTACGGCTTCAAGACATTAACAAGCCGCGTCGAATGACACCTCAACGATCAAAATCGGTTCATCCGTTCAAGAGTTATGAATATTTACATACATACATACATACGTACGTACGTACACACATACATACACTCGGACATCATCGTGAAATTAGTCAGGATAGCTTCCTAGGACCTCGAAACGTCGACATCTAATGGAAATTCGATTTTCGTAAATCGGACCGAAACCAATAACTTCCCGAATTTTTGAAAATTTACAATTTTCTTAGCGGGAAGTTAAAAATATTATACACTTAAAAATTATTGATAAATTGTAATGAATATCATTTATCTAAATTAGGAATTATAGTAGAAAATAAAAAATTTTTAGAGGCTCGCAATAATAATTATAGTGCAGCATAATACACTTATCCACAAAGAACAAGTACAAAGAAACGAAAAAAGCAAATTGTAGCTGAATAAATTTCCTAAATGAGCCATGAATTGATTTTTCTAAAAAAAAATTTCCCGGCCCCGTAAACCTAAAAAACAAAAGCAAAAAATTTAGAAAAATTTTGTCTCGAGCTATTTCTTATGATTACGCAAAAACCGTGGCTCAAAAAATTATTTTGCTGGAAGATCTTCAAACTAGAGAATTCAAGCTTCAATTTGCTTTTTTTATTTTTTCGATGCGATCATTTTTCATGAAAATACAGTCTTTCAAAAATCACTTAAAAATTTATAAAATTTTTTTGTTCCTTTAATTTTTTGGATAAGTGTAATTTTTTGACGACTCAACTTCCTGTTTCAAGTTTGGTTGACAGCATAATAAAAATTCGTAAATTTTTTGTCTCCATTTTTTTCCGTACACTCCGATTCCCTAAAGGTAAAATTCACTTCTAAACGGAGTTTATGCGGGTTCAAATAAAAGCCAGATCATTCCAAAATTACTTCTCTAGAAAAATAAGCTGCCTAATTACTCCGTATGCAGAGTGATTTTTTCTGAACTTCCGGAATTCCGAGCGGTGGAACGAACTAGGATTTAAATGAAATCCGAATTCACTCCTGATTTTTTACAGTATATTGGTTATTATTTATTAAAAATCGTATTTTCTGTAAATGCAATATAATATATAATATATCGATGATGCGTATCGTGACATTCATTGAAGTGAATAAAAATAAAACTATTTCCCACAGGAACAAAACACACTATTATGACGCAAAACGATAGAATCCTCATAATAGGGACAGATCGGCAGGCAACCGCGAAGGATTGCGCGCAATCCTCTACAATATATACAGGACATATATACAAGGGGATGAATTTAGTAGAGGAGTTTTGTTGAGATATTTATAACCGCGGTGTAGTGAGGAGTTTAAGTATGAGCAAGGAGAGCCGTCTCAGCAGGACCCTCGGTGCTTCCAATTCAGATTTTCCTGCATTTTGTTTAAAACGTTTATGAACCGTGTCCGAAACTACGAGGGTTCTTTCCTTCCGTGAGTCTCATACCATAGTTACCATAGGGAGGATTTTTAAACGCAAAGTACAGTCTATACTACAGAAAAATAATATAACATTAGAGTATATGTATATAAGTATACATGTGTGGTATATTATATAAATATAAATATACGGAACCAGCTCGTTGACCGAACAAGCTACGCACCCCTAAAGTTTACGCAGCCGGACACAGGAAATATTGGACCCGGGTTCCCATGTAAGACGTTTTACGGCAAACTTTTTGTATTATATCACATTTTTTTGTGACACTAATCAAATTCTGTGGTCGATGGCCTGAAACAGTTTATTGGATCACTATTAAATTTATGGTTTTAAATATCAATTTTTTTTTTTTAATGTCGACGAAGGTTAGGTCACTATACATATGTATACATTAATTTTAATTACTGTAGAAAATAGTTGACACAATTAGGTTTCCACTATATTTAAATGGTGTATTACCGTACGATGGACGGTGTGGCTCAATAAGTGATAGATTAAATTGAACGGAATATAGTATAGTGCCGGATAGCTCAACTGGTAGAGCACTCGGCGCGATACCGAATTGGTCTGGGTTCGATTCCCAGTTCGGGCTATCTACATTTTTCTCAATTTATCTATAAATTGTCTTATTGAGAAAGTTTGCATGTTTAGGTTTCCACTATGTTTAAATGGTCAAACGGACAAATGTCAACTGTATAACTTAATAACATTAGTTGCGTGATAAGTAAATAAAATATTTTACCCTCGTTTTAACAAATTAACTTTTTTGATGAAAAGTAAGGAAAATGACCGATCGAAAATCATTTTTGTTTAAAATATAGGCAGTGTTTATTCTGAATTTTTTTGACTCTTTACACAGAAAAAATAGGCGCTGCAACAGAATGCAGTCCTGTGGAAGCAACAGGACAAAATTCTTTTGCAGCAACAGGATTTTCTCTGTGAAATCAATAGGATAAGGAACAATTTTCATGTACCAATTTTTTTTTGTCAGTATAGGAAAATTCCATTTGAAAAAAAAATTAAAATTCTGGGTGTGTCCTGTTGCTGTAACATGAAAATTCTGCTGCTGCAACAGTATTTTGTCCTGTTGTTTCCCAAGGATGTCCTGTTGCAGCGCCTATTTTTTCCGTGTAGTTTCCAACATTAAGATGGACATACTCTTAATATTTGAGAATCATCTGCTTCAATTTAATACTCGACATGAAATTTCAATGAATTTATTTTTCAGAAAGCCAAACTTCGAATCGGTCAAATGCCTGTAGAATATGTGAATTTTTCTTTAAAAAATAGGGAGACCTGAGCGATCCTAAAGTGTTCTACTATGGTCATCCTAAAATATAAATTTA
Source organism: Microplitis mediator (assembly GCF_029852145.1). Taxonomy (NCBI): domain Eukaryota; kingdom Metazoa; phylum Arthropoda; class Insecta; order Hymenoptera; family Braconidae; genus Microplitis; species Microplitis mediator. The sequence continues at coordinate 23,687,971 of NC_079969.1, forward strand.
CTATTATAAATCTATATTAATAGGATAACATGGCGTTTAAAAATAGAGAATAATAGATCTCCGAGGTATGTATTATCCGTGAGGGTGGAAGTACAGAAGACAGGTGTCATAGATTGGTTCTATTCGAATAGGGACACAAGAGTCACAAGAGTACTACACACACAGGATGTATAGTAGTGGGATTGTGTATATCTATTGAGATGAACAAGAGAGTAGACAACGAGTAGACGAGAACTATATAGCTCGGTATACATATAAAGAGGGGTTTCGACATTTTAGGCAATAGTATTGCACGATATAATCCCACTTAGCACCCCGCAGTGGCGGCCGCTTGTGGGTGTGTTGTGACACTAGAGGGAACAAATAAACAAGGGCAAAACTACTCTCAGTCTCTCCTAACAATTGACCAATTTTTATCGTAAACTACCATTTAATTGCCCTCTTAACGATAGCGAATCAATCAGTCGAATTAAATATTCAATTTTAAAATTAGACTGTTTTTTAACTTCCCGCTAAGAAAATCGACGATTTTCGAAAAATTGGGAAGTTATTGTTTTCACCCCGATTTGCGAAAATCGAAATTTCATCAGATATCGACGTTTTGAGGTCCTAGGAAGCTATTCTGAATATTTTCAGAATGATGTCCGAGTGTCTGTATGTATGCATGTGCGTGTGTGTGTGTGTATGTGTGTATGTATGTGTGTGACCGGTCTATAACTTTTCAACTAATGAACCGATTTGGATGGTTAAGGCGGCAATCGAAAGAGCTTGTTGGCCATCAACTTTTCTGAAAATTTCAGATCATTTGATCGAGTAGACTTGAAAATATTGTCGAATTACGAAAAAAAAAATTATTTTTTTTTATAGTTTTTTATCGATTTCTCAGAAACGACTTATACGATCAACTTCAAAATCTATTCAGCTCTAGATCTAAATGAAATACGTCAATTGCCGCCTCAACCATCAAAATCGGTTAATTCGTTCGTGAGATATCGTGGGAGAAAGAAATGCTAAAAAACGGTTTTTTCGAAAACAATGGTATACAAAAGTATTTTCGAGCTTGAAGAGCTCGGAAATGTATCTACAACAATGTTTTCTAGCTCCTTGAGCTTAAGGAGCTCGAAAACAGCGGGAAGTTTTGGGGCTGGCCCGCAGGGTCAACCGATAGACAGATTTTTATTTAATTTTAATCAACAAAAATATATAGATTAGTGAGATATGATTAATTTGAGTTTATAAATGTATAGCTATATATAGAAAAAAATTTAAACCGTCATATATAACGATGATCAACGAACTGACCGGTCGTTGAGTCCGTTCGTGACCTCTTGCCCTCGGCCTAAGCAATGTCGGGGTCCTGGGACTGTGCGCATCCCGATTCGGATGGGGAATCACACATCATATATATATATATATGTAGATATATAGTACATATTATATATAGAATTTGATATATGGATATATATTTATAGTGGCACCTATCCCGTAACGTGAAACACGTTACACACGTTTTAATAGCAAACTCGTGTGATGCTTTTGATAATAAAAATTCAAAATTCAAGTTTCATCCAGAACTGGGTTTGATACACAACCCATCGGTTTTCAATGCATACCTATACTGGGACGTCCCGCGCGGAGGAACGAGTTTACATCAAGACTTGTTGTGATGTGTATTACGATTTCCGTGCCCGGTAGCCGGTATAGGTTCTTGTGTAGACGAGAAAAAGAAATATTGTAGAAAAGAAAAAAGATCGACGATTACTTGGACCAACGAACTTTTTATTTGAAATGAGAATGAATCTTTGACATTTTTTTTTATCTTTTTCATTTGGGAGGTACCGGTACAGGACCGTTACAACTCTCAGAAGCAAAGTTACCTACCACATTTTGTAGATACAAAATAGTTATAGTTTAAGTAATTAAGATATCGAGGATTTTTTTTTTTTAATTATTTAATGCGTTTTAGAAGCACATTTTATCTATTTTGTTATAATTGTATTGAGGTTAATGAGATCTAAATGTTTTTGATTGATTTTTAGAAATATCTAAGAAGATATTTATTGAGATTGCATTGAACAGGTTTTTGGTTTTAAATACTTTGTGGATTTTGATTTTTGAAATAAAGGACGTGGACAAATAGCTTCCAAAAAATTTTTCATTATAAAAAATATTTTTTACTTTTTCATCCACGTAATTATTAACAAGCGTAAAGGATCCAAAATAACGAATTTAGTGGTTAATCATAAACGAAAGCTTAAATGTATCTCTAGTGGAGTTCAAATTATCCTGAGGGCCAAATACTTTGTACGTCAAAAAATTTATTAATTGAACGAAATTAGAATAATTATCATTAACTCAAAATTTTGTGTGACTATTTTGTATTCCCCTCGATAATTGATTTAAATTTAAGTATTAATTATTACAATTAATTTTTTTATTCGAATTTAAAGACTGAGATTATTCACTTTTTTCAAATTTTTGAAATATACATCGAAAGAGTATTGAACTTCAGCTTTAAATTTGTACGAAAAATATGGAAACAAAATTATAGTTGTAGAAGCAAGCGGGGTAAAATGAAACTGATAAATGTCTAGATTTTTGAAGTCAAGTACAAAGTGATATTTCCTTTATATATTATTTTGTACAAAATATAACTTTTAATTGTTCAAACAGTCATTTTAATCCAATCACTCCAGTCTCTTTCTTTGTTTAATTTCTATTTCTTCAATTTTTATTGTCGTATTAAAAAAAAAAAATACTATAACTAATTTCAAAATATATCGATTATACACAGAGATCATTTTTTGCCAAAATTTACCCTGCAATTTAGAGTACAAACCTGGGCCAAAAATAAAAGAAGTACGGAAACAATAAAAGTTAGTACCCTTCGTTTTATTTTTTACTAGTTATTAGTTAAAAATTACTTTAAATTGAGAATTTGTTACTCAAAAAATTATTCTAAAAAAATCCGTGACTAAAGAAATCGAATAGATGCAGTTTAAAGTTTAATAAACTTCCGTGACAAACGATTTTTTATGAAGGGAAGAAAGTAAAATTAAAATTACTCGAAAGTAAACAGCTGTTCTCATTGGCCCGTGCCTCTGTGCAGATGTCCACTTTGGTATAAATTCTTACGGTCACGTTCTAACCATCTAACCTCTGTGAGAACAAATCCTGCACCAGCTCCTACTGTGTATAAAACCAAAGTATGTTTCTACTAGTTTCCACTAGCCCCTTCTATTCCTTCCACCTTCGGATCCATATACTTTCCAGTAGCCATGTACAACATATATATGGTCTCACCCGTCTCTTTCCTCATCATCCCTTAAATAATTTTTTCCTTCCCTCTTCTCTATATCTTTGTCCGTAAGGATGTTGAACGTCAAGTTTCCGAGCTCTGTACATACTCGGACACCGAAGGGGAACGGGACATTAATTATCTCGAAAAAGCAGAAGACCGTCATTTTGGATTATCCGAAATTTAATATAGCCAACAAAGAAAGCATACTATACTATATATATACACATATATATTCCAGTCACTCTTTTATATGCACAGTAAACCTTTTCGATGTACAAAACAAACGATCGACCTAACAACCGTATTAGCAAATTTTTTTTTGTCGTTATATTGTGACATCACATACCTGCTTCATATATTTTAAATTTATTAAATATATAAAATTATTTATTTAAACTTTTATTGTATTGACACAAATATTTATTGTAAGTAATAATAAAATAAAGTGCATTGAAGGTTTGATATATCGATGAACATTATAAGACGTGTTGTAATTTATTTTAGAGTGCTCGAGTGCATTAAGTGCGATAATAAAGTCGTATCAATAAGATTAATGGAAAGAGGCATATATTTATATTAATAAAAAAAATAACGGTCGGAAGAATTAAAAATAATAGATGTTAAGGCTGCTGGTAAATGAGATGAATGGAGACAGTTGCTCTGGCACTGATTAACATACGACAAGTCAACGGGCTATCTACCTTCAGGCAATACTGTAATAAGCCGTAGGAATAATAAGTCTGAATTATCGTTATCAATTTTTTTGGTGATGAACTTTATTTATTATTAATAAAAAGTTTGATCTTGTTATAAAAATAATATAGATATTTATTTAATGGAGAAAATGATCTGAATAAAATGGGGCCTCGTCAATAGGTTACTATTAACCTATATATATTTTTATGTGAAATTATTGCACTGAAAAAAAAAGTAAAAAAATTTTGATACTGAAGTGAGCCGACGTCTAATAGTTTTTGGATTTTTTTTAAAACGATAAAGTGCAAAAAAAAATAGTTTGAAAAATTGCAACTATAGTTTTTTTAATTTTTTACATGTGTATATTTTTAGTTTTTTTTTTTTTGCAATTGATTTTTTGAAAAAAAATTTTTAATTGTCTGTTAACTTTAGGGTCATCAAAAATTGAAGCGTATTAGCAACCCGTACGAAATAAGTATACATCCGTATATATCTGGGTAAATTGCATATATGAGACATATATTCAATTTTGCCCGGATATATACTTTTTTCGTATGAGATCAGTTACTAATAACAAAGTAATTGCTAAAGAAAAAAATGTGAAATAGCAATTACACCATAATTTCTAAGCAGTAGGAGGGGGGGGGGCAAACGGGCCTTCTAAAATTATTTATTTAAATTATGGGGAAAATGGATCCTCTGTCTTTTTTCCCCGGTGATAAATTTGATTTTAACAAAAAAGTTTTTTTAATCCGGAACAAAAATATGAGTTAATTAAAATATTATTTTCATTGATTTTAATGGAAAATTAATTTGTAAACTTTGAAATAAAAAAAACTAAGAATGCTGTAGCACTTTCTCAAAATAAATTTAACAAATTTAAATCGTTTGTCAAAATTTAATTTTTATTTTTTATTCGGCTGTACATAAAAAATTTTTTGTTGCTAATCTCGTCAATATATATAACGATTAGTTTAAAATATAAATATGTATTTATATTAAATGAAAAAAAAAAAAATTAATTTAAAAGTTGGCCATCAATTAGCTCAGATGCGTTATAATTAAACGGATGGTGTAGTAAAGGATCGGAATGGGAGAGGTGGAGCGAAAATCCAGAATGTCTAGATGTTTCCAACAATTCCCCAGTGGCAATTAATCAAGACCGAGTAGAGTAGTCCATGCTACCCACTACGGTAATTCGTCACGAGGCTCATGAGGAATCGCCCTGTGTTCGTCTACATCTGAATCCACTGCTTAAACCTGTAGTCCACTGATTTATTTATCTTTATATATTATACTACATATACATCATATGTCTTATGTACTTGTAGAGTATAGACAGAAAACATGATTCCAGGTGATTCGATTGTCCCGTTAACGGATCCTGAAACATCGCACAGTGGAAACTAGACCGGTAATCCTGTCAAGACTGGACCCTATACACTGCCCACTGGTCAACTGTCCTCGCATGACAAGTTGCAACAGTATGTTTAAGTGAAACCAGTTTTATTTTACTTCCATTTTTTTTTACCACAACTTCACTTTTCTTGTTTTTTAAACTTCCGTACGTCGGGTACCTGTTTTAACACGATGTTTAACTTCTTAATCAAGATCATTATTTTTAAAGCAAAACATGTATGATAATTGCGTATGGACAAATTATGAAATTTGAGTAAATATATCATTTAAAACTATCTATTATTTTTTTTTATGTTAGTTATTACTGACTACTTTTTATTTGTTGAGATTTAAATTTGTTCATTTTCTTTAACAAATTATTTTTTCATTGCTGAGTTACACGGTAAGAAATATTTTGCGGATTCACTATACCAGTAAGGGCTCGAAAGCCATACTGTATGGTATCGAAGATTTTTATAGGTTGTAAAATTGTATGCATAGATGATTCAACCATTGCGGGAATAGTAACACTGGCAATAGTTGTCGCGGACGCCGTAATGTCAGTATGGCCGTCAGGCCCATACTGCATTGCCGTATCCACATTGCTTCTGACCAATAAACCTAGTCTAACGACATCTATATAGTTTTGGTGGTAATACGACAGTATATATTGATTGACACGCCAGAAATTATGGCGGGAAAAACTAGTAGCATTGTGCCCTCGGCATTGTAAAATGGGTCTCAGGGCCATGCCGTTTTGCCACGCCTGCTATGCATACGTGTGAGCAATACAATAGCTCCAGTACTATACAGTATAGTAAATAACGCCATACTTCTGGGACTCGTTACAATACTGTTTTGGAATATTTCACATACTATTTTAGTATCTGTCTTGAGACCATACCAGCATAGTATAGAATGTCATACATTTCTTAAGCAGATCAATTCTGGAATGAATTCGGAGTAAATACGGAACGAATAATTTTTTATTTTAAATTAGAGAATACACGGAAATACACGGAAAAAAATGAATGGCAATAATTGTAGTTCAACTTCTAATTATTTATGTTATGTTCAATAACTAATGTCGTTTCAATCAGTAAAATTATGATTTTAATGTTTAAACTGCTGTAATTAACAGTTAACCGTTGAAATGTACGGCTTGACTATTTAAAATTACTACTTAAACCTTAAAAAACTACAAGACACTTGTCAAAAAAATGCATCTGTTATTAATTTCTTACGTTCTACTTCATAATATTTGTTGAGATTCGGTCTAGGTTCGCTGTTGACGAGAATCTCAGTAATATTTACTAATATTTTTTTTCCGTGTATGAGTTTAATTAAAGAGTCAGAGTTTATTTAATATTTAAACTCCAGCGTGAATATGGATTAAAATAAAATTCACATCATTCCGAAATTACTCCGCTAAAAAAACTCCTTATTTACTCCGTATACGAAGTATTTTTTTTTAAACTCCGGTACTTCGAGTAACGGATTTGGATTGAAATAAAATATTAGAATAAAAGATATTATAATCGTAATAATTTTTTTCTGAATATATTCATATATATGTATAATGTATAGAGAATGAAATAATATCTTCGAACGGTAGAGAATGAAGCAGATATTCTCATTGAGAGAGTGTGAATTGGCAATTCCGTGGGCACTTAACCGCAGGACCAATCCGCGACGTCGTTGATTAGTAATATTGTGTAGGTCTGATGAACTACCACTACTACTACTAATAGATTAAACTACTACTTGAACAATTACATATATAGCACAACTACAAGCATAACAACAAGTGAGGGAGGTCCAAGTTACAAGTAGCACTGAGTCGTCGGATAGACGAGTGTGATGAGTCTGTAACCTCGTTAGAACGCCGCAGGGCAATGACTATACCATCCCTCAAGTATTCTATTGTCAAGCTACACACCACTATCCATTCTATATAACACACTTCTATACTTATATACACTTGATACTGCTGTATAATGCAACTAGCATTGTTGTAAGGTTCAAGACAGGCTGATTCGACCACCCTGTTCTTGTTCAGCAGTAGACCAAAACCACCATCGCACACCGTGATATCCCAATGTCATTGAATTAATAACAGCCACCTTCCGTTTCAACATCACCCCCATTTCGTTCACTAGTTTTCGAAACATATACACAAAACCAATCCACTACCACTCTTCTGCCAGTATACCTATCGTGCTTTTGACCTATCATGAGTCGCGACAGAGATGGAAAATAGCCATCTAAATAAGTTTCAAACTGTGCAAGAACTTTGATTAGTTGGGAGTATCAACGATTTTGAGTACGTTTGATTAATTTCCCTCTCAGGGAATAAGTAAAAAGAAAAGTCAAGTACAGGGGAGATTAAAATGATAAGAGATACGATTTTTGAGACGAAGAATTTTTTTTTCTTTTCATTTAAATTTTTAGAAATGGATAGGACAAGTGGGTCAGCCTGTAAAATGTTATGATTATTTTTTGTTGAATTTAAATGAAACGACCAGAGTTTATTTTATTTTATTGAAGGAATCACGGCTTTACTGGTCTGATTTATTGACTTTTCAGATTATATTCATCGTATTAATAATTACATGTGGACTAAAAATATTAGTACGCACTGTAATATAATTATGATTATTTTATTGAATACTAGAAAAACCTGATTGTGAGGTAAAATGGGCCAGGATTATAAAAAAAAGGCCATTCGGCATTCGAAATGGAAGTAGATTTCTCACTTCAATCAAACCGTGAATATTAAAATTACAAGTATTCTGGTGTCATCTAGCTATCTAAGGAAGATAGTCTTGCTCTTTTTACATAACAATGATAGATGATGTACCCATTACAACGTTATTTAGAAAAAAATAACACAGAAAACCGGATTTTTCATTCATTGGAAAATTTCAAATTGCCACCATTTCTAGAATGCTCAACCGATTTTTATAAATTTTCAACTCGATCAAGATAATTACCTAAAGAATAACTTTATGTAATTTAGTAATCGATCATAAAAATTTTCAAAGATATAAACAATGGCGTTATCACCATAACACATCAGTCAATTATGTGACTCTGAACCCTTATTAAAAGTGGAACAATTATCGTAAAACAAAAATAAAAAAAGGAAAATATAGCTTTTTTTATCGGCTATCAAGTTCTTTTTACGTAATAAGGATAGATATACTGGTTAAAAAGTTATTTTCGAAAAAAGCCGAAAAAGTAGGATTTTTCGTTATTTTTGGAATTTCAAATGTCTACCATTTCTAAACTAGTTGACCGATTTTGCTCATCTTCGAACTTGACCGTGATAATCGTTCATAGAATAAGTGTGCCAAGTTTCATTGAAATCCGTTAAAAATTGTGGCCACTATCGTCACAACAAGGCGCGTTATATTAGATATATATATATATCTAATATAATAAACTTTTGAACCAATGGTATTTTTGGAACCTACTCGATGAATTATGATAGATTATGACAAAATTCTTTGAAAATTCCACCATGATGACAAATGCAAAAGATAGATTTCTATGAAATCTACTAAAAATTTTTAATTGGCTGGAAGACTGATCAACGTGCCCCATTTTTTTTACAAATGATATCTGAATATTTTTTAACCCAAAAACAATTTAAGTTTTGTCTCGAGTCGTGTCTCATTTTGTCGCGACTTCCCCTAATTTTGTTAATTACTTGCTGATTGATTAATTTAATTATCATGGGTAATTACAAAAATTCAAGTAAAAATTTCTTAAAATAGTAGCCCATTTTGCCTCAGATAATTTAGATACAAATGTATGTCTCATTTTACCCCGGTATTTTTTCTACTGTAGCAAAACTTAAACCTGATTTTTCAAGTTCAATTTAGAAATAAAAAAATTAAAAAGCTCGACTGTGGGGGAGGGGATGGAAAGGGAGAGAAAGAGAAAGAAATGATGAATTTTGTGGTGTGGCAATTTCAAGGGTTGCGATTGCTGTCGTCTGTATATACTTTAGGGCGGTTGTTATACACGCAAGGAAACGGAGAATGGGGGAGAGGTGAGTGTAGGGGTGGGTCACGACAATACTCTAATCAAATGTCATGAATCAGCGCCATTATGCGCATCTGCGGTATGAATTTGTAAATATGCCTTGCGGCACTTGGCCAATGTCGAATAATGTCGCGACTACTCTACACCACCAGCAGAACATTTTTTTTTTAACTCCAGGGGTCACAAGTTCATCATACTTTTCAGCTCTTGTCGACACTCACTAGCTTATTTAATAGCATTATATACTTTTTCTTTTATCTTCCATAGTTTTTACTCTCAATCACTAATCTTAATTTTTTTTTTCAATGATACATATATATAATTACATATTTATTTATGACTTAATACTCGTTGATGACGTGATATTTTTTAAGAGTAAAAACTCACTTTTTTAATGGTTAGATTTAAAAACATAGCTCTTCATATGTATGATAGATAACCCGGTTGTCAAGGACATGTGATTATGTCTCAAGACAGCGATAATAAAATTCTTAAATGGTTGAAAAAATACAAAAAATTTGTATACAGATTTTATATTAATTTATATATTTATATATTTCGTAATTTTCGGATAAATAAAATTTTAATCTTTAATAATTATGATAAAATTATATCCTTGTTTTTGTAAAATGTTAAAATTATAATTAAATTTTATTATTGCAGAAAAACATGAAAAAAAAAAAAAAAATTCGAAACAAATAATTTAATTATCAATAATAAAATAAATGTTAATTAAAAAATTTTTTTAAATTAACCGATTAATCGAAACGCGTTACCGCTAGTAGGAATAATCTTGTACCATAAAGACTCATAGCGCCATCATAATCATAATCATGATCATGGTCATGGTATATATATACATATATATATCTAACAGTTCTGGTTTTTAGACAGTAGGACCGTGAGTACCCGTTATGTTCCCGCTTTGTGGTCGCATGCTCTTTTGATCTACCCCATAATTAATCCACCGAGGTAACCGGAGATGCGTATGGGCTTACAGGGAACCATCGGGAGCTATACATGCATTCATCGAGGACGATACTCCAACCCTGCACACTATACTCATTGAAAGGGTATCGGATGAAAAATAAAACGAGCGAGAATGAGAAAGTTTAAAAAAAAAAATAGCGAACCCGCCGCTGATTAACATTTTAATCAGCCCGAGTCACGTGCCCTATTCTCTCTTTCTCTTTTCTTTATACTTATTCTCTTTCATTGGCAACTTCATTTGTGGTTATATGCTGAATCTCGATGATAACAATCCGTAATACCCGATATGAGAATACGTCAGCAGTTACAATTCCGAGTCATATACACGTTCCTCTGTATTCGTTTTCCACTAGCTAATTTTTATAATATTATATATATTTTCATTTTAATGTCAAGCTCTTGAAAAAAAGTAGTTTTCTAATAAATTTCAAGAGCTTGACATTAAAATGAAAATAACTGGAAAACAATGCGGAATTTGAAAAAACTTTACTGATAATAATTTGTAGAGAATAAAATTGTCTATAAAAAAGGTTCTGTGGTGTTTTGTCATAAGTCTGATAGTTTCGCTGGAAAAGTAAAAAGATCTCGAAATTTACTGTAAATTTGACTTCAAGCTCCAATAACTTTTGAGCAGATGGATTTTTTGAAAAACGATAAGACACTTTTTTTGTAGAGCATTCAAATCCTTACAGTTTATGCCTACAGATTTTTGCTTCGACCCATCGTATTCTTATATCTAAATATAACTTTTGAACCTGTTCCCGAGAAAAAAAAATTGTTTTTTTTTTAAACACCCTAATATGTGTATATGTATTAGGGTGGTCGTTAAAAATTAAATTTTCTCAGGCGCCCCATAAAAAACTTCTTTTCAGTGAAAAAATACGTGGGGAATTTGGTTTTTTCATTTAAGTAAAAAGAACACGTGCCGCAGGACAATCAAAGTTCATTTTTCGATACAATCGTGGTTTTTTTTTAATATCTCATGAAATATGCAGATTAAAGGAAAAAATCATAGGAACAATTTTGTAGGAAATTAAATCTTTAACAAAAAAGGTCATGTTCATTTTTTTTATAAAACGTGTATTTATGAAGATATTTTGAAAAAACTTTTTTAGATCTTAAAAATTGAGCGATTTAAGGATTACAAATTTTGAAAATAACATTTTTTTAAGTATATAAAAACTACACTCTAAAACCAAGTGTGTAGTCGAAATTAACACACTTGCCGAATAACATTGAAACACCATAAGCAATCTATAGATTTTTAACACACCGTGAAACGTGTTTTAAGTGACTACAAAAAACTATAGTTTTGTTTATGGCCTCAAACATAGAACACATTTAATATGTGTTAAAATAATACACTTGTAATCCACTTGGTTTTAGAGTGTATATCAAGCATTAATGATTGATATGATACGAGTTACGAAGTTGTCTATATTCAAGAAAAAACGTTATCTTAACATTCGTTATCCCTAAAATGCCCAATTGATAAGATCTAAAAAAGTTTTTTTAAAATATCTTCATAAATGCACGTTTTATAAAAAAAATGAATGTGACCTTTTTTGTCAAGAATTTAATTTCCTACAAAATTGTCCCTATGATTTTTTCCTTTAATCTGCATATTTCATGAGATATTTAAAAAAAACCGCGATTGTATCGAAAAATGAACTTTGGACGTCCTGCGGCACGTGTTCTTTTTACTTAAAAAGAAAAAACCAAATTCCTCACGTATTTTTTCACTAAAAAGAAGCTTTTTATGGGGCATCGGAGAAATTTTAATTTTTAACGACCACCCTAATATATATGAATACCTGCTCCAAACATATGTTTACAGTACGTATAAATTTGAATTGAATTTACAAATAAAATTTTTTTACCATTCGCGATTGAATATCTCGAGGAAAATTATGACGTTGAATGTTTAACTGGTATGTTGTAAAAATAATTAAAAATAAAATAAAAAATATATAAAGAGTTATAAAAATGAGGAAAAAAAAATAATGATTAGCTACTGACATAACGCTCATGATAGATAGCGATGTGCGCGCATATCATTAATCACAATATATTATCAATCATACATAAGTTTCGCAACATCAGCCGAAGACGAAGCTAAAGTTGTAAATATAATTGACATGACCCACGTTCAAAGTTATAACTTTAGAAAATAAATAATAATTATAAATTATAATCATAATAATAATAACAATAATAATAAAACATAAAATAATAATAAATTATTTCGATTAATTTTATAACCCATATTCAATGTTTCGAAATTTAATACTACAATGACGTTTCAATCGAGTGTAAAAAAAAAAATTATTCACTTTCAATTCAAGTTTTTTAATTAATACAGATAAATATAGATAAATATCTAACTCATTTACGAGTGATGCAAGTACTACATATACATATATCGTGTTTCACTTGTTGATCGGCATTTCCGGTGTATATATTTATTATTTATCTAACCGAGTAATATTTATAGTAATAATTATAAAAAACAATATAATTACTCCGGTTTCACACAAATTATTGACACAAATATTAAAAATTAATTCTTTTTGTTTTAATTGTTTAAGATTTTTCTAAATAAATTTCTCTGGACCTCTTAGCCTAAAATTTTTTATGTATGAAGCCTAATATATTGTTGGAAATTAATGAAAAATTGATAATTCATCAACCAACGATTTCATAATAAATTATAGCCCAAGCTCGTTATAAGCGGATTTCCCTATCGCGCTTTTCGTAATGACTTTGAAGCGCCCCCACTCTTTCGGATGCTCAAATAATAACATTTGCATGACATTAACTTTGATTAGTACAAAATTTTCCACTGATCATTGTTTCTTTCGAAGCAATTTCAATAGTTGCTTATAACGAACGACTTGCAATGATTCACGTGCGTCACAGACACATGTAGAGTCTGCGCCGAGAAATCAGATGGAGAGGGATTCTAAATCTTTTTTCGAGAATTTTTTTCTCTAGATCTTCTCATGGTTGCTTGTAACGAGATGGGACTCTAAAAATAACATTAAATATCGATATCTTTTCTATGAGTATACTGTAAAAAAAACCGGGGTCCAGGCGGTGTAGGTGTTAAATTTCAACACTAAATGCGGTGTTAAAATAACACTGCCGTTAGTGTAAATATTCTTTAGCGGTGTTAAAAAAATTTCCCGGTATTAAAAGTAATTTATTTTGTGAATATTTTTAATTACTCGATCACAGTTAAACAGTGTTTTGATTAATTAATTAAATTATCAGTGATTAAAATGGTGGGGGTAAAGTCGTGTAATTTTTAAATAAATTACGTATAACATAAATAATTAATTAAATAAGTCCATAGCAAAATTGAAATTTCCTCAAGATAATATTCATTAAATTTTTATATTTTTCTCGATGTAGTAGATCTTGTCTTTCTAATTTCTATGCGTGGAATTTTTTTTACACCGATTTAACACCGGTATTTTAACACTACCAAACTACATCTTCTACACCGGTGTTATTTTATTTTAACACCATTCGGTATTTTTCTAAACAAAACTACTCTCTTAATATGAATCAGTGAAAAGTGTTGCAGTGAATATTCACTGATTTGCAGCACTTTTCACTGATTCATTTTGAGAGAGTAGTTTTATTTAGAAAAATACATCGTACTGTCATAGTTTCATATACCTGACAATGACCTTTCCCACTACTCCTTGACCCTTAAAATATGTAATAAGTGGGAGCGTACCGAGTACCTACTCTCTTAAAATGAATCAGTAAAAAGTTCTACAAATCAGTGAATATTCACTGCGAATCAGTTCCAAGTATATTACTGATTGAATAGTGAATATTCACTGATTGGACTACTTTTCACTGATTCATTTTAAGAGAGTACAGTACTGGGCTATAACTAATACAGGTATGTCAGTAAAAGAAAACATACACAACTACATTTCCATTGATTTCGGCAACTTAGTCAGTACTTCCTAGTAATTAGTAATGCCTTATTGTGGTCGTTAATTAGAGTGAGCGTGATGCTATATGGAGTGTATTATTGTATAGACAACAATGTAAACCAACCAAAGTCGAGAAATTTTGACGTTATACGGAGTTTGACGTTAAACGGAGTGTCGTTATATAGAGTTTACACTGTAATTGTATTTTTTTCAGTTGAGCCAAAACCTTTCAGCACCAAGCATAAGTTTGAGTTTCAAACTTAAATTCTGCTTTATTATTCTGATAATTTTGTCTGTCAGACTAACACTTTATTGTCTGTCAAATCATAATTATAATTATTCAAGTGTGTGTCAATTAATTAATAATTTATGAACTAGTATTACTATTATCGCTTTATCAATAAACAACAAGTTAAACAATAATTTGCATGATTATTTAACAGGTTATGGGGCCAGCACTCTTCCACTATGCGCCCTGATTAAACAACTAAATTTGACCGAATTAAAAATTTTAATTCTGTTATATTCTGTCGAATTCTGCTAAACAGAATTCAACTGAATTGAATTTGAACTAAACAGAATAAAACCGATTTAAAAATATCAAATTCGTTTTAAATCAGTTCAATTCGGATTCAGAACCAGAAATTGGAGAATTATTTTCGAATTAATCAGAATTAAACCGAATAGAATTATTTAAATTCGTTTTAATTTGGACAAATTCATTTTCCTGCCGAATTAGACAGAATTCATTTTCAAGTTTGGTACCGAATTAACAGAATTTATCTGAATTAAATAGAATTAAAAATTTAATTTAATCGAATTCAGTTGTTTAATCAGGGCGTGGAAAATTATTATGATAATTAAAAATTTTTATGTATTTTGACTGCAGCTGCTTCCTTTTTTTGCTTAATTTTTTACAAACCTCGTCTACAACTACAAGCCTAACAATTTCAACGATTGAGGTGGAAGGTCACAAATAACCTGGCCAGTAAACCAATGTATGTCGACGTGGACAATCGTCATTGAAAGCTATATTTATGTAATTTATTGCTGTCCACAAGACAATGATCATGTAGATTATTGCTGCAAGAACGTAGACGCGTTTATTTAATCATTAACGCGACGCTGACCTCTGAAACATCAGATCGCAAGTAATATTCAAACGAAGAACGCGGAATATTGTTAATGTAACAAAGAGCAAGAGAGATAATGTGGTTAGTTTATGACGCCCATCTAGACATTTGACGCGTGTGTCGCATAAACTTACATTAGATATATTAATATATATTTGTCTCGATCTTGAGTGACTATTGTGCTGCATTGTATTGTATTGTACTTTATTATAATGTATTGTTTGATGATGTTGAGCTCTGTGCTCTTGTGTCTAGATCCTCGTCACTCTAACCTAGTATGACCTTCATGTAATGCTTTTTATCAATACATATATATATGTATTCCCCTGTACACCTTAGAGTGTTAGCCATAAACTGAGATATAATAAATATTTAATGGTTATAAGTTGTAACAATAATACGCACGTCGTAAATATATGACTGGATTGTTCATACTTAATATATATTTTTATTTGCCGAGTGTTTAATGGTAAGAGATGAGTTTTTCATAGACTTATTAACCTTTCTCTCGTGAATGAATATGATTTTATTCACTCGATGTAGACGTAAAGTGTTAATTCAAATTTTTATTGTATATGTATAGTTCTATTGTTTGGTAATATTTATATTTATGTTTATTAATAGATTAATAATAAATAAGATGTATATAAATATATTCTATAACCTGTTGGTGATAGAGTTACTTTTATATTCAATTATAGACAACAGTATAACGAACAACAACTAATTTATTAAATTATAAATTTATATCGGATCAAATTAATACAATTTATCCTTAATTTAAGTTATAATTTCAAAATATCATCAATTGAAATTATTTATTTATTGTTATTAATATTTCATTAACGAGCATTTTAGAAAATATCTTTTGATTCAATTAACTCGTAACGGAATTCAAAAAACCCCCAGAAATTTTAGACTCCGAATCTCTAAATTTGATTCTTCAAATTTTGAACTCCAAATTTCTCAATAGCCGTTGAGTTTTTTTAAGAAGTGCAAGAAATCTTTTTTGTAGGAAATTTAAACCGCTACAAAAAAGGTGTTGTGCAATTTTTCAAAAAACTTAATATTTATAGAGATATTCGCAAAAAACTGATCACACCTTTTTCTTGATGATTCAAATTTCGAAGTGTAGGGGAGGAGGGGGCAAAGTGGGCCCCTCAAAATTTTCTATACGCCAATAAACTCGAACGGATAATAAGCTTATCGAAATTTCTTATATAATGAGGGTTAAAATAGACCACCGAAACTGTTCATTAAATATAATTAATTAAGAAAGTTAAAGATGATAAAATTACGTTTTAAAGTTATATCGCAGCAGACTATTAAAATGACTTTTATATTATTAAAATACAATTGTTTTATAGTTATTTGCAAATATCACACGTGTAAAGAATAAAAAATATCAAATCCGAAATTTTTTGGATGGCCCACTTTGCCCCTAATTTTCGATTTTTCAATTTTAATGGACGCATCATATTGAAGTAAAAATAAGTATCAAGGGTCTAAAAAGAAGTAAACGCGTAAAAAAATTAATGATTTTATCATTATTTTCCTTAAGAGGCCCACTCTGCCCCTCTCTCCTATGTCAAAAAAAAATTTTTCTGTCAATTATTTTATAAACTTTGAAGTTAACATTTTTTTGTCGTCATAAATTAATCATAGCTTAAAACTTATTGTATGTAATATAAAAAATGATTTTTTTAAGCCAACCTGCATTTTAAAACCACAAAAGTTTTAAAAAAAAATTTAAGTGCTGAAAAAAAAGTAAATATATTTATGTATGAAGAGAAGAAACATCTGTCTAGACTCGTGACTAAGGTCATCTAAAATGCATCTGATTGGAAATAAAATATATCGCGCCTAAAATCTTCGTTCTTTTACAAACTGGCGATTCTCTAGACTACTAAAATATCTGAATCTTAACGAAACTTATAAATTAAATATGTAATTATGGATTTTTATTAATAAAATCTTAATAATTTATTAAAAAAAATAATTTTGTTTCTAAAATAGGCACATAGAGAAGACGTTAACGGTATTATATATATATACATATATAAATAAGAGAAAAGAAAAAAGAGAAAGAATAGATGAGTGGCCAGCTGGGCTTAGTAAGAAGGAAAGCCTCCTTTAAAAGAGAACTCGAGAAACTCAACGGTGGTCTGGTTAGTATTGCTCGAGAAAAGTTACCGTGGATGCTGGTGAGTGCAGATCTATCAGTATAAAACGACGATGAGAAGAGGCCGGAATAAAGAGAAGAAGAAGAAGAAGAAAAATAAGAGTGTAGGAGAGTTCTCTCTTCTGCATCAGAACGAGGACCCAAAATAGGGAGCAATAAATTTCGGACTATCTTTGCTGGGTTAAATACATTAAAGGGTCTGAGCGATAAGGACCGTTTGTCGGCATTGAAGTTAAGTTTCTCTTGGCATATATATTATCTTATACTAAAGAGAGCGACTTGCATTATTCTTACCACTTGGTTCTTCGCACTTGTATTATATATTACATGTATACTAGTTTCGTTTAGTTCCTTCACATATTTTTACTTTATAATCTACTGAACCCAGCTGTTTTCATACATTTCCTTGATATTACGCTGCTTAGAAAAATCTGATTTCTTCTTTTTAACATATATATATCCGAGTCGAAAATTTAGAGCCCATTTTGACTCTTCTAAAGTCGGATGTATTTCGAACTTGGAGGCTCAAAATAGAGTCTGTTTCCTTGTTAAATTAGATCCGATTTTGATCCCTGAAGTGCTACAAATTTCCGTTTTCAGCACTTTGGGGTTCAATATAGGATCTGATGAAAATCAAAATTAGGTCCTATTTTGAACCTCTGAGCCCTATTTTATTGTAATAATAATAATATTCATATTATTAATATCATTAGCATTATTAATATTGTGATTAATAATAATCTATGTTACTCTGGATTTTATTTGCAGTTACAATGGTTAAAATAATTTCAATTAAAATTATCAAAATATATAGCAAATGCTGTTAATAATTCAATTTTTTATAATAAATTAATAATAATATAGAAATAATAATAATAATAATTAATTTTATATAAATTTCGTTGCATGTCAAAAAAATTATGCTTACAATTAATTTTGAAAAATCTTTAATTTTTTCTATCATCATAAATAATTTAATTATAATGAATCGAAATTTATTACGGGACTAATATTGTCGGACTTGAAGGTTCAAAATCGGACCTCTCAGTGAATGTTCGGACCTTTGGGTTCAAAGTCGGAGCTAGAGGACTACAGGGCTCTCATTCGGATCTATTTCGAGCTAGAGGGGCCTATATAGGCTCTAAATTTCGACTCGGGTATGTAAAATAAAAAAACATAATGAAATTATTACAGAGAAAAATTTTTAAAGTCTTATTTGTGTCAACTGACAAAAAATGATTATTATTATTTTTTTTTTATGATAGTTAAGAATTGTTTGAGGGGTTAAATTATTTTCAAAACTCTTGGCTAATGCTAGGCGCCAGACTGTGGTATAAAGACTACGCTAGCGAATTCAAAATTACTCTGCAATTAAGAAACGATTATTTTGCATAGAACGTCACGAACGAGAGAAATCATGCCTCATTTTCATATCTATACTACACTATATATATATAGATATATCAGCGTTACTATAGAACTATCTATCTATATATATTTAAAGTAAAGTGCGCCGCGTGTCACCACCAAGTTATATAACGGTTGAGTAATATTTTAACGAGCCTTCTCGTAAACTGATTTCAAGTGTAGCAAAGCAAAGACCAAGACAGTATACATACATACATATACATATCTACATGTATATAAAATATATATACATATAAATGATAAGGAGAATCTTGAGAAGAGCTGTTGTCTCTTGCCAATGGAGACTAAACCATTCTCTCCGGTCCCTTTTCTTTGCCCCAGAGACTTTGAGTTAGAACCTATACCATATACTCGAGTACGAGGACCAGGAAAAGGGTATTTAGCATATTCGCCCTTCGATATCTTCGTCTCGATCAAATATCGTCTCACTCGTATTTTAGTACTCTACTTTATTCTTCTACTCTTTCTCTCTTATTCACTTTTTTATTCTTTACTTCTCATCCCCTTTCACGGTATATATTTTATCTCAGTCTCTATCTTTCTCTCTTTCTCTCTCTCTTTTAACTCGTGATGGTTGACATTGCGGTCGTGGTGATGGTTTAGTTGTATGCCGAGCCAGGAGTGGACCCGCAGGGAGATACCCGCGGTATTGTCGCTGGCATCGCTTATCCACCCGGATTATCGGAGAGAATAAATTTTCATGCCCCGTTTCGACATTGATATTCGTCATGGCCACCAATAGGGTGCGGGTTATATATAAATCTATGTACTATATATATATGAAAATATTTTTTAAAAATTTTCAATATATAATTTTAATTATTTAAGTATTGGGTAAATATTATTTATAATAATAATAATAGTATTTTTTAATTACATTAGTTTATGACCGCCAATCAATTCAATTGAATAAATTAATTAATTAACAATAAAAATCGATAGATAATCAGGGTAATTGATTCACTTTGTAATGAATCAAATACTAAAAGCACTTTACAATTTAAAATATTTGTTTAATTAAAAAAAATCATTTAAAAATGTAACCCGCATGAAAATATCATACATGGAAAATATATATTAAAAAATATATGTTACAGATATAACTATATATGTGACAATACATGAAATCTTATATAGAACTATATATAGATTTTGGCCGATTTTATTATATTTCTATATATGTTTACTCTTATATGATTTCATATATTTCCGTGTAACTTTAATATATTATTTATATATTTGAAAACTTATAATTTTAATATATTCAAAAATAAATGTTATTTATATGTGGAAACAAATAAGAATACATATATAATTCATCATTATATGGCACGATATATGTACCATGTATTTAACTTTATAAATTTTTATATATTTTTCGATATATAGAACCATATAAGTTTCTCATATATGTAAGAATAAATAAAATCTATTCTTTTCTGTCTTCCTCTCTCTGTTATAAGATTCAAACATTGTGTTCAGAATACATATAAATGTGTGCTAGCTTACAAATTTACATATATAATTATCAATATATGTAATAAATATATGTGCTAACTTATAAGTTTACATATATGATTATAAATATATATAATACATGTATTAACTTATAAACTTACGTACACGGAAAGAAAATT
Source organism: Microplitis mediator (assembly GCF_029852145.1). NCBI lineage: Eukaryota > Metazoa > Arthropoda > Insecta > Hymenoptera > Braconidae > Microplitis > Microplitis mediator. The sequence goes on from NC_079969.1 coordinate 23,708,739, forward strand.
ATGGGAAGTTTTGCTATGCATTATGGGAATGGTTCCCATAATGGTATGGGAATAGTACCTATACTACTATAGGGATGGTTCCCATATATTATGGGAACCATCCCCATAATAGTATGAGAATAGTTCCCATACCATTATGGGAATGATTCCCATAATGTTATGAGAACCATCCCTATAATATCATAAAATTTTTTTTTGCACAATAGTGTAGAAATTTCCCAAAATTTGAATTTTCTTGAATGTTTTGTGCTGACAAAAAATCTTGTTAAAAATTTTAATGTTTTTTTGCCAAATACGATTTTTTTTTTTCAATGTTTGAATTTTTGTTTTTATGTTTAATAATATTTCTGTGTATTGTAGAAGTGATTACAACACTTCTTTAAATTAATTTTTTCATGATAATATGGGAACCATTCCCATAATATTATAGGAATGGTTCCTATAATAGTATGGGAACTATTCCCATAAATTATAGGAATGATTCCCATAATATTATCGAAAGTATTACTATAAATTATAGGAACCATTCCTATAATTATAGGAACCATTCCTATAGTGTTATGGGTATCATTCCCATAATTATAGGAACTATTCCTATAATTATGGGAAACATTCCTATAATTATAGGAACCGCTCCCATAATTTATGGTCGTAATTCCTATGATGGTATAGGAAAAAATTTCACAAAATTATGGGAACCGCTGCCATAATTTTCTTTCCGTGTATATAATTAATTATATTAAAACTTACTATATTATATATAAGAAAATATATATCGTTTTTGGCCACTTGTATGCTCCCATATTGATTACATATTTTTCCATATATATTTATCATATATGGTATTTTCATGCGGGAAGCGGTCGCTTAAGTAAATTTAATCTGCAAAAAAAACATTTAAAAAAAATTCTATTGATAGTTAAATTATTCGTCGAACATCTGTGATCTTTTTTAACAACGTCACAGTTGAACTGCTGGGTCTTAAAAAGTTCATATGATACTACACAGCTCTATGTCTATGACTTGGTCTCATCTTGGTCTTTTAACGTCACTTCCCAGTATATTTCTTTGACGGTCGCGTCTTTTATATCCACATATTTATCTATCTATAGTCCACACAAAGCCCATATATATGTCTACTTACATATGCATACATCACAATATTATATATACATATAAATATATAAATATAATATACTGTACGTGTTCTCGGTAGCAGGCCAAACATATACATTTTTTTTAACCCATTCGACATCCCTTATTCTGGGTACCACAAACATTCCAGCCAAAGTGACGTTAGAATCGTAAAAGTCTGTTTCGGACCAGCCACAAAAATATATCTCTAAATATATAGAGGTACCGGGGCACAGTACAAATTATTTCCATCGAGTTTACAAAAATTCAACATTATTTTATAATTTTTTAATTTTTATTTAAAAATTTGTATCTTTTCGGAGCTCGACGGCGCAGCTCATAAAAATTAAAAACAAAAATTGAATTATTTAGATGCTCCATATTACCTCGACTAGTTTGTATTGCTTCTAACTTTACAATTAAACTCTAAATCACGAAAGAACTTACGACAAATAAAATAGCCCGAGTCGAAATATTGAACTTACATTTAACTTACGTTAACTTATAGAACTTACATTGAACTTACATAAGCTTAATGAACTTACATCTAACTTAAATAACTTATTGGGCTTGATTATAACTTGAATCGACTTAAATAAAAATACTAACTTAATTATAACTTACTTGGAATAAAATTAACCCAAAGTGAACTTGAATGTACTCTCGTCGAAATTCGAATCGTAAGTCGGAAGTATTGGACGTTGAAATCGTCATCTAGATATTTAATGTTAAAAAAGATGGACAAAATCAATTCCCTTCGGCTTTCCTGTAGGAGATTTTAGTGGGTTGAACGATAAAAACACTCCCGTTTTTACATTATCCGGCTGACAGACGAACTTTGGTACAAATATTCCCCACAATCTCACAAATCACCCACCGTCAGAATTTTCGAAAAAAATACCGATCACTTTGGGTTAATTTTATTCCAGGTAAGTTATAATCAAGCCCAATAAATTATTCAAGTTAAATGTAAGTTCAATATTTCGACTCGGGAGTATATTTTTTTTACCAAATTTTAGAGGGTTGGCTGTCATGCCCCGGTCGACCCTAATTTCTTTAATCCACTTTTAAAATTATTGAGTGTAAATATAAAATTATTTTTTATTGTTGGCGATTCGATAAGGAAATTAAACGGACAATGATTAATGAATTTAGTAGTACATAATCCATGACTAATTTAAGTAAATAATAATATTACAAGAAAAAAAGAATGATAATATATCAAAGTATAACATTGCAAGGAGGCTAAGTGAAACCAATCGATTAATCGAAACCAGACGGATAAGCAAGGGATAAACTACTCGATTGGATGATGTGTCTCATCACTGAAATAATCTTCCATTCCGTATGCTACGAGTATCTAACTCGTGTATATTACACAGAATATATATCCTTATATATATATATATATATGATTGCATGTGTATAGCAATACTGTTGGAGTCACATTCATTGATTCATGAATACCATCGCGTGGTGGGCCAAAGTCCATTAATTCGTACTAATAATTTGTACAAACTACAGTGGGATAGTGTGAGTGTGTGCATGTGTGTGTGTGTATGTGTGAGTGTGTCTGATGGTACATTATACAGCCAGTGACTTCACTTGGTGAATGTTTGACTGCAATCATCCACATGATGGCTAACGTCCAACCCATTTCTGTCAACATATACCTCTATTCCATTTAATGCTCATTGATTACTAATACCGATTGACTTCATTTCAATTTCCTTTACAACCCTGTACTTTTTTATAATTATTTTTTTATGGTTCATTTATCACCATAAAAATATTTATCATTTTTTTGTACTATAAAAGACAAGGTTGGAAAAAGTGGAGCACCCAAAATTTTTTTTATCTTACTGGCCTAGGTATCCCGAGTCGAAATTTAGAGCCTATATAAGCCCCTCTAGCCCGAAATAGATCCGAATGAGAGCCCTGTAGTCCTCTAGCTCCGACTTTGGACCCAGAGGTCCGAACATTCACTGAGAGATCCGATTTTGAATCTTTAAGTCCGACAATATTAGTCCCGTAATAAATTTCGATTCATTATAATTAAATTATTTATGATGATATAAAAAATTAAAGATTTTTAAAAATTAATTGTAAGCATAATTTTTTTGACATGCAACGAAATATATATAAAATTAATTTTTATTATTATTATTATTCCTATATTATTATTAATTTATTATAAAAAATTGAACTATTAACAGCATTTGCTATATATTTTGATAATTTTAATTGAAATTATTCTAACGGTTCTAAATGCAAATAAAATCCAAAGTAACATAGATTATTATTAATCATAATATTAATAATGCTAATGATATTAATAATATGAATATTATTATTATTACAATAAAATAGGGCTCAGAGGTGCAAAATAGGACCTAATTTTAATTTTCATCAGATCCTACATTGACCCCTAAAGTGCTGAAAACGGAAATTTGTAGCACTTCAGGGCCCAAAATCGGACCTAATTTAACATGGAAACAGACTCTATTTTGATCCTCAAAGTCCGAAATAGATCCGACTTTAGAAGATTCAAAATAGGCTCTCAATTTCGACTCGGGATGTAATATACTATTTTTTTTTTCAATGGTTTCAAATTTTACTCTATTACTTTCCTCATTATTTTTTAATAGTTTGGGACTCGAGGGAATTATTTTTGTAAATTTTTTTTTTTAATTTCCTCAAATTATATTCCTAATTTAAGCTCATATAAGAACTACCTCAATTGGCAAATGTTCCACTTTATTCAAAAGTAAAATTTCTAAGGGCAGTTTAAAAATTTGTCTGGTGTTTTTTAAAATATGAGTTTAAAGAAAAAGATTTAGTGTACCCAAGAAAAAAAAATTATCATTTTTTTACGTTCTTATTTAGTCTGACTTTTCCCAATTGTATAATTAATTGAAATAAAGCTAGTCTAGTAAGTTAATAAAATGAATCAATGCCGTATATAAATAAATTGGGAACTATTAATTAAATATATAGAGTAATAATTGAAAAAAGAAATATATTAGCTTATAAATAAGATTTTCTTGTAGTTTCCAATTTTCTGCTCTCAATTAATCTATAGACTATAGACTGTGGATATATAAAGTAGGGAAGAATCTTATTAATGTTATATAGCGTAGGTCTAATCATTGTCCCCTTGGAATCACTCCCTACGTCAAATCATCATCTCTTTTTCATTTAATTCTCCGCTGACTTGACCACTGGTGATGTAAGTAGAGAGGATGAGAGAAAAGAATAAATGTATGAGGGAAAACAGAAGTATCTTACAAATTTGGTAATATCGTTTCAACAAATTGCCACTAATCCTGTGTCGTTAGTGAGATTGATGTTGAGGATTTCACTTTTGCTTACGATGAGTATCGTGTGGTTACAATATATACAGTGAGGATTAACTGTATGTTGTATAATGGTGGTTGTAATGAAGTGGGATGTGCTACTGCTAAGTGTAAAAGACCCGTGTAGGAGACATCAGGTAAAAAAATCGACAGTTTTACGGACACGATCAATCGACTCAAGGCTATTCACTAGCCTGGTCACCTAACAGACTATATTGGAATTCACCCTCGATTGTCCCTTGGGTCTTCTCTTGTTTTTAGTCTTTCTGTCTAATTTTTTTTTTCAAATTTTTTGATTAACTTTTGAAACTTGAAAAAAAAATTGTTATTTTATTTCTCTTTGTTGAATTTATTTACTAGAACTCATTGATGACAATAAAGTTAGCAGACATTTAAATATTTTTGGATTGTTTTTAACAAAAAAATAAATATTAAAAAAAAATATTTTGAAAAATTGCACGTATAGTTTATGAAAATTCTGACATGTGCATTTTTTTAGAAATATTTTTTTTTTATTATTTATCTGTTGAAAAAAATGTTTTTTAATTTCTAATGTCTGCTTACTGTCGTGACTCATTGTTCAATAAATTAATAATTAATTAATTTTATGAAATCAAATTTTCAAAAAATTGATAGTAAAACTTTTGTACGCTCAAAAAAAAATTTAGATAAAATGACGAGAATTTTTGTTTTTTACGGACTCGGATTAATAGAGCTTTGAATACAAGTTCGTCTAATTTTGTGGTAAAAAAAAAAACATACATATAATAATTTTAAGGGAGGGGGAGGAATTCAAATTTTGTAACGGTATCAAAGTTGGAAACTACTCATAAAATTTTAATCTTTTGCTCCTAATTTGAGAACTAAAAAAATCGTAAGTCTGTATTGTGTCTGTAAGAAATTCAATTCTGCAAAATTGAATTCAAAAAATAAGATCATTGGTAAATACAAAATTTGATGTTACTCAAAAATAATGATTCTGATCTATAAATAGTTAATTGTAAGCATCATAATCTAATTTCTAAAATAACAGATTATTTGACTTTATATATAAATTAAGAATTTCGGTATCAAAAGAAACCAATAGAAAAAAAATTCAAATTTAGAAAAATTTACACAAACAGAGAATTTGTGCGTAAAAATTACCCATAAATTTAGTACTGTAAGGACATCGAGCCAGTAACTAAATTTTTACTGTGCTATTAGTAGAAATCGCACTTTATTTACATCCTATATCTTACAATGTGCATGGGAAAAATTTATGATACTAAAGTTAGCCGACGTCGAATAATTTTTTGATTTTTTTTTAAACAGTAAATTATAAAAAAAAAAAAATATTTGAAAAAATTACACCTGTAGTTTTTTAAATTTGTTGAAAAAAAATCCGAAAATTTCGAATTGTCTGCTAACTTCAGGATCATACATGTGTACCACATGGTAATTTTTACAAAAATTTCTCTGCGAGCATCAATCTGGGTAAATTTAATTAGATCGACAAAAGATAACTGTAAGTCTCAAGTTTTTTTCAATTCGGGGAGTGTGGGGCAAAATGGGCTGACATTTAAATTACATGTAAGCCCTCATTTCTTAAAGGGCCCATTTAGCCCCACTCTTTCCTGCTATTTTTTTTTTTTTACTACAACACTTTTGAGCGACACTTAAAGAAAAAATATAAAAGTGATGGAACATAATTATTGGAAACTATTTAATTTTTGTAAGCTATATATTTAAAAAAATAAATTTATTTGAAAAAAATCCATTATCATTTTCTATCTAATCGATATTACTTTATAGTAAAGCTCTTATCTTCATATAAATATATTGAAAATAAAAATATGAAATAAAGAAAAAATATTATAAAAAGTTTTCCAGTTCACTTTGATCTAAGTCGGTCCGTATAGTCGATCTTGAAACGCATCTGATAAGTCGATCTACTGCAATAAATCCATGAATGCACTAAACTACTATAACGCATAACATTATATATATATACTGCATTATATCAAGATATTATATCACAGATTTCCTATTCCATTTTACTACCTTTGATTTTTCGTCTCACTGACGTTGAGATTAAAAATAAAATAAAATGGGATGAATATAAAATTTAAAAAACAAAAAAAATACAAAACGAGTAGAAGGATTTTAAGGATAAAGTGCAGAACTAACTGAAAAAAAACGAGTGACTGTCTTTTCTATTCCCTCGAACGAAAAGCGTTAAAGAATTTCTATAGCAAAGACGATAAAGAAGACGAAGAAGATGAAGAATAAGAAGACACCATATCTGTAGTAAAGGGCACAGCTAAAGAGGCAATTACATCGAGACTCTCGTAAAAGTGTAAGGGTGCAAAGACGATGAGAGTGAGTATAAACGGCGGCGATGAGAGAAGAGATGCAAGAATGGAAAAATAAATTCTTGTGCCTGAGGCACCGTGTCATCGGTTCGCTCTTCTCTCTTCTCAGACACGGAGCGTGCCGAATTCGCGGATTATCCGTATACACCGTAAGACTTAACTCTGTTACTATTCAACTGAATTTATTATTTATTTATTCATTATTATTATTTTTTTTTTATTTCCATTTATGTTTTATTGAGATCTACTGAGAACTATATAAATTTTTATACGATCTTGAAGTTAGCAGGCAATTAACAATTTTTGAATTTTTTTTTCAACAATTTTATCAAGAAAAAAAAAACTAAAAATATGCATATGTAGAAAATTGGAAAATTTATAGGTGCAGTTTTTAAAAATATTTTTTTCTATGATCGTTTTTAAAAAAATCCAAAAATTATCAGACCTCAGCTAACTTCAGTATCATATTTTGATTGATTCAATCTGTCAAAAAAATCTTTCAAATTTTGATTTTGAAATGGCATAGGGTATAAGTACCATTTGTGGCCACTGCTCCATTTTTGGAAATTTAATATACTTAATTTTAGGCAATAAAAAAGTATAAAATAAAATTTCCATTTTAATAGTGGGGTAAAAATATCTTTGAACAGGTTTAAAAAATAAATTATGTCATTGCGTCTTTTACAAATTATTTTATTTAAATTTTTCAAGTGTCCCAAACCGGCCCTAAAGTAATTCATTATTTTCTTTGTGTACACTTACAAATTAAAAAAAAATTTTTTCTTCAACTATTGATGATTCTATTAATAACAAAAAACTCGACCCTAACATTTTATTTTTATTAATAAACTATAGCTTTTCTAGAAATCAACTCTACAAAAAAACAAATTTTAAAAATTTATTTGTATATATTTATGAGATTGATAAAGTTATATTAAATTTTTTTCAGAATAATCTCTATCATTAAGACCTACGACCTCTAAACTAAATTCCGTTTGTATTTATCAGAGATTAAAAGTGTAATATTCAAGTATAAAAATTCAAAAATAAAAAACAAGATGTATTGATTGTATTACGTTTTTATCGTCACTTAAAATATTTTATTTCCCTTTTTTTCTCATAATCTTGGTATTACATATTATATGATATGTTTAAAGAGTTGATTCGCCGCGTTCGAGTGTGAATCGAGATTAAAAGAGTGCCTCAACAAGATATTCGATAGGGGGTTCCTCCTATCCGTGACACGGGACACGTGGCTGGCCTTTTCTCTTTTAACTTCCATTCTCTTCTCTCATCTCCCTCATTTCTCTTTAGCTCACTATTACACTATACGCTACATATATAATATACATATATATGTACCACTATACACAATCACTGGCTGCTCTCTGGCAACGAGGCAACCACTTGAACCTGCTGATCACGCGGATCACCAACAATGCCCTCGGCGCGATGCTCACCTGGCTTTTTTTCAACCGGTCTTGACTTGAGTGCATATAAAAAAATTCTTGTCGATTAAAAAAAAAACGGGATTCCCTTTTTTTTAAAACTCTTTAAAAATATAACAATTTTTTGTAAAACGAAAAAAATTTGATGTCAAAATTAATACTCTACTAACAGATAACAATAATTTTGTTTATTTTGATAGAGGATAGATGCCAATAGAAATCCAAAGTTGATATTTGTATATATTTCGATACTTTATATCATATCAACAATTGTCTATTGATTACATCATATCATGACAGCTTTTCATTTTACTCTTGCGACTATTTCTACATCGTTGCAACATATATTATTGTTATTGTTATTATTATTATCTGTTTTTCATTGTTATTATAATAATAAATCTATTGTAAAAAGTTTCATGTATGCGATTTGATTTGGTTAAATTTCTATTCTCAATAAACTGCAGATTTTAATCAAATGACTTTACAGTAAAATCAAATATTATACTGATAAATTTTGAGCATAGACTTTATTTTTATTGTTTTAAGACATCGATTATGTATTATATGAAAAATTCGACTTTTTTAAAAATATATATCAAGTCAACTCGATAATTTGAGGATACTAATAATGGCTGTTGAAATCTATGTGACCCTGATAACCACTTGAGCTCAATTTTGGGTAAACCAATACATGTTATGTATTATTTGATGTAAACAAGAGCTACATTAGAAAATAGAAATTTCAAATGAGCCGTTCTCAGGTATAAACTGCAATTTCCGAACGAGAAACATTTCATTCGATAAATAATAAGTTTACGCATCGAATGACATATTTCGTTAAATAATTTGGGTCTCTACCTGTGATAACGGTTCATTTGAAAATCACCTGGTACACTCTCTTAATGTGAAGATATCAGGAATATAAAAAATATATTGTTTTATAAGAAAGTCAAGACTGATCATTCTGTCCAAAAATATCATGCCTAAATTCAGTACAATAATAAGCGCGTAAGCCATTCTTCTCATAAATACACGGTAAGAAATGCATGGCGTTCAACACCATGCTGGTATGGTCTTAAGACAGATACTAAAATAGTATGGGTAATATTCCAAGACAGTATTGTAAAGAGTCCCAGAAGTGTGGCGTTATTTACTATACTGTATAGTACTGGAGCTATTGTATTGCTCACACGTATGCACAGCAGGCACGGCGAAACAGCATGGCCCTGAGACCCATACTTCAATGCCAAGGGACAATGCTACTAGTTTCTCCCGCCATAATTTCTGACATCTCAATCAATGTATACTATCGTATTACCACCAAAACTATATAGATGTTGTTAGACTAGGTTTATCGACCAGAGGCAATGTGGATACGGCAACGCAGTATGGGCTCGACGGCCATACTGTCATTGCGGCGTCCGCGACAACTATTACCGATGTTACTATTCCCTCAATGGTCGAATCATCTATTCATACAATTTTATAACCTATAAAAATCTTCGATACCAAACAGTATGGCGTTCGAGCCCTTACTAGCATAGTGATATCCGCAAAATATTTCTTACCGTGTAAGATACAAAGGCGGGATATTTGATAAAAAATGTTAAACTAAAAATAAGAAATAAAAAATCAATTCATAATAAAAAAATGAATTACTATTATAAAACAGAGATAAAGATTAAAAACAAAATAAGTGATTAAGGTGTGCACTTTTGGATTTTCCAAAATTTTTTCTTATATTATAATTAATTAGACTAAAATATATTCCTAAATTAAACAAAAACTCGCAATTTTCTGCTCTTTGAAAAAAATATTAAAAATTAAAATATATAAATTTATAAATTATTTTGAGCCCAAACTAAAGCATCAACTTTTTTTTTGTTGATAAAAAAAATATCTTGTTAAATTGGATGACCATAAATTTAATTAAAATCTTGGAATCATGGTACTCATTACCGTATGGCAATTAATCACCGCTGATAATTTGCGAGTAATAAATTATATAATCATGTTAAAAATTGAAAAAAGTACTTAGTACGTGATTTACACTCCCAGTAAAGTCTTACTATTTAAGAGGTAAAGTTCACCTCGTTGCGTATTGCATTAATTGGATTTAAATAAAAAATAATATTGATGATTAGTTTCGAGCTTATAAATAAATAAACAAATAAATGGAATATTTATAAATAAAATATATGTATATGTATACATAGATCGTTGTTTTTATTTTTTTTTCTTCGGAGCTGCGAAGACGATGGTGTGTCTGGGGTCAGGCTCTGAGATACACCGGGGCTGGGTGAAGCCACGGGGTAAGACCTCAATGCCCTGCGGAGGTCCAGATCCCCGATTAAGAGGTTCTCTTCCTTATAGTCGTCGGCCACGCTTATACTCAGTACGAATACACGGGGAAGGAGAACGACCGCCGACACGCTTGTGGTAGACAGTGTGGCTCGCATTATGCCAAGATATCAAATCTCTCCTATTGAACTTGAACATAATATTCATATTAAAAAATCGGCATAATAAATTTAATATATGATATAAATTTAATTTATTAAATATACGAAAATATAAAACCCGTAATTAAAATTCAGGGTAAAAAAACTATTAAAAGTGAGGGACGAAAATATTGATATATTAATACTATACAGTAAGCAGCTACGAAAATAAAGAGCAGAAAGAACTGAAGTAAGAACGTCCAAGTTGGCCGACTGCATGGAAGCAGCAGTCATCCTGGCAGATAGATGGCGGACCTTTGTGGTTGCAGAGACCAAGTCAATGCAACGACGATGAGAAGGCAGGCGTACACATAGCAGGGATGTAAGTCATGTTTCTTTATGGCATAACCTATGGCCTTGCTACTTGTAAACTCGCTAAAGATTCGGAAATAGCTCAGGACATTCTTATATACTGATGCGTGCTCTCTAACAAAAGAATTAAGGATACTGACGATGGAAAGGATTTCTTTAAAAGTTTAATATACGAGTTACTTTACATTTTTTGGCGTTTTGATTATTCATTTTTTATGTTTATTGATTTTAAGGGGAATAGCCACTGTGAAATTTCAAAAAAAAAAATTTTTTTTTTTTTTTATTAAATCAAAATGTATATGTTCAAAAATATGTATCTAAAGTTTTATATGAAAATTCCGAATATTATCAAGTTATAGTCATTTTTGTGACAGCGCGTCAACTGACCGCTGCATCGACTAAAAACTTTAAACGCGTTATTCTCGAAACTACTTTTTTTGAACTGGTGGCATCTGTAATTTGCATAAATATGAACCGATTCGCAACTTTTTTTTTTTCGTATTCATCTATTCAGTAGCTAAAGTTGCACATAAGGGATTTTGAAAATTTTGATTTTTAAGATTTTTTAGGGCTGTTTAAATCCAAAAAAATGCGAAAAAATAACGAAAAAATTTTTGATATGTCGCCATTTTTTTTTCAAATCCAAATTTTCAAAATCCCCTATCTGCAACATAACCACATGCATACAGATTACAACGTCGTTTTTTTTTTGTTTCTGATAATCCGTTTTTGAGTTAGAGATGACACCGTGGTGTGGGAAATTTTTTTGTTGCTCCACAAAAATGCTTATAACTTTTTAACAACATGATATTTTTTAATGAAAATTTAGGAGGATTATCTTCAATGTATACTCTAAAAAACAAAAAAAACCCGATCCCCAAATTCCTTTATTATTTTAGTCAAAAAAATTCCCGAAAATCACCTATTTTTTCGATCCTCACAGTGGCTATCCCCCTTAATACATATTATTATACAGTGTAGTAAATAACGCCATACTTCAGGGACTCGTTACAATACCTTCTTGAAATATTTTACATACTATTTTAGTATCTGTTTTGAGACTAGCATGATGTTGAACGTCATGCATTTCTTACCGTGTAGATATCGCTCTTTTCTTTCAAACCTATACTGGAAAATTATGTACGTCGATGGTAACATACAGAAGAACCAGAGGTATAATGAGACACGATATTGTAAAAAAATGCTAGTTTATAAAGTAATGCATCAATCCTCGTTCTTAGCTTTGCGCTTAGAGGTTTAGTTTGAGAGAAAAGCTTGGACAAAAATTACTAGAAACCCTCGCTTGACGGTGTAAAAATTTATAATTCACACCGCCTAAATTTATCACGATATTTGGTGTAATTTTCACACCGAGTCATTTACACTACACCGGGTCCAAAAATTTTTTTACAGTGTAGGTAATTACAGAAATGGACTTTTACTAAATAAATAAAATTTTAATAATGATAAAATTTTGAAATATTAATTTTTCTATTTTTTTCTATAATCTAAAAATTGAAGACAAACCGTCAAGACTTTCAAAGCCGAACAAATATACTTTTGATTTATGATTGCAACCAGTTATTGTTGAATGTTATATTTGTACTGACAAGTTAAATCTTTTGTTTAAAAAATAATAAGACGGATTTCAAAAGTTGCCATTTTTACAGTTATAAATATATTAAAGTAATTACTAGAAAAAATTAACTCAGTTGCAATAAAAAAGGGCTAAGACTTTTTCTAAGAATAATAAAAGCTTTGAAAAAAAAAAAATTAACAAGTAAAATTATTTTTTGTAAATTTTTTGTGTGACAAATTCAAAAGGTTTCATATGGTGTCTTTTTTACGGTCTGAAAAATTTTTACGCACGAGTATTATACGATGAAGATAAAAAAAATGTCGAAAAAAAAAAATGACGTCGACAGAGTTATAGAGAGAACGTTAAACAAAACTGACCGCTTTTGGTAGCAATTTTATTTTTAGTAAAAGCCCTAAAATAAAGTTCTACGTATAATAAAAAAAAACAAGTCTATATATACATACACGAAGTGCATATGTGCAACTAGAAGTGTAACAGGGAATGCTGCAAGCACTCAAAAGGCTTTACGTTTAAAAAAGTTTACGTTTCAGACAAAATAACTTGCAGCTATAGACGACTATATAACATTTTATTTTCATTTATCCTTTAATATATATATATATATATATATATATTCAGCATTTAGTTCATATGTTGTGTAGACAAGTCTTTCACTCACTGCTCTAAATCCCTAATTTTTTTTTTAACAAGACTTCGAACACACATACACCGAAACTTTAACTATTTTTTTTTCTCTCACTTTAAAAAACTTTTTTTTCGTTGGTTTCTCATCGGTATTTCGCGACTTTGGTTTGCTTCCTTCCCATTCATTTTCGCAGTTCTCTCTTTTCGTCCACGAGCACTACACTGTCCTTTTCTTCTTGAGCCAGCCACATAAATTTAAACCCGGTAGGTACTCTGTCGAACGTAATAAAATATCGCGCTTGTATCGTAAATTCCCTGGGCATATTTTCGTGAATGCCACGACGTTCTTTTGAACCATTTTTTATTTTATAACTTAAATATTTATGTTTACTTTTTTATTCTTATTAATATTAATAAATTGTAAAATTCTTATATACGTTTTCATAATTACCCGTATGAAAATAACATATATGTAAAAATATATGATAAATATCAGAAAATGTATGTGGCCAATTTAACTACATTTTCTGATATATTTTTTTTTTACATTAAAAAATATAATATTCATCATATACGAGTCCGTATATGTTTAGCATATATAAAATATATATGTCAATCATATACAAAAAATATATTTTTATCATATATGAAAATATATATTCTTGTCATATACGAAAACTATATTTTTATCATACATAAAAATATATATTTCTATCATATACGAAAAATATATTCTGACCATATATAAAAACATATATTTATATTGTGTATGGAAAAAAAAAGTTTTTTATTCGTATGACCAACTCCAATTAAATTAGATATAAATTTTAATATACTCTTTAAATTGCAGTTAAAAATTTCAAAATTAGTTAATTTGATGCGAATATATATACCCATATACATATACATACACCGAATAAAATATATGCTCAAATATAACAAAGAAAATATATGGTGCCATACATAATATAAGTTATATGTTACTATATATTTCAATTCATATAAAAATTTTATATTTTTTTAATATAAAAGGAAATATATCAATACAATATATTATAAGGTAAATGTAAATGTATATATAGCTTAATATAAAAAACATATAAGTTACATATATGGAATACATATATTTACTACTGTATATAATTTTATATTAAATCGGCCAAAATCTCTATGTGATTTTTTATAATATACAATATAATATATCATATATTTTTTTGTTGCAATATATGATTTTATATATTTTAACCATATATTGTTTTTTCATACGAGTAATGAGCTTAATAAATTTTTCATTCAATATAAAAATTCCAGCTCTCAAATACTCGGGTAATTTTATTGTTTCTGCCCAATTGCTAAGCACCAGATTCATTCCAGTCGCTTAAGTTTCTCAACCAATAGACAAAACAACCCCTTTTATTGTGTGTGGTAAGACAGTGAATGAAAGTGGATAGAAGAGAAGAGAGAAGATAATAAAAATAGAAAAAAAAACGATAAGACAAACCTATAAACAAGGCCACAGCCCTCAAAATACTTGAGGACAACAAGACAAATCCATCCCAATTCACTTGGAGACAATTCTTACTGACTCTTTGACTCGCTACAGAGAAAGAAAAATTCCAACAAAAAAATTTCAAGGGAAATAAACAAAGAAAGGTACAAAAAAAAGAAAAATTTAAGGGCTCGTTCTTCCAACGTGCACTCTATGTAATTGTCATCTGGCTTTAAGCATCACCCTTTCCTTATACTATTGTTTTAAAATGTTCACGCTGATATACCTTGAACTTTTAAACTTTTCTAAAAGACAACAGATACTGCCAAGTCTGTTACTTGTGCTACTAAAGTTCATTTTTGAAATTTTAATTTATAAAAAAAAAATTTATTAGTAAACTTTGTTTGTCTTAACGCATGTTTGCAGAGTAGTCTATTGAAAAATCGCTTCTGTCAACCGAGAGTAGGCAGTGTAGGCAAACATTTAAAGGAAGTAGAAGTTTGCATCTGCAAATAAATGAAGAGGAAGACCGTGTATACATATTCTGTTGGACTTTCTCCGTTATTAGAATTTTTCACATCTCTTGTGTACATATATTTTGTGTGAGTATGTGTAGAAAAAAAATATGTGTGTGTTGATTTTTAGACAGTAGTAGAGGTATGTCGTACGCTTTGATGAGACGTTTGCTGTACTTGTGAAGTTGCGGAGTGAGAGCGAAAAAAATTTACTGGCTCAGTGCGGTCATTATGGAGATTGAAATGTTTTGCGGTGGATTATCTCGTGACATGTTACTTTCATGCATTGTTATCATGTTTTAACGCAAATGATC
The DNA here is from genome assembly GCF_029852145.1 of Microplitis mediator. Classification (NCBI taxonomy): domain Eukaryota; kingdom Metazoa; phylum Arthropoda; class Insecta; order Hymenoptera; family Braconidae; genus Microplitis; species Microplitis mediator. Next base: position 23,724,389 of record NC_079969.1, read on the forward strand.
TTGATTGTATGTGTGTAGTAAAAGTATTTGTCATTAGTTATTACGGCTAATTCATTTTTATTTATAAGAAAAAATTATATGTTGATTATATTTACTCGCTAAATCTGAAACAGTGACTATTCACTGTTTCACAGCTATAAGTATGCCAAGTGGTATACTTATAGCTGTGAAATAGTGCACAGAAAGATTGAAACCCGACTCGTTACTTTTTTCACTCGACATAAACAAGTGAATATAAGTAAATATTGACTAATTTCAAGTGCAAACCGAATCACTAATTTCAAAAAGTGGTTCGATTGGCACTCGAAATTAGTGAATATTCACTTATTTCAGTTATTCATGTTTAGAAAGTTCTGTACTCAACCCGAGTCGAAATTTAGAGCCCATTTTGAACCTTCTAAAGTCGGATCTATTTCGGACTTGAAGGCTCAAAATAGAGTCTGTTTCCATGTTAAATTAGGTCCGATTTTGGTCCCTGAAGTGCTAAAAATTTCCGTTTTCAGCACTTTAGGGTTCAATATAGGATCTGATGAAAATCAAAATTAGGTCCTATTTTGAACCTCTGAGCCCTATTTTATTGTAATAATAATAATATTCACATTATTAATATCATTAGCATTATTAATATTATGATTAATAATAATCTATGTTACTCTGGATTTTATTTGCATTTACAAGGGTTAAAATAATTTCAATTAAAATTATCAAAATATATAGCAAATGCTGTTAATAGTTCAATTTTTTATAATAAATTAATAAAAATAATAATTCATTTTAAATAAATTTCGTTGCATGGCAAAAAAAATAATGCTTACAATTAATTTAAAAAAATCTTTAATTTTTTATATCATCATAAATAATTTAATTATAATGAATCGAAATTTATTACGGGACTAATATTGTCAGACTTGAAGGATCAAAATCGGATCTCTCAGTGAATGTTCGGACCTCTGGGTCCAAAGTCGGAGCTAGAGGACTACAGGGCTCTCAATCGGATCTATTTCGGGCTAGAGGGACCTATATAGGCTCCAAATTTCCACTCGGGAACTCAGTACAGTGCTGGAAGAAAATGCTCGATTGTGGTGCTGCGCCACATTACATGAAATTAAATAATTTGCGGTACTTTAATAGAAAAAAAATTGTGAGACTTTTTAACCTTTTTAATATAAATTGTCTAGACTTGAATTTATGATAAAATAATAAATAATCACAAGTTTTACCGCAACTATTAAAACTTTTAGTGATAAAATAATCTCGATAAACAATTTTTCCATCAAGTACCTAGACAGTAATTAAATAGCAAACTATCTCAGAAAACATCAGTAAATAATTTTTTTGTCTTTTAATGGGATGTTAACATAAAGTCTCAAGACTTGAGATATATCTGTAGATTTTAACATCAATTCGTATTCTTAATGTTTAAAAATTTGTTTTACGATAATCATGATTATTTTCTCGTCGCTTTAACAAGCATACTCGAAAGACTTTAAAAAAGAAACTCAGTATAAGTTAAGAAGTTCGTAGTGTCCAAGTGCAGTGAATGTTAGTAAGTAAAGCTTGACTCTTCAGTTAAGTATAGTAACTAACGAGACGCGTCGTGATCGTGATCATAACAGCAATACAAGTATAAAGTTAAGTAGAAATAAAAAAAATAAAAAATAGAGAATATCATCAGCCGAAGACCAGACTCTATACTACTACTACTAGTACCAACACTACGACTACTATTATATGTTATAGAGTTGAGTCAACTCCTGATGGTACTCTCTCGCGATCACGTAGCATTATACTGAAGAATCTTTCTTCGGGCGCGGACGTGTAATTAACCGTAGGCTACGGATGGACCTAGGGTCGTTGTTATGTTCGATACTGTACAGCAGTTTTTCTTCAATGCCCTCGGAAATTTAACCTCTCAACGACCGTTAATACTTATAAGACACTTGACCAATCCAATCTCCTTTATTTATGGAATATTTTAATACAGGAAAGGGGGGGGGGGGAAAGGGGTACTTAAGAAAATACTGTCTTCGAAGACCTAAATACACAAAATCCTTTTTTTTTTTGTGATATTCATAATAAACAGAAAAAATTATCAGTTGCCGTTAGAAAAATTTCATTTTTGTGGGCAAAACGGGAAATCATCTAAAAAAAGGGAAAAAAAAAATTGCTGGATGTCTAATAATTTACATAAAGAAAAATGCACGGAAAAAAGAGCAGTTGAAAAATTACAGTTTCTACAATAAAAAAGGCCTTCGGGGCAAAAATCTTTAAACATTAAAGCTTAAACTGTAATTTTAGAAATTTGTTATAGTAATGAAATTAATAAAATTTTAAGCAGCAAATTTTACAGTTTAAAATGTAATTTTAGTTAAATAAATTTTTAAAGCATTATTTACTTTTTATTTTGAATTCTTGCTTTTTTTAAAAATTAATAGTTGATAGGAGAAACTGTAAAAATTAAGATTTATTGGTTATGTATTTTTTGCTTTCTGAAATAATACCTCTTATTTATTGATAACATAAAAATTACACTGTGAATTATCAATTGTCGAGAATAATGAATGATCTGAGAAAAATCACAGCTCACACTGTAATTTTTAAATTCTATATTTTAAGAAGAACACTACTATACAGAATAGTAATATTAACAATCGAAAATGTAATTTTAACTAATTTTATAATAAAATTTAAAATTATAAAATCTGTGTACTATAGAGAGCTGGACAATATCGAGTTTGAAACTGTAATATTTGTTATGCCTCGGATAAAAATGTAATTTTTACAGTTTCAGAGTCGCACCGCTTTACTACTATACGAAACTGTAATAAATACAGATACGAGTTCAATTTTTCAACTGCTTTTTTTTCCGTGAGATATTTTACATAATTATTGGATATAAAGAAAAAAAATTTTTTAATAGTTTCTATCGAAAAAAAAAAATCATTACACTGAAAAAAAGATTTATTTAAGCCAAAAATATCGTATATTTGGATATGGTCAAATAAATATTTAATTGTGAGAAAGATATAATACATTTGAGTAGTTTAATTGCGTGAAATAAGTGATTTATTTGTGGTAAAGAAATGATCCAATTGCTACAAATAAATAAGGGATTCAAATATATGTATAGTATCGCCAAATTTTAGGTTATTTGTCACAAATTTAATATCTTTACCACAAATATATCAATTACTTACCACAAATAAATGATGTATTTCCGTCAAATTATAGAATTATTTGAATCAACTGTCATATTTTGTTATACCAAATATATTTATTTGTCATTAAGAAATATTCAAAAAATAAGTCACATATAAATTGATTTATTTGTGACGAATATTTCTTTTTTTCAGGGTAATATTTTTTGACTGACACTCGCATTTGAAAAAGTTTAACAAAAAAAAATTCAAAATGGTGCTCAATTATATTTACAAAAGTGATTTTGGAATAATTGAAATATATTTGAAAAAACAAATTTTTTTTATAAATTTTGGGATACTCCGTTTTGCCTTCCGATCCGATATAAGATAAGGACAGTAAAAAAATAGCATGGCCCATGGGTATAAGGTTATTTATTTAAAATGAGAACCACTGAATGAGTTTGGCAGTGATAGCCATTGGCCATAAAGATCCTCCATGCGTGTCAAACGTTATACGACCATCACGTTACTATTAAATACGTCAAACTCAGTATGTTTATTGCATATTGGATGACTCGCGTTCTCCTTTACTTATCTATATAATGCCTTTTTTCTACTAATATATTATTTTTTTAAATTTTGCTTATGATGATAAAGGACTTGAAAAATTTTTTTAATTTATTGAGAGACGGCAGTAATTTTACTCTGAAAATACTTGATTAAAAATTTTGTTTTATTCAATTTTGAGCCAAAAATATACTATAATTTTAATGAAAGAAAGGAATACCGTTATTTACAATGGACTGTTTTGATACGAATTATTTTTAGATCATTTTTCAAATAAATTATATATTTTACACCTCAAAAATTTATTTTGAGAAAATATCCAATTCCATAGATCTAAAAAAATCCACAAATAAGATAGGCCTGAAGATCGTAACGTTTTCTGCGGAACGAAAATAAAAAAACAAAGTGAAAAATAAAAAATCTACTTGATCTGAATTTCTGAAATGTTTCGAACAGGCGCTAATATGTTAGTCGAAAATTGTAGCCACCACCAATCACCCCTTAAGTCACCCTCAAGCAGTAAAATTTCATAAATTTTTTCATTTTTGTGGCGCGAAAAACGTTTCAATCTTCAGATAGATCAAATAAGTAAACTAAAATTGTTTAGATCATGTCAATAAATTGAATAATAGTTAAAAAATTTTTCTTATAGGGGAAGGAGAGGCAAAAGGGGGTAGGGTAGGCAAAACGGGTTACCCCCAAAATTTAATAAAAAAAAATTGTATATTTTAAATGGTTTTTAAACATTCTAAAATCACTTCTGTACTTATAATTAAGCGTTACTTTGAATTTTTTTTGGTAAACTTTTTCAAAAATCAATTGTCAGTTGAAAAATATTAATGACGTTTGTTTTGTGATAAAAACTATTAAAAATTTTTTTTCTTCTTTTGTATCCAATAAACATGTAAAATATAATTTTTATTCATGTAAATTACTTACCAAAAAATTCAGCTTAATCAAATTCTTTTAAAATTCAGAAATTTTTTTTTTACCTTTTTTAGGGGGTACCCCACTTTGCCCGCAGAAATGAAAAATTTTTTTTTTCAACGGTAACTAAAAATTTCTTCTATTTACTTTGGATATCATTAAAAAAAAAAAGATTTAGCGTATTTGAGTCCTCAAAAACTTGGTATTTCCTTAAGTATCCCCCTTTGCCCCTCCCTTCCCTATTTATTTTATGAATTTAAAAAAAATTTTAACAATACACTTTATAAAATCCAATATAATTGTAATTGTTTTCTTATCATTTATTGCTAATTATAGATTTCTAGAACCATCCTAAAATACATAAAAAAACGTGGCTCTGCTTCGTTAGTTTTAATTGGGTTTTTATCATATCATTCAATTATTGACGATAGTTTCAAAATTGTATATAAATAAATTCAGTCGCCAATAGTCGCAAGTAAAGACATATCACAAATAAATTGTTGAAGTAAATTTTAAAAATACTGCTCATATAAAGGGTTTGAATTTAAGAAGTATTTTTATAAGTAAGTAATATATTGTAAACTGATTCAATATTTATTGCAATTTTCAGCAAACAGACGAAGTATTTTAGATTGAATTATTTTTTTTCTACTTTACAGAAAAAAATTTATAATGAAGATTCAAAATTTAATTATTTTGACAGTTATTGTTGTGTTACTTTGTGTTCTATCACTAACACGGGCTTGTGGATCTTGCGGTTTTGGTAAAAGACTAACACGATATGGAAAATGTGAAGAACCTACTGATGTTATTTATTACAATGGTATTGGTTAAGATTTTATAAGAAATTAATTCAATGGAAAAAAAATATTAATCTGATGAAATTAAATGATTATTGATTGAAATTTTGTGCTAATTGTAAAACATTTAAGTTCAAAAATTAAATAAAGCTTTTTTTTTCGATACTTGAAAACATAATTATTTTCCTATTCTTATGAATAAGGGCCGGAAAAATGGAGATGCAATAAACGTAATGCAATAACGTTAATTATAAAAATACAGTGGAAAAAAAAAATAACTGCCGAAAAAAATTCGCTTAAATAAGTCAAAAGCAACTGAAACTAAATAAAAACTGGTGTTCATAATAACAAATTATGATTTATAACGATATTTTGATAGTTAAGTTCTATCCTATTTTGCCCGCATTACTTTATCCTGTCTAGTCTTCCCTAACATTTACATAAATCATTAAAATTAATTTAATAAAGATACTCAACATTAATTGTAATTTTATTGATAAAATTTAATTTGAAAAATAATTAATGATTCTCTTTCAACTTCCCGCTATAAAAATTGAAAATTTTCAAAAAAAGGAACATCATTGATTTCGGTTCGATTTTAGAAAATTGAGTTTTCATCAGATCTCGAGGTTTTGAGATCCTAAAAAGCTCTTTTGAGCACTTTCTGATTGACGTCCGTGCGAGCTTGTGCCTGTGTCTGTGTCAACTAACGTTTGTCGTACGATACTTTTGTAACGAATCAACCGATTTGGACGTGCTTGGCGATAGTCGAAAGCGCTCACCAAGACATAGAACTGAATAGATTTTGGAGTCGATCGGTCGAGTAGTTTACAAGTTATACGAAAAATAAAAAATAAAAATAAAAATTTTCAGCTTTTTGTTGCATGACTCGTAAATCGCACGACCGATTTGATTGTATTTTATCAAAATCGGTCGATAGTTCCAAAAATGTCGGCCAAAAATTACTTTTTTTCAGCGAAATGTATTTTTTTTGGTCCAGCCGTTTTTGGAACTCAAAGAGCTCAAAAGCTTATTAATAATAACGTTTTCAAAATTTTTCTAATGACATTGATTTATTTGAAAAACTACTTGGAAAATTGATGTCTCTTGTTTAACTGCGCAAGACAACAATTTTTAATGCCTCGGGCATCAAGTGAGTTAATTGATAAAAATAAATTGATTGCGTGTTTTTTTTCAATTACTTTAGTTGCCACTAGTAATTATATGTATTTAATTTATAAATTTTGCGATTACTCTATATTATTTATCTAAATTATTTTTTAATCACTTCAAAGTATTTTAAGTTCATTATATCATTGTGTAAAATGATTACACACTTAAAAGTAATTAAAAAATGACAACGATATCTTAGAAAGAGAATAAAACACTTGCAGTGGCTCTCGTAATCTATTTATCGTAAAACAATAAAATATTTAAAATATATAATGGCTGCAGTTCATGGTTACTCAGGATAACGCGATTGTACTAAATTTATAATTGCATGATAAAAAAATTTACTAAAAATACAATTTTTATAAAATAGAAGAATAAACTATGATTCCATACGTTATCTTATAATTGGTAAATTTATTTATATCACTAAATATGACATAATATACTGGTGATTTCATATTAATAATTGCAGTGTAATTCAAAAATTTATTTTTGATTACTCAAAATTTTTCGCTCTTAATAAATTGATATCGTCCCGCATGAAAAAACTTTATATGTGAAAACATATATGATAGAATATATGAATATTATAATGTGATATATTGTACAATATATAAAATAATATTTATATTTTTGCCGTATTAATATATGATAATATATTGAAAAAAAATATATTGCTAGAATATATTATCAATATATTTATCAATATATGACTTTTTATGTATGTTTTACATATATATTTTAATATATCTTTTTTATATTGACATATTATATTGAAAGTAGTATATTAATTAATATATAGTATTTTTTATATATGTTTTCCACTATATTGCGAAAAATATAAGTTTTAATATACTGGAAAAATATAATTCCAATATACCGCGAACCATATATTTAATCATATAAATTCTTTCATATATAATCAATCATATAGAGACTATATACCACTAATTACATGAGTCAAAATATATGGATATATATATCAAGTTTATTATATTATACTTATAAATTATATATATACTATCCATATATGATAAGAATATATTGAGCATTATATGAGATAATATATATAGAAAAATACAAAACATTATATACAAGTAAATATATTATGATAAATATATAATCCAATATATGTAAAAAACATATATTTTTCAATATAGATATTTTTGCCGCTATATATTTATCACATATTTACCATATATTTTTTTATATACTTTTAACAATATATAGCTTTTCTACACTGCAAATCCAAGTGTTTAACTTAGTGTGTTAAAATAAAACACGTTAGTGTTTTCTGCAACTTAAGCGCTTAGAAGTAAAACGGTATAAACGTTTAAACAATCGCATAAGTCATTACAAGTGTTTTAAAGGTTCGCGTAACACACTTAGGTGTTTAATCCGAAAACGTTTTATCCGTTTAAAGAAAAAAACACTTCTATGTGTTTTATTATAAAGCGCTTACTGTTACATTAAACGTTTAAAAAAACATCGAGTGTTTTAAATTAAAACAGATATACCGGAATTAAACACTTTTTCAGAAAAAACGTTTAATCTAAAAAACATGTATATTATAAAACGCTTAAATTTCTTAAACAGTTTAAAAAAATTCTACCAATTTTGTCAATCGACAAATGATACAAATAACAATTTCAAAATATAAAAGTGTAATAATTTTCAAATATATTTATGCATTACGATATAGATGTATCAAAACGTATTTTTTTGTATTAAAAATAAAATTTTACAAATGATTGAACTCGGTTCATATCATCCAATGAATTCTAAACGATCTTAATTTATTATTAAAATAAATGTTAAATTTTTAATTTTAAACGACGATAGAGATATTCTTGAACTAATACATTTTTTATATCTTCAAAGTTAACATGGGAAAAAAATTTTATTTTTTTTTATTTTTCTAGCTCGGCATTCGCACGTCATATGAATAAGTCCATAGCATATTATTGTAGAGAATTGAACGCTCTACAAAAAAGGTCTCTTATCATTTTTTGATAAATCCATCCATTCGAAAATTATCGGAGCTGGAAGTCAAATCTATAATAAATTTTCAGATCTTTTTACTTTTCCAGCAAAACTATCAGACTTATCAAAAAATGTTATAGGATCTTTTTTATAGACAATTTTATTTCCTACAAATTAGTTTAAATAAAGTTCATTCGAATTCTGCATTGTTTTCTAGTTATTTTCATTTTAATCTTAGGCCATACATTACTAAATGTACTATCATATATGTTAATGTATGATCCGCATCTTTACGATGCGCGCGCACAGGGTTTACACAAAAACTAAATGTTGAAGATGCTACATACACAACACGTGTTTTAAAAGTGCGAATTGTATATGTGCTTAATAATTATATTCAGTATACTGAATCACTATAGTGATTTAAATTGAACATTTTGATAAATATTATTTACTACTTATTTGTAAATATTAGTGAAGAAAATTGTGCTTATATACTTTTTCAAGTGTTCCAACATAATTAAGGTTAACTATCCGTATGTATTGTTTATTGATATAAATTATTATAGTATTATTTAATCTAATTTCTACTAAATATTATTAAATTATTAATTTAAAATATTTATTATTGATTATTTAATATTTGAAAAATAAATATAAAAATTATAAAAATATATTCAAATATACGTAAGATATAACCTGTAAAAAACGTAACGTTGTACAATTAAGGAAAAATAAATAAATATTTTAAAAATAAATCAATGAATTTAACACAAAATTTGTGATAAAAATTACAATCGAATATTAAATTAAAATAATAAATATTTAAAATTAATAATCTAATAATATTTTGTATAAAGTACATATATAATATATATTGACTATTCTCCAAATTTAATATTTTTTATAAATAATTAAATATTAAATAATAATGAAAATTAAATATTTAATTAAATTATTAATTTTTAATATTAATTTCTCTACAATAAAATTTGCTCATCAACCTAAGATTCTGTTATTGTAGATTTTATGACTATTAATGGTACTATTCAATCTCTATTCCAGTTCTTAAGATGGATAAAACAAATGCGGAAATTTGTAAGGACTGTCACAATTGGAAGATGCTATGGCAGTAATATGGACATAATTTAAAAATAACATTCGAACAATATTATAAAATTTATGTTACACTTAATGGAAGAAAATGAATATTTATTTATTTAATTTTTCAAATTTTAACTAATTTTTATTAAATGTGTTGACGATCTTTTTCTAGTTCTTTTATTATATTATTGTAATTAATTATTTGTATTATACTGTATATTTTCAGATTCTGAATGATTTTTATAACTCAATAAATAACCAGTTATTTTAAAGTTACTTCTATGGTTTCTAATTTTTTTCAAGTGTAAACATTTTTTAGAGCTTTTTTTTTTGGACAAAAATACAAATATATTTTTAATTTATACTAAATTCCATTTTTTCTTTTATGCTGAATGTGTGATGCAATAATTATCTGAATCTTCTGATGATAAGAATATTATTCCAGGATATGACAACAATCAATAACGATTTTTATTCAAAGGCAACTATTATTTTTAATATTAGAAATATTATTATAAAAATTCAATTGATTGTACTTCAATGGAAAAATTATTATTTTTATTTTAAAAATATTTATATTATTAATTAATGACACTAAACACTTAAAGTGTGTATTAATGCCTAAACACTTTAAGTGCCTTATTATCTAAAACACTTTATGTGTGTTAAAATTAAACGTTTAAAGTGTTTACTACACTTTAAACACTAAAAAGTGTTTAGTAAGTGACTACAAGTATTTAAACGCTTAAAGTGTTTTAAAACAAAACACTTGGATTTGCAGTGTACATATATATTTATTTATTTAAATAATATTTTAAGTTCCTATGCATTATGTAAACTTGATTTGTACGTATTGTCATTCAGTATAACTATCCGTTTGTTAAAGTGTCTACGCATCATTTGTCTTTTTTTGGGTCATATTGATAATTTAATTTATCCCTGGTGAAAAACAACGACCAAGTCTAAATCAAGTTTTATTTTTTATCCGGGATAATATATAAGTGTTTCATTAACAATTGATTGTTTGATATCATCTAATGTGAAGAAATAACAGAAAAAGTTTGGAAAATCCAAAAGTGCACGCCTCATAACTCTTATTTAATTTTGAAGTCCAAATAACTTGTATTCCTAAATTATACACTGTAAAAAGAGCGGTGTTAAAAATGGACTCGTTTTAACTCCGCCCGGTGTTAAAATGAAATTACACCGGTGTAGGAGGAATAATACACCGGTGTTAAAAATACCGGTGTAAAAGCGGGGTAAAACCAGTGTAAAAGTGAGGTAACCGGTGTAAAAGCGGAGTGAAAAATATTCACAAAGTAAAATATTTTAACACCGGTAAAAAATATCTACACCGGCGGCGGCGTTAATTTAACATCGGTCTAGAAATATTTACACCGGTGACGGCGTTATTTTAACACCGCTTTCGAGGGTAAATTTAACACCGATAATTTTAACACCTACACCGTTTGGACTTACCCCGGTGATTTTTTACAGTGTAGAGTAAAACAAAAAAAATTTTTTGTTATTATCACGCTACTGTTTATGTCAACATTTGACGTCAAAAAAATAGAAAGAAAGTAAAAAAGAGTTGTGTAGAAAACAGACATCCGGACGTCCAAGTAAAATTTTTTTCAAGCTCGTTTTTTCTTTAAAGTAGCAGAACAAATGTTCTTTAAAAAACATAAAGTAAGTTTTCTCAAGTCTTTTCTTGATATACGTGTACTCATATTTATCCTATGGATTAAATATAAACGTTATAGAGTTGTTTTAAGGCCAGGAAATTGCTTGGTCTTGACGTGTTGAGAGTAGAGCACTACCTCAAACGCTTCGCGTTATGAGGCGTGCAATTAGGCTTTTTAATTTTACTGTCATTATAGTAGTGTCAGTTATTTTGATAAGATGACTGATATTTTTGAACAGTCGCACGGACAAAAATGTAAAGTAAATATTCCTATGCAGCATAGTAATGGTTACATTACTCTATAGTTTGTATAAGCAGTCACATAAGAGCAGCGTGGCACAAACTGTAGAGTAATCTAACCATTACTATGCTGCATAAACATATTTACTTGACATTTCTCTCCGTGCTGAAAAAACCAAAAAATATTTGACTTTGCGAGCCAGCTCCACAATGTAATTTGTGGTTCATTTAAAAAAATTAAATTAATTGCTTATACATAATTTTTTTTAAATAATTTAAAAATTGTTACTGGCGTACATCAAACTTTTCATCAAACAAGAGTTTGATATGTGGAAAAGTATAATAAATTTTTGTATATATTAAAAAAAGGTATATTATATATGTTCTTTTCTTAGAAAATAACCGAATACTTAAAAAAAATTAATTATAAAACGTATTTTTTTATTAACGGGAAATCCAAAGAATTTTTATAATGACCATTACGTCATCAATAATCAGGTAATTACAAGTACAAAGAATCACCGCCTCTTTCAAGTGCTACCGATAGCCATAAAGATCGAACCGTTTGATTCGAACGGACATTTTCAGAAACAATAAAACAAATATCACCTACTCTCAATATAAAAAAAAAAAAAAACTACCGTCTTTCAGCATTTAAATGAGATTTTGAATACTTATAAAATATAAAATTTGTATAAATAGTATCGTACATTTATTATGAAATAGAATTATAAATTACTAAAATTTTTTTTACACAATACTACTATTTTTTGTTTAAATGCACCAGCTGGTATGGAGCTCGACCAACGGTCGCACGAGCGATTATTTTCGCTTGGTACTAAAGTGTACAGGAGTACGAAAATGTCCGGCAATAAGACATGAGTATTTCAATATAATAGGAAGGCACATGTCAACGTGGATCATTGCACGCCCAAAATACTACGACATAGCTGTATATATATGTACATATATTTATTCCTCATGCTTTATTACAATAGTTATAGGGTAAAATTCTATGTCTCTCGGCGGCTAATGTTTTCTAGTCCTAGTCCTACGATAGGGCTGTCGGGAACATCAAAACCTTCCGTTCATTTTTTCAAGACCCACCGGGGAATGGAAAATTTTCGTCACGGTCCCATATGTTTAACCATGCGCATGTTAATTGTAATTACTATACAGTATGTGTTAGAGTGGTCAAAAAAAGTATCTAAATGTTCTAGACATGTACGTTTTTTAAAACAAGTATGGAAATTCGGAGGACAATTAAATTTAAAGAAAATTCATTCAAAATTTTGAGCCGTACTCAGTACCCCCGGCACAACAGGACTCAAGAAGTTTAGATAATATAGGGGGTTCCTCCAAATTTAGTAATTCCTTAACGACCCCCCCCCCCCTATCCGATACATAAAAAGAATCGAGATTTTATCAAAAATGATTGATGAATTTTATGATTATTCTGAATTTCAGAGCAAGAACCACACTGAAAAAAATAATCGCTAGCTGCTAGCGATTTTTTTCTTTAGCGGCTAGCGATTTTTAATCGTTAGCTGCAAGCGATTATTTCGCTAGCTGCTAGCGATTTTTTCTTTAGCAGGTAGCGACTAAAAATCGCTTGCTGGAAGCGATTTTTTCGCTAGCTGGAAGCGATTTTTTCGCTAACACTGACTTATCGGATCCTTGTATAAAAAAAAGTTAAGCATCGGTATAACTCGAAAATAAAACAAATATATATATGTATATATATATATATATATATATATATATATATATATATGAAGAAAGAAAAAATCGCTAGCAGCTAGCGAAATAATCGCTTCCGGCAAGCGATTTTTAATCGCTACCTGCTAAAGAAAAAATCGCTAGCAGCTAGCGAAATAATCGCTTCCAGCAAGCGATTTTTAATCGCTAGCTGCTAAAGAAAAAATCGCTAGCCGCTAGCGAAATAATCGCTTGCAGCTAACGATTAAAAATCGCTAGCTGCTAAAGAAAAAAATCGCTAGCAGCTAGCGATTATTTTTTTCAGTGCAGCCTTCAAAAGATAAAAAAAGAAATTTTTTGAAATTCTGTTCGGTTGTAGACTGGAAATTTTTCTGAGTAAACTTGAAATTATGACAGATTTGTCGTGTTCCAGTAAAAATTTAAAAAAAGGACATACTTTTTACTTTAAAATCGTAAATAAAATATTGTTAAGTATGACATTAATTATTTGAAATTGACAGGCAATTTTTTTTTAACGAAAAAAATATGAATGGAAAGAAGAGCATTAATGATGATAAAAAGTCACTTATCGATGTAGCTACAGCTCCTCCCTTTCGTTTATTCACGATCCACGTAAAAATATAAAAAAAAAGTCGCGAACATATTGAAATTATTACGAGGGGTAAAGCTGTAAATGGAAGTAAAGGGATTGCGAGAGATGTATAGATAATGCGAGTTTTTGGCTTATTCAGGTATACATATGTATGTATATAATAATATGTACGTATACATATATATGGAGTGACCACGTCAAGCAACGGGATAACGGAATATTTCACCATTCTGCATATATAGATATATCCAAAAAATCAGGGGAAAAAATAGTCTGACGGGGGAAAAAAGAGAATCCACGCATACGTAATAATAACATAAACCAGAGGGGTGTCAGTCTTTCTTTTATTCCCGAAATCTCTCCCGTAAAGCCAGAATTGTAACCAACAGACTCTCTTTCCCCTAAAGGGCCTATCATTTTTACCGAAGAGTTGAATATAACCAAATCCAAATGGTCATCGTAAATACACCAGAATATCCACGACTTTTCTTTTTTTACGGCCGCATTATTAAATTATTCAATAGATTCTTTTCATCCAACACGACGATATCAAATAAAATATAATAGTTTAAATTCGTGCAAAAATTCTATTCAATTTTTTTATTTTTTTTAATGAATTGAATGAAATTAGAAAATCAATTCGAATTGAAAGTGTATTATTGAAGCAGATCGGGGTAAAATGGATATTTTGAAATAAAATATAGTTCCCCGGGTCAAAAATAAAACTTGATTCAGGCTCACTTCACCTTATTTTCTTTTGAAGTCATCGATTTGCGGACGATTTTTCGATAAGATCTTGACTTTTTCGACTTAAATTAAATTTTTTTTAACTTTTTGAGCTTTTTTCATCTTAGTTTCAACTTATTTCAACTTATTCGTATTTTTTGTTCTTAGTTTGAACTTATTCGTCTTTACTTCGAACACGATAGTCATTCACTTTACTTTTGACTTGCTGAATTAAATCGAAAAAAAGTTATTTATTCGTCTTACTTTCACCTTAACAGGGGTCATCAGATATTTTCGGCTGGGTTTTTTTCGGAAATAAAATCTCTCAATACAAAACACAGAGCGCACTTTGATGCTTTACTGTCTAATCTAGCGAAGTGCGCTTTAATTGTTTCATAATATTCGTTTGTTTAAGAGAAAAACTCGGCCAAAGTTTCCATTTACTGCACAAGTGCAACAAAGATATCTTTGTTGCACTTGTACTATATATACTTCGTGGACTTGAGTGTAATAGAGAGAAAAGTGTGAACCCCTGTTAATATATAAAAATTATTTCACCTTAGTTTTGATTTTTTCGCCTTATAATTTAAGTCGAATAAGTCTAAATCAAATCGATTTCGACTTTTTCGCGTTATATTTTAAGTCGAAAAAGTCTAAACCAAGTTAATTTCCACTTGATCTTGACTTTTCCGTCTTAGAATTTAAGTCGAATAAGTCTAAACCAAGTCAATTTCGAGTTGATTTCAGCTTTTTCGTCTTAAATCGTGACTAAGTAAGCCAGTGAAGTCCAAACCAAAGGTCAAACTCAATGTATTTCATATCTCCGTAAAGAAAAATCCAGTTTGTCTTATGAAAAACGGCTCCAAATTTCGACTTGGTAAACCAAATCTAAATCAAGTTTTATGTTTGACCCAGGTCCAGTTAAATTTCTTCAACTAAGAAATTAATTTTTTATTTTTTTGAGCTCAAGCTTGAAAATTTTACACTCATACTGAACTAGTGCAACAGAAAAATAAAAATATTAGTGTTTATTATTTATCATAACAATTTGTTGCTTAATTTTAATATTGATAGAAAACAATGCTAATTTTATAAAAAAAGATCTCTAATAGTTCTATTAATTTTTTTTTTTTTTTTAAATACCCAAAAATTATCCGAAAGTATGAAAAAATCCATTTGAAATTTTTTAATTAAATATTCATCAAAGTTACTTCATATATAAAATATAAGTAAGCATTCAAACAATAAAAATATCATTCATGATCAAAATATTAATTAATTAACCTTTTAAAGTTCTCATCCCGCTCTACAATAAAAATTTTAATTAGTATCAAATTCTTAGCGATAAAATAAGTGATAAAGAATCATAAAAATTAATTAAGTTGAAACATGTTATGTTTTATTAAAATTTCGATAATAAATAAAAAATAAGCAGAGTGCGTGACAAAGCGAGTCGATTTATCTGTACATAAACATCTCCACCTACATGGTGGTATATAGGATTGATACAATGGAACATAGGCGAAGAAACTCATCTGCATGTTATATTAGTGAGTATATCCAACTTCCCACCAGTAAATATATATACTTATATTTTTACACACGTATATTCATATGCCTGTATATAAAAGTGCATACTTTACCTATCTACATATATATGTTTGTAAATATAAATATATATTATATATGCACATTTGATAAATAATTTCCATGGCTCGTTTGGGACGAGATTCCAATGAATAACAATAAAGCAAAGGACCGCAAAACCACATGGGCTCGTTACGTGCGACATTAACTTTCGGCTTAGCCTCATTTATGCAAATCTTCTGGACATCTGTTTCCAATGGTTTGGCGTTTAGGTATATCACACAACGTTCATCGGGCTATAAAACCTGTAGTATAGATATTTAAAAATAAAAGTGTTTTTTTATTTTTATTATTACCCGGGTCAAAAATAAAACTTGATTTAGACTTGGCGTACAAAGTCGAAATTTCGAGCCGTTTTTCACAAGACAAACTTGACTTTTTTTACGGAGATATGAAATAGGAGAGGAGGGGGGAAAGTAGGCCCCTTAAAATTTTCAAAACTTCAAAAAATATGGGGGCAAAGTGGGCCCCTCAAAATTTGATGTACGCCAATAAATTCGAACGGATAATAAGCTTATCAAAATTTCTTATATAATGAGGGGTAAAATAGACCACCAAAACTGTTCATCAAATATAATTTATTAAGAAAGTTAAAGATAATAAAATTACGTTTTAAAGTTATATCGCAGCAGACTATTAAAATGACTTTTATATTATTAAAATACGATTGTTTGATAGTTAATTGCAAATATCACACGTGTAAAGATTAAAAAATATCAAATCCGAAATTTTTTGGAGGGCCCACTTTGCCCCTGATTCTCGATTTTTCAATTTTAATGGACGCAGCATAATGAAGTGAAAATAAGTATCAAGGGTCTAAAAAGAAGTCAACGCGTAAAAAAAATTAATGATATTATAATTATTTTCCTTAAGGGGCCCACTCTGCCTCCCTCTCCCCTACATTGAGTTTGAGCTTTGGTTTGGAATGACTTACTTAGTAACGATTTAAGACGAAAAAGTCGAAATCAACTCGAAATTTACTTGGTTAAGGCTCATTTGACTTAAATTACAAGACGAAAATGTCAAAAGATGAAACGTAAAAAACAAATTTCACACTACAAAATAGTGCTTGTTTTTGAGTTAATTAGTCAAGTCAAAATTAGGGTGAATGACTGTTGTACCCGAAGTAAAGACGAATAAGTTCAGATTAAGATGAAAAAAGTTCTAAAAGTTGACAAAAATTAAATTCTAGCCGAAAAAGTCGAGATCTTATCGGAAAATCGATACCTTCAAAAGAAAATAAGGTGAAGCGAGCTTGAATCAAGTTTTATTTTTGACCAGGGTATATTTTTATTTTCTTAGCATCGTAATTTATATCCATGACAATGTTGACCGTAGCATCATCAGCAGCAGCAATAGCGGCAGAATGTAGAAGCAATGACGTCAGAAAAATTTCTTGAGCTCGTTCAATACTCACAAAAGTTCATCAAGTTCAGACAGATGCTAAAAGACCACTAACAAGAACAATTAGGCGTTCCACTTTGCTCTTCGAGTATATTGCTAAAAATAAACGCAACCGGCCACTTAATACTACATATTCTCTTACTGCTATGTTGATGCCGTTATAAAACTTACGCGCAGATGTACCAGTGCACCAGCATCATCACCCAGGCTTTATAATACCTATTATCATTTGTCCTCGGACTTTCTTAGTAATCTTTACACAATTTATTACTTCTCTTCCTGCTTCATTTAATGACCAGGAAAAAATATATAAATATTGCTTTATTATTATTATTACTTTTTTTTTTTTGCTTAGCACTAAAATAGATTTTTTTTAAGCAGAATATAAATTGGTGTTTAGATTAAGTAGGAAATTTATTGGCAATAAAATATTAGCTACGAAGAAGCAAACACTAAAGAATTGGGAGTCAATTCAGAGTGATTTTATTCAAATCCGCATTCACTCCGATTCGAACTTTGAATATTAAAATAAACTCTTTTTGAAGTCAATTTCCCTCCGAGCTGGAGTTTCGATATAAAAATGAACCCGGGTCAAAAATAAAACTTGATTCCATTTTAATATGTCAATTCTACCCTTTTTTTTATCTAATTTGAATTTGTTACTGCACAGTAAAAAATATTGTGTATCTGTGTTAAAAACGGTCTGTGTTAAATTTTTTGTGTTGATTATTTTGTGTCAAATCATCACAATTCTCTGTGTTACTTAAAAATTTTTAATTGATCCACTATCCAACACTTTGGAAGTGTTACCTAGTACAAAAATCAATATTATCAACATTTATTAAGTGTTACTTTAAAATCAACACAAAAAAAGTGTTGAAGCGACAGTTGAATTGTGTTAAAAAAATGACTTTCTTCTATTCACGCGGGAAGCGCCATTAAGTATCAGTTCTGCTTGGTTAGTTATTATTTTTGTGACATTGATTTTATTTATTTTCAATTAGACATAAAAAAATAAAGTTGACAAAGTTCATGATTGGTACAGTTAAAAAAAAAAAAAAAAAAATTGCATCTGTGGCTTTTTTACTTTTCTACGTGCGCACATTTTTATTTTTTATTTTTTTTTTCGTATTTGATTTGTTGATAAAAAAATTAAAAAATTGTTAACTGTCTGCTAACTTTAGGATCATGTTTACTATCACAAAATAGTTAAATGTTAAATAATAATAGTTGACACTTTTGATAACCAAAAAATAATTCATAGTACAAAAATAAAATGTAAAAGTTAAAAATTTTTTTTTGTCGCCATTAACATTTAAAAAATGTTGAAGTTACTTTTCATATTACTCGAATTGTGTTGAAATTTTAACACAAATTTTTCGTTGAAATTCAACACAAATAGTCTGTGTTGAAAAATAACACAGTGTGATAGTTAAAATAAATTTTGTCAGCAATGGCATTTTTTTTCATATATTACTTTTTATAAAATAAAAAAAATTATCAAACTTTGATTAATAAAAAAAAAAAAGTAAAAATCAGAACCTCAACGTATTTAGCATTTAACAAGTTAAATAGTAATTTCCTGGCGTATAAATCTAGCCGCAATAATCGAACGAAACGAGTGTTAAACAGTAAACACGACTAACGAGACCGCAAGCTCGGCGGGTCGTCGATTTAATTGCCGATGTGATGCATATAGAATCACGATTGGCTGAATTCACCTGCACCGGATGAGTTGGCCTGCTGATATTGCAACCATACATCTGTATACAATTATGGGTTTGATAGAGATGAATATTTAACGATCAGGCGGCTAAGGATTAATTTCTCGAATTAATTAAATTTTTTTTCCAAAAAAACCATCGAAACAAAAGCAGTAAAAAAATAAATTAAATTCATATCTCAGAATAAAAACACACACGCAACTATTTTAAACTAAAAATTTGAGTAAATTGTCGTTGCCTCGGCTGTATTCCATTCTGTCTGTGCCTCAGTCCGTCGATCAAACCGTCAATTTATCACGGTATGACATTCAGCGTCAACGTTATTGACAATATGACAATAATACTAGATGATCTCCGCCATCAGCGAGATATAGTTTTAGTGAAGTGTACTTGGTCGTATAACATATACTTATTGGTACACTTGACTAATGTAAGAGAAAGTACACATTCGATATAACATGATAGATGCGTGGATAAGCTTAATATATTCGTGTTGAATTAGAGATAGAGATAGAAATAGAGACTAATATGTCGCCGTTATGACAGCATGTATAATGGAATGTACGTCGGTCATCCATCCATTTAATTGAGCTTAATGGTCTGATATTAAACTCGCGCTAGAGCCATACGCAATGGGTGTGGAAAAAGCATTACTGATTATGTACATACACGTCTGTTTTATTGTTGCGCCGAGAATTATTAAATTTTTTTTTATTTACTATTTATTGACTTTAAAACTCGGAAAAAAAGTATGATGATTATTATCGCAACTGCCACAGCTACACGAAGATAATTTTTTGAAAAAACTTAGCTTACAATCTGGAGCAAATCGGGCCGAAAATGAATGAAAAAAATAAATAGTACATTACACATCGAGGGAGAAAAGTAGGACATTCTAATGCTAGCGTATAATTGCCTACCCGAGCCGAAATTGAGGCTGGCAAATACAAAAATTGGGACATCCTGTCTTCCTTTGGGGTGTGTTTACAATTTTACACAGAATCTACGCCTGAATGTTCAAATATCGGCCTCTGTTTGGGGGAATGGCGCATGCGCTAATTCTTATCATTTGTTTTTTTCATGAAAGGAATGAACGACTTCCTTCCCTTTAAACGGGGCAGGAATTTAAACCGCAGGTATAGTGAAAATAAATAGGCGATTATACTCGCAGGTTGGAGTGTCCGACTTTCCTCCCGCGGTGTGTAATATACTATATAAAACCTACTAAAACCTACTAAAAAAAACCTTAGTGGCGGGCAATTCAAATCTTCCTACTTGCACCTATACGATTAAACCCTTACCTAAAAATGATTTTTTTTCGTATATCATGAATTTTGACTGCGCAGACTGGACAGGAGTGTTAACATTACGGAAATTTTACAGTAGAATCTCTTTATATTTGACTCGTCCGTCCAGGCTCTCTCTCTGTATTTGACTCGTCTATTCGTCCCTACTACGGCAACACTATTTTCTCTTATGCGCAGGTCTGCGCGGCTAAATGCGCAGTATGCAAAAACAGTTCCTATGGTATTATCTGTATATAACCTCAATTAGTTAATAGAATATTGTATTCTGCAATAAAAAATGTCAAATAATTCAGAAAATTGATAAGTAAGTTTAAATATTATATATCTTTAAAGTAAGTGATTAAAATTTATTAGATTAATAGAACTTAATGTTTGTATTCAGGCCCAAAAACATTCAAATCTACCCGCCATTAAGTTTTTTTTCGATTGGCCGAACGAAAAGTCGTAGTGGGAGACAGGATTGTCAAATATAGAGAGCGATTAAATTAATTTGGTAATATATGTACATTGCAAACAGTATTAAAAAAAGAGTGTTGTAAGCATTTTGTTTTCCCGCTTTTTTTTAAATATTTGAAATGTACAACATTCGGCGCCCATAGTTAGTGACTTAAAGTATCTAAGATACAACACAGCAGATAATAAAGATACTTAATCGTGGGAGTTGTGACATCGTGCCTAAAAATATATTTTTTCATACAGAAGTATTGCTAGCGTGCGTAAATAATCTAATCTTAGTAAATCACACTTTAATCCCATACAAAAAAATATATACTTTATAAAAGTTGAGTTATATAAAATACTTTGTTATAAATTTCTTCACTGATTAAAAATTTATTAAAGACATAAATTTAATTTTTTCATTTACGTTAACTAACTTTCAATAAAGTTTCGAAAAAAAACACTGGTCTGAAGAAAAATAGTTGTAATAAATAAATGATTTTATGTAAATTATAAATTAACATGAACAAAAGCCGACGGCGGCAGCTAGCGAAGTGCAAGTAAACTTTAGTAACTTTAAACAGTAGCCATAAACTGTTAATACAGTAAAATTTATATGCACTTCGTACAGAGGAATTTAATATTTTCATTATCAATATCCAGCAAAAAGTAACACACTGGTATTTATGCATTTATATATTTTTTGTTGTAAGAATATTGCCTGTCTGCCATATGCCGCTCGATGGCGACACTTGGACACTGCCTTCTCTATAATATTCACGTCTTCTCAAAGTATCCCGTAAAAAGTCAAGTTTGCGGGGCAAAAATCATATTCCTGATACTCATCCACGAGCACAGCATTAAACGTACCGTAATAATTATTATTTACAACGGCGCGCTTGATGGCACGCTCGATCACCCATGAAATTTATCGACGCGTGCGCCAGCAAGTGAACATCACGATATAGTACCAAACGTTATTATATGAAGATCTACTTATTGTTCTTGCTTTTTATTTTTATAACCAGATTTTAAAAATAATTATCTTTTAGTTATTAAGATAAATTTATTTCCGAGTCGAAAAATTAGACGTAAATTGAACGTTCTTAATGTTTTGAACGTAAATTGAACGTTTTGGACATTAAAAACTCAATTTGACAGCTTTCAAATTATTCAAAACGTAGATTGGAGTATCACGAATCGAAAAAGTAACTAAAACTTGTGTAGACTTACAATAAGAAAACATAAGCAGACCAAAAAATTTTTTCAATCGATTTTGTACTTCTGGATTATAATCACGTCAATTCCCTAAAATTTTGTCGTCCGCCTCTCTGGCTCTTAAATAAAAAATTCGTATTTTGAAAAAAATTTTTTTTCAGTTTCATACTTCTATCTTTAACACTATATATTTATAACTGTTCATATATTATGATATCAAGGTTATGAAAATTGTGATTACAAATATTGAAACAAATTAATTAATGTTATCATTAAGCTTATAAGTAAACTCATATATGAAATTACCAATTTTTTATGAACCAAAATACAAAAAAACCGGTCAATTTACTTACGTTAAAAATTCAGAACGTTAAAAACGTTGAATTTAAATTACGTTAATAATGTGACGTAATTACGTTTAAAACGTTAAGAACGTTGAACTTACGTCTAATATTTCGACTCGGGATTGAGCTTGAAAAAAACATTTGTCGAGTAAATTTTCTTTACAATATTTTTCATGCTGTACTGTGAGTGATTTAAATATGAAATTATTCACACATGTGTTCAGATAACAAGATTTACCGCAATCACGAAAACCGTCGGATTGAAGAATTGGTAAATATTCTATTGATATGTCTTGGGTTTTTTTTTTTCACCAGTATCATGTCCTTAATCTCTTACACTATAGCATGTGTGGAATACACTTACATGGAAAATATTATATTGTCTTTATTAGATCAGTCCTGAGACAGTGTAGTAAGTAAGTTCCGGGCTGTTTGAAGTTCCCTACACTAGATCACATATATGTAGAAATTCTGCACAGTATGTGAGGTGCACGAGAAATAAGACCAGTAGGGGATTTTGTATGCAAAAGTTATCTTTCGAGTATGAAAAATATTTATATCCGTGTGTAGAATTTTGTAGTGGAATTCTCTGCATTCTTAGTTGCTCTAAGCAATGCTTTTACTTTCCAGTTTTTATTTAGGGGGTGGGCGCAAATGGGGTAACCCAAAAATTTTATAAAAAAAAATACTTTTTTTTTTTAATATTTTCCAAACATTCCAAAATCATCCGAGTCGAAATTTAGAGCCCATTTTGAACCTTCTAAAGTTGGATCTATTTCGACTTGGAGGCTCAAAATTGAGTCTGTTTCCATGTTAAGTTAGGTTCGATTTTGGTCCCTGAAGTGCAACAAATTTCCGTTTTCAGCACTTTAGGGTTCACTATAGGATCTGATGAAAATTAAAATTTGGTCCTATTTTGAACCTCTGAGCCCTATTTTATTGCAATAATAATAATATTCATATTATTAGTATCATTAGTATTATTAATATTATGATTAATAATAATCTATGTTACTCTGGATTTTATTTGCATTTACAATGGTTAAAAAATTTAAATTAAAATTATCAAAATATATAGAAAATGCTGCTAATAGTTCAATTTTTTATAATAAATTAATAATAATATAGAAATAATAATAATAATAATTAATTTTATATAAATTTCGTTGCATGTCAAAAAAATTATGCTTACAATTAATTTAAAAAAATCTTTAATTTTTTCTATCATCATAAATAATTTAATTACAATGAACCGAAATTTATTACGGGACTAATATTGTCAGACTTGACGGTTCAAAATCGGACCTCTGGGTTCAAAGTCGGAGCTAGAGGACTACAGGGCTCTCAATCGGATCTATTTCGGGCTAGAAGGGCCTATATAGGCTCTAATTTCGACTCGGGAAATTTTGTAAACATAATTGAGCATCATTTTGAATTTGTTACCTTGTACTATTGAATCACTACTTATTGAATTTGATTAAGAATCAAAAAATTAATCATTTTCATTTTCGTAAGGATTTGAAAATTTAAATGTAAATAAAAAAAACAGTATTTAGTATAGTCAAAATTAAAAAATCAAATTTTTTCCGTATTACCCCCACTTCCTCTTTTTCCACATGTAAACAATAAACATAGAATTTGCAATTGTACTTTTTCTATATTTATGTTTAAAACACAATTGTATTCATCGTAATCATGAATTTTATGAATTTCTTGTGCACGATATGTTGACCTATAGGCATGTAAATGTAGAACAATCTTGAGTTAAAATATACCAAATCGTTTTAACTTCTCCAGCAGTCTCTCATCGAGGTTCAATAAGAGCAATGTTCCTTGAAAAAAAAATCATGAAATGACTGCGTTCAATGCTAAAAAAAATTTGAAACCAAACCCAAAAAAACGAAAAATAATACAAAAAGAAAAAAAAATATCTCTATATATATGAACGAATGTATATAAAGAGAAAGAGTATAGACCGATCAAAGTAGATATTGTATTGTTACAATAAAATAATAAAAAAAGTTTAAGAGAGAAAAATCTAAAACGCGGGTGCCAAAAGAGTTATGGTTATCGCGAGTCCCTATACAACAACAACAACAACAACAATAACAGCAACAACGTGAAATGCGAACAAGCATGTGTGTGCTCCAGGGGTTGCAAGTGGATGCGATATAAGAGGAAAAGAAAGAATATAGAAGAGAGGTTATTGTAAAGGATATCTTTTCGTTGGAAGCGAATGTAACTTTATTGTGAACTTATCGCTGTCAGCGGGCAAACAATGGCACGATCTTCGCGCCATCTGCCCCTACCATCTTAACTCCGTTCTCGAGTTTACTCATTCTATTTGCTTCTTATTCGTTTCTCAAGGGTTGTCCTCGGATTGCTCTTCTGTTAAAACATTGAGGTCTTTTCCTAGTGTTCTGTATGTTGTGAATTGCTACTATACCTTTCAACCGCGCACCTACACTACCTTCAAACACTGATAAAAAAAGATAACTTGGCGCCACATACTCTATCGCGTGGTCATCGAAAGCTGAGAGAAATTTATCAACGTTTTGAGATATATAAATTTTGTTCTGACCTTTTGCGCTTTATTTATACCCACAATAATATTTATTAACACTGTTTTTATTATATATTATTGGTATTATTAAGTTTATTATCACCCGCATGAAAATACCTTATATGATAAATATATATGGAAAAATATATAATCAATATGAGAGCATATAAGTGGCCAAAAACGATATATATTTTCTTATATATAATATAGTAAGTTTTAATATAATTAATTATATACGTAAGTTTATAAGTTAATACATGTATTATATATATTTATAATCATATATGTAAACTTATAAGTTAGCTCATATATGTATTACATATATTGATAATTATATATGGGTCATTCCACCAAATAAAATTATTTTTACGGGGCGACCCTCGTCGATTTGGTTCAAACTTTGTGGAGTCGTTCTATCTATTAAAAAAAAAATTCTCTAAAAATTTGAGCCTTTTATATGCAGCTGTTTCAAAGTTATGATTTTTTTAATTTTTTAAAAATTTTTGTTTTCAACTTTTTCATTAATTTTTTTGAAGGGAAAATTTTTTTTTTAAAAATGAGCACATAACAGTTTTTCGTAGGAAAAATTCTCAGCTTTCCAATAAGAATATACATTTTTTATTCTATGTTACAGAAGACCTTTTAAAATTCGATTAAAGACGAAAAAACGATTTTTATGACTGTGCGGCGCTTGATACATCTAATTTGATATTTTTTTCTGAAAGCTGAGACTTTTTCCCACAAAATATGTGATTTTCACGATGTGCATATTTTTTGTTTGAACAAAATCAATAATTATTAAAATGCAAGTCGTTGATTTTATAGTTTTAACAAACTGTAATAGTTCATTGTGTGGCAAGAGATGAAACAAAACGATGTCAGACGAAAGTAAAGTAGGCTGCCCGAGCCGTAGGCAAAAGCTGACAGTAACTGCAATCTGAAGTTGTGTTTCATCTAGTGTTACACACTATTTTTTTCATGATTACCTGCATTGAAAATTATTATCAGTGTCAGCAGCTAGTTAGAATCAAGTTCTATGAAGACCAATGGTGTGATCAACCATTAGTGTACGCCTAACTTATGATTTGCAATTTATAACTAAACAGAAACCATAAATACTATTTATTATGCACACAAATTCTTATAAAACTTGATTACAAAGTCAGAACTGTCATTAACGCAGATCACATCAATAGTCTGAAATCACTATTGAACAAAACACAAGAATCAAAGTTCAAATTACTAATTCCTAGACTTGAACCATTGATGCTGGTATCATGAAAAATCGTTTTATAATTTTTGTTTTTAGAGCTTTACTGCAGATACGTACCCGAAAACATATTCTCACACCGCAAAATTTATACATCCGGATATTCAAAATTTTACCAGCGTTGATTTCACTGTTATCACCAACCCTTATTAAAAGAAACGACTTAAAACGATTGGAAAAAAAATTTTAAATACTTTTTAATGCTTTTGAATACTTTTAATACTTTTGAATCACCCTTTTTATGGGCATTCAACATTACAAATCGTTTCGAATCGTTTCGTTTAATTAGGGAATGATGACTTTTTCTAAAAATAAATGTTTTAGACGTACGATACTTGGAGTCAAAAACGGTGAAAGAAACACAAGCAGTGCACCCTATCTCACCTATTGTTGATAGCTTAAGATATATATGTGTTAAAAATGTATCAACATTCTCAAAAACAAATAAGAATTAACGTTTTTTAATCGTAGAGAGTTTATATTTTATTTGATTTTGTTCAAACAAAAAATATGCACATCGTGAAAATCACATATTTTGTGGGAAAAAGTCTCAGCTTTCAGAAAAAAATATCAAATTTGATGTATCAAGCGCCGCACAGTCATAAAAATCGTTTTTTCGTCTTTAATCGAATTTTAAAAGGTCTTCTGTAACATAGAATAAAAAATGTATATTCTTATTGGAAAGCTGAGAATTTTTCCTACGAAAAACTGTTATGTGCTCATTTTTAAAAAAAAAATTTTCCCTTCAAAAAAATTAATGAAAAAGTTGAAAACAAAAATTTTTAAAAAATTAAAAAAATCATAACTTTGAAACAGCTGCATATAAAAGGCTCAAATTTTTAGAGAATTTTTTTTTTAATATATAGAACGACTCCACAAAGTTTGAACCAAATCGACGAGGGTCGCCCCGTAAAAATAATTTTATTTGGTGGAATGACCCATATGTAAATTGGTAAGCTAGCACATATATATATATATATATATATATATATATATATATATATATATATATATATTCTGAACATAACGTTTGAATCTTATAACAGAGAGAGGAAGACAGAAAAGAATAGAGTTTATTTAATCTTACATATATGAGAGACTTATATGGTTCTATATATCGAAAAATATACAAAAATTTATAAAGTTAAATACATGGTACATATATCGTGCCATATAATGATGAGTTATATATGTATTCTTATTTGTTTCCATATATAAATAACATTTATTTTTGAATATATTAAAATTATAAGTTTTCAAATATATACATAATATATTAAAGTTATACGGAAATATGTGAAATCATATAAGAAAAAACATATATAGAAATATAATAAAATCGGCCAAAATCTATATATAGTTCTATATAAGATTTCATGTATTGTCACATATACATTTATATCTGTAATATATATATATTTTAATATATGATATTTTCATGCGGGAAATATTTACATTTCTTTTTTTTTTTTTTTTTTTTAATCAATTCTTTTTAAATTTACAAAATTGGACAGAACGAAACGAAATTATAAAAAAATATCTTGTTAAAAAAATATATAGAAAATTTATTTGAAACATGTTAAAGTGATAAATTTTAAAATAAATCCCTCTGAAAGTCTGAAACCGTAACTTTAAATTTCGACCACATCTATATCTTTGATTTCATAACGAACATATTGATTCAAAGAAAAAAAAATACATATATGAGCATATGCAGATGCGTTTTTCCCCAATGATTTTCGGTGTTACTTATACATATATATACGGTTCAGATATTAGAGCTCGCACGGATATTAGTCAAGGGACTACGTTATATATATAATACTAAGTAATATGAGTATCTTAGTATGTAATATTTTAGGCAACGAAAACGTGACAAATTCTTGGGGACAAGATCAACTTAGTAGACGAAAAACGGTGCTACTTAGTATCTAGCTGTCCATATATATTATTTATATGTATATGTATATGTATAACATACTTTTACAATTTTTCCCATGCTGGGATTTACATCCCCTTGATTTAAGAGAGTGTAAGAGATATGAAAAAAAGAGATACGACGAGGAAGGGACGAAGGGGCGGCTGAGGGCCAAGAAATGTCCGGTGTATTCGGGGATTACTGGGTATACCCATAGTCTTTTTTAGTATTATACTAGAAGTATAGACTGGGGTGACCGCGAGCAGGTGGTCAACACCGACTACCCTTATATACATATATATATATATACGATGATGCTTTTTAAAACTAAACAACGCTATGAGTATCGATAGTATATTTTTGTGGGGGCACGCTGTGATTTTTACTCCATAACGGATTAACTTTTAAAAATGCATATGCCCGGAAATAATAATTTTCCGGTCGACAAATTATTTTTAAATTTAATTATGAGAAATTTGAATCGGAAATGAAATAACTTCAACTTGATTTATAATTTTTAAACTGTAGTCGATTAAAAATTTCGGACATAATTTAATTGATGAATATATTTTATAACATAGTTATAAAAATATAAAATTTGATAATAATTAAATAAAATACTGTAATTATTGTGTCAGTTTAAAATGTTATTTCGGTGATAGTTAATAAGAAAATAATGTATCGAAGAAGAATGTGTGCAAAAAAAAAGGTGAGAAAGAAATTACCGTGAGAGCAGCAGAAGTCAAAACGATTAACACTATTCGAGACTTTTGATTTGTCGTGAATGCCTCCATGATACATAGTCCGCGGCAGTAATTACTCATTCGAAGAACAGAAATGCCGACGAAAATTAAAGACGAATTGAGATTCGAACGCCACATAGGAAATGAAATATATTCTTAAATAA
This sequence comes from Microplitis mediator, assembly GCF_029852145.1. Taxonomy (NCBI): domain Eukaryota; kingdom Metazoa; phylum Arthropoda; class Insecta; order Hymenoptera; family Braconidae; genus Microplitis; species Microplitis mediator. The sequence goes on from NC_079969.1 coordinate 23,753,784, forward strand.
CACAAAGGTGAGGCTAACAACAAAATGTAATTATTCATTAATATTTGACGTTAAAAAAAATTTTTTTCAACACTTTATTTTCGCATTACTCATCATCCGAAATCAACAATTAAATTTAGACACTGAAAAAAAAAATTTTGAACTTCTAGTCAATCAACCCGCATGAAAATATCATATATGGTAAACATATATTAAAGAATATATGTTGCAGATATAAATATATATGTGACAATACATGAAATCTTATATAGAACTATATATAAATTTTGGCCGATTTTATTATATTTCTATATATGTTTTTTCTTACATGATTTCATATCTTTCCGTATAACTTCAATATATTATTTATATATTTGCAAACTTATAATTTTAATATATTCAAAAATAAATGTTATTTATATATGGAAACAAATAAGAATACATATATAATTCATCATTATATGGCACGATATATGTACCATGTATTTAACTTTATAAATTTTTGAATATTTTTCGATATATAGAACCATATAAGTCTCCTCATATATGTAAGAATAAATAAAATCTATTCTTTTCTGTCTTCCTCTCTCTGTTATAAGATTCAAACATTGTGTTCAGAATATATATAAATATGTGTGCTAGCTTACAAATTTACATATATAATTATCAATATATGTAATACATATATGTGCTAACTTATAAGTTTACATATATGATTATAAATATATATAATACATGTATTAACTTATAAACTTACGTATATAATTAATTATATTAAAACTTACTATATTATATATAAGAAAATATATATCGTTTTTGGCCACTTAAATGGTCCCAAATTGAATATATATTTTTCCATATATGGTATTTTCATGCAAGAATATTCAATTTGATTAAAAAATTCAAATCCAAAATTAAAACAAACTGCAAAATTAAACAAAGCACATAAATATCATATTTAAAATACCCAAACAGGTTTATCTCCAACACCTTGTCGACTTGATAATCATAAGATACAATCTTAAGTTGAAATAAAAAAAAAAAAGAAATAAATAAACATTTAATCTCAACCCAGCACATCATTGAGTTCTCAGTAATTGTTACTGATACGTCAAAATTAATCAGAGAAAAAAATTAAATTGAATCTAATTAGCCGAGGACTGACAGAGTCTTTATACTTAATTTTGTCGGAGACAAGAAGACACTACGTACGACATTGTCCTTGCGAGGACTACTAGCCATTCTTCACATGATTTACACAAACATTTTCATTTAATGCTCGGAGGAACAAAAAATATAAAAAATAAGACGTTGTAGGACAAAGGTACGATGAACAGTGTGTCTGGATGTCGTTGTCGCGATGAGGTAGCTAAGATATACCTACGCAGTGACGTTAATGTATAACGCGACGAGTCTCTCGGTCAAGTCACGGGATCGTGAGAGAATTCACGTAAAAAAGAGTAGGACATTGAATTATATATATATATTATACACCTTACAGCAATTGCCGACAACTTAAAAATGAATATAAAATACATCCACATATATATTAACGTGATGTGTCTACTCAGTAACAATCTTTTTATTTAAATTATTCTTCGAATAAAAAAATTTTTGTTAATTTAAAAGTAAAGTCGCAGCGATTTAAAAATAAATATATGTGGATGCCCATATTTTTTGAATAATTTCAAAAAAATATGACATGCTTAATTACTGTTGTTTAAATTAAATAACTTTAATAGTGAAGAAAAAAAAAAAATATGAAAGACTTGAGATCGATTATGAGACGGATCACGTTGTGTCTCAACAAGAATCGATTAATTAACTTTCTTTCCACTTGGCTGGTTGATTAGTTGTGGTATAGATTATACCGTGTTATATATAGATATATAGTGTACTAGCTTACGGTAAGGGACCTTGAATAAATAGACGCGTTATAACGATTTAACGGAATATTTAATGTGCAATAATATACAGAGACTACTTGGTGTAAATGTAATTATGCAAGTATAAACTCTAATGTATTTCGCGGTTAATATTATTGAGTACGTATGAATTATTTTTTTTAATTAAATGAATTTTGTAATCCTCATATATTTAACGAGGGTATTAAATACGATGTGATCTTGAAGTTGTTTACTATTTTATTTTATTTAAAAAATAATATTCATTATAAGTTATGCAGGTAGAATAAGACAAAATCAGACGGTGGGGCGAAGTGAGCCGCTATTTGATAACACAAAAATTTGTTTTGTTAAAAAATTGTGTCTCATTTTGCCCCACTATTCTCTATTAAGAGGTAATGTCTTCTCTGTGTGATAATACTGAAATCAGCCGACGTCTAGACGAAAAAGCACAATCATGCCTGACCAAGCATGATCATGCATGCTCATCGCTGGCCAATATTCAGGCATGATCAGGCCTGATGATTTTTTCCCGGGTGGATACAATTATTCTTAACGTAAGTAATGAGCAAGTCTGATCTAGAATGAGTCATGCATGATCATGTTTAATCACGAATGAGTCATGCCTGGCCATGAATGAGTCATGCAGGATCAAGCATAAATTATGCATGAATCATGCACGGCCAGGAACGAATCATGCATGAATCCTTCATTGTCAAACATGATCATGCATGGTGATTTTTTCCCGGGTAGATACAATTATTCCTAACGTAAGTAATGAGCAAGTCTGATCTAGAATGAGTCATGCATGATCATGTTTAATCCCGAATGAGTCATGCCTGGCCATGAATGAGTCATGCAGGATCAAGCCTAAATTATGCATGAATCATGCACGGCCAGGAACGAATCATGCATGAATCCTTCATTGTCAAACATGATCATGCATGGTGATTTTTTCCCGGGTAGATACAATTATTCCTAACGTAAGTAATGAGCAAGTCTGATCTAGAATGAGCTATGCATGATCATGTTTGATCACGAATGAGTAATGTCTGACCATGAATGAGTTATGCATGATCAAGTATGAACCATGTATAGTCATGCATAATAGAGCATGCTCAAGCATGATCTTTCCTGATGGATCATATCTTTGAATACAATTATTTCAAACTTAATGCATGCGCAAGCTTGATCTAGAATGAGTCATGCATGATCACGAATGAGTCATGCCTGGCCATGAATGAGTCATGCAGGATTAAGCATAAATTATGCATGAATCATGCACGGTCAGGCACGAATCCTGCATTATCATACATGATCATGCATGGTGATTTTTCCCCGGGCTCATAAAATTTGAATTTTTTTTTAAACCGATAAATTAAAAAAAAAAATATTTTAAAAAATTGCGCTTATAGTTTTTTTAATTTTCTACATGTGCATATTTTTAGTTTTATTGTTTTTTAAATTAAATGGTTGAAAAAAAATTCGAAAATTGTTAATTGTCTGCTATCCTCAAGATCACTGTGTGCTATTGTAGGGTGCAATTAAAAAAAAATTATTATATATTTGATATAAATAAATAAATGAAACAGGAAATTCTTAAAAGTATGAGTTGGAAATTCATAAAAAATAAATAATTTATCGATCGAAAATTAGATAAGAAATAAAAATAACATGAAATACCGATAAGAAATGCAAGGATATTTACATTAATTAAATAAAATGATAAATTTATGATTATTGTTACTATCTTTTTAATTGTTTTAATAGTAAAACGGATCTTCTTTGTAAAATTTATGTACAAGTAATGTAAGTAAAATTAAATATGCGTATTACGTAGTTAAAACACGTATGAAAGAGAGAAAGAGAAGAAAGATGGAGTATGATATAATTTCCCAGACCACTTTTACTCCCCGGCATATTCGTGTGAACGTGCTGCGACACACCGATTACCTGAGGCACGAGCTATATAATGCACAACACTTGTTTCGCAGTGTGATTATTATTATTATTATTTATTTTTAAACTTACGCGGTTTATTTTAATGCAATGAAAAAACTACTGGTGGAGAGCTAGTTGTTCTTTATTACGGTTTTAAAATTTAAATACAGCAGGAGATCGTTTTTACGATTGTAGAATTAAAATTATTGAATTTGTAACAAGCCGAAAAAAATTCTAACATTTTATTGTCTTTCTTAATTAACAACTCGAAAATTGTTTCCCTTATGTTATTTTGGTAAAACGAGTCGGAATTTAGAGCCTATATAGGCCCCTCTAGCCCGAAATAGATTCGATTGAGAGCCCTGTGGCTCTCTAGCTCCGACTTTGAACCCAGAGGTCCGAACATTCACTGAGAGGTCCGATTTTGAACCTTCAAGTCCGACAATATTAGTCCCGTAATTAATTTCGGTTCATTATAATTAAATTAATTATGATGATAGAAAAAATTAAAGATTTTTTTAAATTAATTGTAAGCATAATTTTTTTGACATGCAACCAAATTTATATCAAATTAATTATTATTATTATTTCTACATTATTATTAATTTATTAGCTATATATTTTGATAATTTTAATTGAAATTATTTTAACCATTATAAATGCAAATAAAATCCAGAGTAACATAGATTATTATTAATCATAATATTAATAATGCTAATGATATTAATAATATGAATATTATTATTATTACAATAAAATAGGGCTCAGAGGTTCAAAATAGGACCTAATTTTAATTTTCATCAGATCCTATATTGACCCCTAAAGTGCTGAAAACGAAAATTTGTAGCATTTCAGGGACCAAAATCGGACCTAATTTAACATGGAAACAGACTCTATTTTGAGCCTCCAAGTCCGAAATAGATCCGACTTTAGAAGATTCAAAATGGACTCTAAATTTCGACTCGGGAATTTTAATTTTTATTATTATTGGCATAATTAGTAGTAAATTTAAAAATAACTGTCAGATTTCCAAGGTCTTTGGGTGGCATTGACTTGAACCCAATTGCCAGTAAAGAAAATGAAGTTGACTGTAATCGCGTGACCACAAAGTAGCCACTGTGTGGTCAAAACTCGGTAGTCTGGAATAAGCGAAAGTGCAACAGAAACATCATCAGACAAAAGACATTGTCTGTCTGTATATTATTACAATGAGATTGTGTGATGCCTTTGGAAATACGCCGACTACTGTCGACTGCTGATGTGCGGTGAGATTATTTATATCGAGACACTTTAATAACTGTTTTTTATTATCAAAATAAATAATACGTAAGCCAATTAAACTTCGTTTTTTTAACCCTTCTTTTTTTATTAACCAAAATTTTTTCTGGTTCAAAATATTCATTTACTCGAGATAAAATTTTACTGAACACATCATCAATATTTTTAGTCAATAAAAATTTATCTACAGTCCACTGTTGGATATTTGACTTTTTTTTTAATTTAAATATTTTTTTTAAATGGGGAAAATTGACATCCCAAAATCGATCTCTAAAACCTAAAACTCAATTTTTTTTCCAAATTTTGGAGTTTCTGTAACAAAATGGAGTTTAATTTAACCCCGGTCTGCTCTAATTTAAAATTTATAAAATAAAATAAAAAAGTTTCTATTTATTTATAATTGATAATAAGAAATGATTTTTATGTTTAAAGATAAATTATTGAAATAGATATTTAATTACTGTTAATTAATAAAATAACTATTATAATTGTTAGAAACAATTGTAAAGTATTAATAATTATTTGTAATTTAATTCGTATAATTTTATGAGAGTCTGCATGAACGAAAATGATTTATTAGACAAGTAACGGTCTATGTACTACATCATTTATTACCAACTAATTATTTCCGGTGTATATATCTATGGGAGGTGTTTTTCTGCATATACTTTTTATTATTTTACACTTTAAGTAATAATCTATAGGAATTTTTGTGTCAAGTGTTTAATTGTTTTAGAAATATCTTCAATTTTTTTTTGTTTTTTTTTTGTTCGTACTTGTTTTTGTACCAAGGCGTGTGAAGATGAGCCGAGTGTGCTGGCACGAGTGCACGAGTCATCGTGAGATAAAAAATAAACGCATAACATGAGCACATAACAGAGAAGAGAAGAGAGTGCAGAACAGGATCTTTCGTGCCTAGACTAGCGTGACGGTGAATTTCGTTCTCGCTGCTTTCAGAGAGTACGCTATGACTATATACCCATATTGAATGTACGATACAAGGGAGTGGAGGGTGTATAATATAAGATATTGCAATGCTGGTCGCATTTACTGGTAAAAGATCTTGGTGTGAATCATCGAAAGAAATGGTATCCTCCAGAATAAATAAACGGAAATGTTTCTTTAAATCTTCAAATGAAATTCATGTTGTTTATAAAAAAAATGATTTCCGTAATTAGGAGAGGGTGGGTACGAAATGCTTGACAAATTTGGTGAAAAAAAAATGTGTTTGTCGACAAGTTTTCAGATAATTTAGGTACAGTTTAAATTTAAAGGCAATGCGAAATACCCGGGGTACGAAGAGAGACCTGAGTAATTAAAGGGACAATGGCCCAAAATAAGACGTCATCTATTGTAATAAAAAAAAAAATTTTTAGACTGGACAGTGCCGCCATTTAAAATTTTCTCTGAAAATGAATCAGTGAAATTTCACTGATCCAATCAGTGAACTTCTAGTCACTGGTTCAACCAGCAAAATTCACTGATGCAACCAGTGAATTAAAGTGATCGCTTGGCTCACTTGTTGAATCAGTGAATTTCGCTGGTTGAACTGTTACTAAAAATACACTGATTGAATCAGTAAAATTTTCTCACTTTTTTAAATGAACTCTCTAAAAATGAATCTGTGAAATTTAACTGATTCAATCAGTGAACTTTTAGTCACTGGTTCAACCAGCAAAATTCACTGATGCAACCAGTGAATTAAAGTGATCGCTCGGCTCACTTGTTGAATCAGTGAATTTCGCTGGTTGAACAGTTACTAAAAGTTCACTGTTTGAATCAGTAAAATTTCCTCAATTTTTTTAATGCACTCTCTGAAAATGGATCAGTGAAATTTCACTGATTCATTTTCAGAGAATTCATTAAAAAAAGTGGGGTGTCTCATTTTGCCCTATCTTCCCTTAATGCAAAGGAAAAGTATCGAAAATGCGATAAGCAAATAAAAAAAATATACACGTATATATAAATATATATACATAATAAATATAAATATTTAAAGTTAAATACAAGTTATAATAAATATGAAAATAAAGTCAGTACATCAACCAATAAAAGTAATAATTCACTTTCATGGTATTACGTATCCATATACTTATATATAAACTTAATATATCAAAAGCAGCAAATAAATACTCATATCTCTATTCTTGCATGATGATATCTATAGAAGGTTAATTTGAAGTTCCTGCAAAGTCTGCGTGAGTTTAAATATAAATATACAATATATAATATATAAACTAATATATCTTTAATATAGACAATTATAAAAATAATTTCATACACGGAAATATATATATATATATATATATATATATTTTACGATCGATTATCGATTAGTAGGCATGTACTCTCGCTATCAGCTTATCGTAGGATATTAAAGATTATTTGTAAATAGCTCATACCATTGGAACTAAATAAGTACAAGGTATCCACCTCAACTCACGATACCTGGTCGTTCATTTCTCCTACAAATTATCCACCCGTACAACAAGTATCTTCTATTCATTATATTATTGCCATTCATATTATATTATATTCCGTGTGGTATGGTGTCCGTTAAAAAGTAATAACTCGTTAATAGTTTATCACCGTTAACCCAGTCGTTATTTTCTCGTATCTCTAATGTCAATTTACCATCAATGGCATTCATTGCTTTATAGTTATATATTACTGTAAAATTAAAAAAAACGAAACAAATTATCTTATAAATAAATTGATAGATAATTTTTTGTTCATTAATAATTTGTACACTGAAAAAAGAGCGGTGGTAAAAATCGACTCAATTTAACAACGCGCAGTGTTAAAATGAAATAATACCGATGTAGAAGGTGTAACTTGACGGTGACAAATCGATGTAAAAAAAAATTACACGTATAGAAATTAGAAAAAAAAATGTATTACATATAAAAAAATATAAAAATTTAATGAATATTATCTGAAGGAAATTTCAATTTTCCTGTAAACTTATACAAATAATTATTTATGTTATAGGGGAGAGGGGGGCAGAGTAGGCCCCTTAAGGAAAAATAATTATAATATCATTCATTTTTTTTACGCGTTTACTTCTTTTTAGACCCTTGATACTTATTTTCACTTCATTATGCTGCGTCCATTAAAATTTAAAAATCGAAAATTAGGGGCAAAGTGGGCCCTCCAAAAAATTTCGGATTTGATATTGTTTATTCTTTACACGTGTGATATTTACAAATAACTATAAAACAATTGAATTTTAACAATATAAAAGTAATTTTAATAGTCTGCTGTGATATAATATTAAGACGTAATTTTATTATCTTTAACTTTCTTAATAAATTATATTTAATTAACAGTTTCGGTGGTCTATTTTAGCCCTCATTATATAAGAAATTTCGATAAGCTTATTATCCGTCCGAATTTATTGGCGTACAGAAAATTTTGAGGGGCCCACTTTGCCCCTATATTTTTTGAAAATTTTAAGGGGCCTACTTTGCCCCCAGAAGCCCGATTTGCCTCCTCCTTCCCCACATAATTTAATTAAAAATTACACAATTTTACGGCCACCATTTCAATCACCAATAATTTAGTTACTTTCTTAAAATGAATCAGTGACAAGTGCTGCGAATCAGTGACTATTCACTGATTTGCAGCACTTTTCACTGATTCATTTTAAGAGAGTAATTAATAAAAACACTGTTCAACTTTCGTGATCGAGTAAGTAAAAAAATTCACAAACTAAAATATTTTTAACACCGATAAAGAATATTTACATCGGCGGTGGTGTTATTTTAACACTGAAATTTTTAACACCTATACCGCCTGGACCCCGGTTTTTTTTACAGTGTAATTTAAATAATAATAAAAATACTTTTCTATAAATATATTAATGTTGTAATATATAATTTATTCGATGGTTGACTATACCATATGTAATGCAGAGTTTTGTTATTGCATTGAATCCTGTGGCATGGATAACGGGATAGTAGCACGCGGCTGATGCCTCAGGTATAGTTATATATATAATAGTAATAGTGTGTACTGTATATTATATATTATATATTATATAGTGGTGGAATAGAGCGAGAAAGAGAGTAGATAAACGTAGTAGATGAGCAGAGTGATGCTCTACCGCCTGTGGCGTCTGAATATGGAGGTATGTTCGTACTGGTGAGAGAAAGAGAGAGAGAGATAGTGATAACTCGGAGCATTCGCCGATGATTTATGGAATAATCATCAGCTCACAAGAGCTTCGTTCTCGTCATTAGAGGTGCCAGAGTGACAGCAGGGCTCTCTGTAGCTCTCACTCTATAGTGCTGCTATCACTTCACTATTCACTTGTGTATATACGGACATGTATAGATATACAAGATACTACAGATCACATGATTCTCATTCGCATGCACTACGTAAGCTGTGTCCCATTAAAGCAACAGGTTTATTTCCGATTTACTCATGTAAATTATGTCATATGTACTTTCGATCACACATCGCTATAGTGTCCTATTTTTTTTCATCAACTTTTTATGATCAGTGTTGATAGTTTTTTAAAATATTCAGTGGCTTCTATTAACGAAATAGGATATTAGAAAAATTTTCGAATACATCAAGGTTTAGTCAAGAGAAAATCATAGCTAATAACTAATAAAATGTCAGGTACTGATTTTTAAAAATTATGTTACTTAACAATTCAAAATATTTAATAGATGACCTGTAAAAATTTACAGGGTGAATGCGAAGTGAATTCGAAGATGATTTTTTATTTATTTAATCTTCTTTAAGTGAAATTCACTCCAAAGATTTTATTTTACCATTAAAAGTCCGAATCGAGGAGATGTGAATTGAAATCAAATCCACATCACTCCGATGGAGAAAAAAAAATTCCCTTTTTACTCCGCATGTCGAGAGATTGTTTTTAAAGCTCTGGAACTCTGAGTGACAGAGTAAATTTGAGTCGAAATATGATCCATATTCATTTTGAATCCACTCCCGATTTTTTACATGAATAATAATACTATCGTGTTTAGGTAAAAGCCAGTAAACCCTTTTGGAAAATATTAGTAAATTGTATTATAATAAGAGATATTTACATGTACATGAAGATCGTAATGTTTTTCACAGAATGAAAATAAAAGTACGAAATGAAGAGTAAAAAAACTACTGGATCTAGATTTATAAAATGTTTCACATAAGTACTAGTATGTCAGCTGAAAATTGCAGTCACCCCCAATCACGGCCATTACCCCTTAAATAACTTTTCAGCAGTCAAATTACATAAATTTTTTTCATATCAGTTGCGCGAAAAACGTTCCGATCTTCAGATACTTTACATTTACTTCCTTTTACCTGAACTAAGGTAAAAAACCTAAGTAGTTGCCAATCAGGAACCAGTACTCAATTACTCCATATTCATGTAGGGGAGGGTGGGGCAGAGCGGCCCCCCTGAAATTTTGACCAAAAAAAAAATTTTTTTTTTTCGACCAATTACTATAAATCCGATATGTTTGCGCATTTTTACCCCTACGCATGACATTTGGGGCAAAATGGACAAGCCCAAAATTTTGAAAAAGTGATTTTTTCATATTTTTATCGTCAAATTAAAAAAAAATTATCATAATTCCACATTTCTAGCCCTACGCATAACACCTGGGGCAAAATGGACCAGCCGAAACTTCCGAAAAAATTATTTTTTCATATTTTTCGGCCGTTTCTCTATGTAAGAGGCAAATTTGGTCACTAAAAATTTATAAAAATAAAATTTTTTTTTTTAGTTGATAAATTTTTGAAATAAAGTAAAATTATAGAATTGATTTTTTTTTTATTAAATAACAATTAGTAATTAAGGTAATTGAGAGTGAACGATTTTTTACGCTTTAAAAAATTTTTTTCGAGTAATATAAAACCAAAAATAGTTGCCAAGAGAAAGAAATACATTCTTATTGATAAAAACAATTTAAAAAAAAAAAAAACGAAAAAAAAAATTTGTTTTATCACTTTTTGAAGGAGGGCCGCTCTGCCCCACAAAAAAAAAACAAAAATTTTTCAGAATTTTGGCAAAATTTCCATAAATTTGTTCGAAATAGGACAAAAGTAAAATGATCTTATGGTTGAAAGCCACAAAAAATAATAATTGGCTTAGGGGGGCCGCTCTGCTCCACCCTCCCCTATCTATACCTAGATATTTCTATTAAAAATACATGTAGTAATCGGCGACTGGGTCTTTTACCTTAACGCGATGAAGTAAAACGTAACCAAATGTTGAATTCTTATGGATGATATATCTCAATACAAATATTATTATCATTATTTGGTCTTAATTACCAACGTTAGAACATCAATATACTTTACAGAACTTAAAGTTTGTCAATTATTGGCATTCACTGATAATTAGTATTAGAGTCATTCCAATATTAGTGATCATAGGCAATGTTAAGCATGAAATTACCGTACGAAAAAAGTATATATCCGGTATAGATACGGGCAAAACTGAGTATATGTCACATGTATGCGGCATATATTCAGATTTGCCCGAATATATACGGATATATATTTTTTCCGTGCGGGTTATTAGGTATTGATTTATATCAAGATTAAAATGTCAGTGGTTTTCTAGTTTTTTTGAAATTTTGATCCTTATTTAAGATACTGTTCTTGCTTATGGTTAAAAAAAATTTTTTTATTAATTGATAACGCTTTTTTTTATGAGGATTTCCAAAAATCTGAGGATAAGTTATTGAGCTGGTATAATGAAAAAGCAGGTGATAAAACAGATATCCTTATGAGAGTTGGTATCATATGGAGCAATGAAAAGTGTGCATTTAAGAAATAAAAAATGTTAAAAGATACTGTGAAGGATTAGCTTCATTCAACGACCTCGAGGATTTTTTATGGCGTCGTTAAAACGTTGCCGCGCACCAACCTGGCTTACTTTGTCCTCGCGTCGTATTTTGCGCACGCGAACAGCGGGACGCCGTCATAAGTGAATCGAGCTTTAAGATATATAAGTGTTTATAAATAAATATTCTACATTGATCATATGATATTGTGATGCTATTGTATCAAGTCGAAAATACGATTTTTTATGAGATTATTTATATTATAATGATTCATTTTGCATTTAATCATTTTTTTCAGGGGGTTAATTGATTTTTCAGACATTTATTTGATATTTTAAACAAAATAAATTTTGATTAATTCAAAAAACTCAAAAATTGTCACAAAAAATTAATTTTACTGAAATTGTAATTTTTGTGTTTTTAACAAAATTTCAACTGAGAAATTTTATAAAAATTTATAATCAATATATTCTACACAGGTCACAAAAATTAAGGGATATAAAAAAAATTCCAAATTTTTGGGTGATTTTCAACATGCTGTAACTCGGTGAAAAATGGTAGTAGAGTAAAAATAAAAAAAGCAAATTATAGCCTCAAGTTTCTAGTTTTCAGATCAGAACTTCAATTTTTTTATCATGCACGGTTCCGGAGTAATCCTAAGAAAACCGACGCAAAAAAAAATTTCCGAATTTTTGCTCGTCTTCAAGAAAGTCTGTGGGCTTCAATAAATTTTATTTGATAATCTGACCTTATGACTCTTTTTGGAAATTTTATGCTTCTATTTTTTTTTTAGGACTCTTTTCGGAAATGAAAAAATATTATTTATGACTTTTTTGATTTAATTGCATTAATACAACTAAACATTTTTGTAAAAAAAAAAAAAACGGGATATCCAGGCTGTGTTCAAATTTTCGGTGTTAAAATAACACCGCCACCGGTGTAAATATTCTTTACCGGTGTTAAAAATATTTAACTTTGTGAATATTTTTACTTACTCGATCATAAAAGTTAAACAGTATTTTTATTAGTTAATTAAATTATTGGTGACTGAAATGGTGCGCGTAAAATTATGTAATTTTTAAATAAATTACGTACGACGTAAATAATTATTCAAATAAGTACATAGAAAAATAGTAATTCCCTCCAGTCGTGGAATTTTTTTTAGCACTGATTTAACACCAGTATTTAACCACCGCCAAATTACACCTTCTACACCGTATTTCATTTTAACACCGCGGTGTTAAATTGGGTCCATTTCTAACACCGCTCTTCTTACAGTGTTGTCATTAATTATTTCCTCAGACGAATGTAGGATATGTTATTTATGAAATTAAAAAAAACATTTTTCGATTGGATGCAATATTTTCCAAGGAAGCAAAAAAACTTTAGCCGGTCCCGGTCAGGCTGATAGTTGAAGATTCAACTTATCGTCAGATAGGATGTGCAGCAGGCGAGGATAGGATAGGAAGGAGTGCAGATGGAAGCGACGAGGATAGGAGGTGTATACACTTTGCTGTTGGCTTGGTATATAGTGTAAGTGCAGGAGGCCAGGCGAGGCCAGGCCAGAGCTCGCTCCGGACAAAGGTCAGTCGGGTCGTTGCACCCGCGGCATAGCAGGACAACACGGAGATGCCCTGCTGCCAAGCCGTCCTATGCCCATACCATACCATACCATACCATGCTGGTCAGCTCTTATACTACACCGTCTACTATAGTACTACAGTTCGCATTGCCCTCTTCTCACCCGCCTTCGGCCATGCCTTTGCTTTTGCCTCAGAGCCTTTAAGTCCTCTCATACCTCATCTCCTTGCTTATATCGTTTCATCCTCCACACACTCTTATGCCACACACGCCTCTATTATTCACCATAAATATTTTTCAATTTGTGTCATTTTTAATAGAAATAATTCCGTTCATATTCACATATATAATTACTACTCTTACAGTGATATTATTATTAAATTTCTTGATTTTTTATTTAAAAATTAATAAAAAATTTTTTTTTACCGTAGTAAATTGGTGGGAATCAAAAAAAAAATGTGTGATTTCATGGGAACATGATAATACATTTTTCTCTTGTTGAATAAACTTCTGTAAAAAATATAAAAAAATAAAATTCTACAGACAGCCAGATAACGGCATATTTTTTTATGAATATATATATATTTATTTGGTATTTTTTTTATTATACATACTTAAAAATTTAATTAATGTACATTCTGTTAATTAATTTCTTCATAACTATTGCATATATTTTATAAACATATAAAGAAGACGCGAGTTAAAATTAAAATGACATCAATGCGAAATTTAAAAAAAATTCTATGTAATTATTGGACTTGAGTTGAATATGAATATAAATATAAAATTGATGCTGATATTCTGCAATAGAAATATAAAGGATTTAGTCTGGTGGTTTGTCGTTTTATATACAGAGCTCTGGATCCTGAAGGTACGAGGCAGTTGGTAACAAAGGATGATCTTATCTGGTGCACGGATCAAAAGCAGAACATGGTCCCGGTCTGGGCACATAGCGTGCATTCTCCATAGGCGCAAGACGAAAAATATATATACATATACATATATTTGCTCATATACTTGCTAGTGTATATGAAGTAGTATATATGAAGACAGAATAGAAGAACCGTTTGAATGCTCAAGGATCGTCTCCATAAGTCGTCTGCAGGTCTAATGCAAACTTCTCGGGGCTCGAAATAGAATGAATCGTACTGCAGTACTCTGGAGCCATTATAATTCCATTGTAGAGCGAGACCGCTCTTGATTCCCACACTCGACCACCAGCTAATGAGTAATAACCGCGAGCGAGCCAATATGTTATCAGTGTATATGGGCTGCGGTAGGTTGTATTTGTCTATACCTTACGTTTGTTAATTATATGTTATATATTTTGAACTTAACCCACACTTAGTTTATATTAATTCGATATGCACTTTGTCCGAATCAAATCGATATTGTTATGCTTATTTAATACGTTTATTTTCATAATTATTATATATACACATATGAGAGATGGCATGACGGTCTACCACGAAATTTTGCAGAAAAAGTTTCGGCAATTTCCGATTGCCGAAAATTCTTTAGTATGTTTTTTAAAAAATTAAAAATAAAACCGAATATGAGGGGTAAAATGAGACGCCTGGAAAATGCAAAAAAATAAATTTTATAGCGAAGGGGATGGGATTGTACGTCGGGAATGTTTTCCTTTTATCCCGAGTCGAAATATTAAAACCCCATATGAGCCTTGTTGAGCCTGAACCTTTTGATGTGAGTATTTGCCGCCTCGATTTTAAAACCTTTTTCAACCTAAGTCGCCTGAAATTCGGGCAAGGAGAAGTAAACTAGGGTTTGGTTCGAAGTTTAAAACTCTGTTTCAACCTATACTAGTCGAACCTGTAAATTTTTGTTAAGGATGAAAATGGGATTAAAACTTAGAAATTATTTTTCTTGTAGTATTGATAAGAAACTAACTTTTTATATACATATTTTGAAAATAATATAAGATAGTTAGAACTATAAATACCATATTAGAAAAATTTATATTTCCATAATAATATATATTTTTGTAAGGTAATTTATTGAAGGTATATCTTGAATAAATTGAAAACACAAAGATAATGCAAACTACTGCGATATTATTCAATTAATTTGGTTTCATTTGAAAGTATAATTTTATTTATAATTTTCTTATATTATTTATAAATTTACTGGAAAAAATGTAGGTCATGATATTCGTAAATATAGGTCATCAGACGAACTAGGGCCAAAAGGGAGTTTAAATTTAAAGCCTTTCTCAACCTAACTCGCCTGGAAACGAACGTATGTAGGCGCTAATGAACTGATATAGGGTTTAATTTCAATGGAGTTCTCTATCTTTTAAAACCCATTTCATATTTAAATGATATGACGTTTTTTCGAAATAAATAGAAACAATTTTTATTTGTTACGAAAAAGCTGAAGAAATAATTACTCGCTAACGTGGACCGTTATACCCCGGTTTCCCGTTTCCATATAGAAACTATTTATTAATAAAAAAATATGAGATTATAAATGTGTATAATGTAAAATGATAGACAGTATTAAAAAATCTATTTATAAATTACTTATAATTCATTTTATATTTGATACGATAGCTATCCGTTCTCTGATTACATACCTATATCACTTTTCTTCGTTATCTTACTCAGTATGATTCAATGTTGCACTCAACTAATTTATCGCTCATTCATTATACATTTTCCATTGATCTTATCTGCTGAACACACTTTGCCAAGGTGCAAGTCAAGGAGACAATAGACAATAGACTATTGACTATATACTATTCACTATAAAACATCAAACTACTACTATCTAATATCATTATGATACTAATGTATACCTATACATATGAATTATTAGATTGACTATTTGTAATCACAATTCAATTTAAATTAATCACTTTTATCTTAAAATCATTTTCTTGCTACAATAGATTAAAAATATTTTTTAATTCAAATAAATCATTCACTTCATGGGCAATTTTTTTAATCAAGAAAATATTTATTGGATTTTACTGATATTTATTTTATTCTACTAGATTTATTCAAATAAAAATTATAATTTACTTATAATTGCAATGATTTTTTTTTTATTGGAACGAATTTTATTTATATCATTAAAAAATAATAATGAGGTTAAGTTGGAATTTATTATTATTTATATTTTTCGATAATAAAATATGAAATATAATATTTTATAAATTTTAAACGCTCGTATGATTTGCACCCACATTCGAACCTACATTAATATGATTTATATAAAAAAAACTGGGACACGTAAAAATGCCCCTAGAATGGATTAAAAAAATTTTTATTCCATCGTCAAATTTTATTAAATTTACTTATAGGGGAGGAGGGGGGGGGGGCAGATATGGTATCCCATAAATTTTATAAAAAAAGTTTGTTTTTTTAAATGTTTTTTAAACATTCAAAAATTACTGTTAAATGTAAATGTAATTGAAGATTATATTGAATTTATACCTGAGTCAAAATACAAATTCTAGTTTCTCAAAAGCCTCAATTCCTTTGATGTTTTATTTGCCGCCCAGAAAGTAACTCTACTTTAGTACTCAAAATCCTCAATGAGAACTACGAGGTCTACATACGAATAGTTGATTGATTTTAAATCATAAAAAGATTTATAAGTGATATTAAAAAAAAAATGTTAATATTTCATTTTTAATAAAGAAAATAATTTGAAAGTTTTCTGGGTCTCAAGACTATTAAGAAGCAGTTGGTCAATGTCACAAACGAGTCCAAGCGCAACACCACAACACAGTTAGAGCCATGGGGGTGGAATTGCAGAGTATGACAGGGGCAAATTAGCAGAGAGCATCTCATCTCGGGTCGCATCTGGACTTTCCCCGTGCCCCAATCCACGTCCAGTGATTTAGCGACATACCATCCGTGCTACCAAACATATTTATATATACATGCATACACATACATTTGTGTATATAAGCTTCCCAAGTTCATTAGTAAATTACACGTTCATCATTGTCACTGTTTATTAACTGCAACATACTTTGTCTTCAAGCCTCTCAAAAAAATTTTTAAGTCTCCATAACCTATAGAAATTTAAGGGGGATAGCCACTGTGAGGATCTAAAAAATAGGTGATTTCCGGGAATTTTTTTGACTAAAATAATAAAGGAATTAGGGGATCGGGTTTCTTTTGTTTTATAAAGTATACATTGAAGATAATCCTCCTAAATTTTTATTAAAAACTATCATGTTGCTACAAAGTTATAAGCATTTTTGTGAAGCACCAAAAAAATTTCCCCCACCACAGTCTCATCTCTAACTCAAAAACGGATCATCAGAAACAAAAAAATCAAACGGCGTTGTAATCTGTATGCATTTGGTTATCGTTCCATGTAGGGGATTTTGAAAATTTGGATTTGAAAAAAAAATGGCGACTTATTAAAAAATTTTTCGTTACTTTTCTCATTTTTTTGGATTCAAACAACCCTAAAAAATCTTAAAAATCAAAATTTTCAAAATCCCCTACGCGCAACTTTAGCTACTGAATAGACGAATACGGAAAAAAAAGTTGCGAATCGGTTCATACTTATGCAAATTACAGATGCGACCAGTTCAAAAAAAGTAATTTCGAGAAAAACGCGTTCCAAGTTTTTAGTCGATGCAACGGTCAGTTGACGTGCTGTCACAAAAATGACTATACCTTGAAAAATATTCGGAATTTTCATATAAAACTCTAGATACATATTTTTGAGCATATAAACTTTGATTTAAAAAAAAAAAAAAATTTTTTTTGAAACTACACAGTGGCTATCCCCCTTAATTTAATTCAAATTTTAATTGCCGTAAGGCATTTCAATAAAAAAAAATTGTAAGCCGATGGGAAACACGGTACTGCGATTTGTCGATTATTCCAAGATATAAGACCGTACACTGTAAACATATCTGCCTACGTAAATACCGTTACTGCATGTAATGGAAGACTATCTTGATATATACGATGTTTGAATTTAAAAACTACATAGTGAGTAAAAAAAAAGAAATGTGGGAATTAATGGAGATGAAAGAAGACATCGAAAATAGGAATGATATAACAGGCAGTAGCGGCGTAACAATTTATTGTCACATATACAGAAAGCCGCACGGGTTAGTTTATTTTTTTCTAACGTGTATTACAAGACCGTTATTATTGTCGAACATGTGCGTGAGTCACGCGCCCGCGTCTTGTCGTCACTTCTCTTGGACACTTGGTTATTGCCGCTAATTATTTCAAACGATCTTGAGTTCTCGGGCAACTTGATGCTCTTCAAATTAAATGTTCTTTTTTTGTAACATACTTTAGACTGTGCGCATGTCTATGATTATTATTATGATTATGATCTCAATTAAGATTTTTTTTTTTTTGACGTTTAATATTTTTTAAGTAATGAAATAAAATTTGGTAATGTACAAAATGAGTTAAAGAATTTAATTGGTGTTATGAAATATTTAGAAGGGGATTAAAATAAATTTATGAGATTGTATGAGTAAAGATGATAATTAATTGCTTTCAAACTTTGTGACCTTATAAATATTTGTTACAAATTTTGATGTACGCAATTATTCGTTGTATATATACTGTACGATTGTGTATATCTTTAAGAGAGTTAATTAATAAATGAGAGTATGAGAATGGGAAGGTATATTTTAGTAATATATAGTATAGAAATATCTGTATATATATATTTGACAATGTGCGAATATTAGCATATTAATTTTCTGGAGACTGCGGCACGCAGATAAAGCATCTTACGTAGGAAACTTTTGTGATGAATCAAGCTCATGCCAGTAATTATTATTCGAGAAGTTCTCAGTCGGTTGCTGGAAGCTGTAGTAAATCGCACTTGGCCCACCGGCTGTGCATTTCTGATGACACTTTTCCGTTTCTCTTCCCGTTACTTTCTTTAAGAGTTGTATTTAAACTAACAAAAATATTTTTCTTTCTATCACTTTTCTTCTTTATATACTAAGTACTCATTTCATATTCGATTTTAATTTACATTAATGAAGGAAAGCGGTGCGCAACGGAATACCTAATCGAGTAATTAATTATTCTGGTTTTTAAGCACCTGATATGATTCATTTTTATTTATTTTGAAAATTTTGTTTTATTAAATTTTTAAGGTGTGTCCCGGGTCTAAAATAAAATTTGAGTTAGACTTAGTTGTCGAAGTCGAAATTTCGAGCCGTTTTTCACAAGACAAACTCGACTTTTTTACGGAGACATGAAATACATTGAGTTTGAGCGTTGGTTTGGACTTAACTGGCTTACTTAGTCACGATTTAAGACGAAAAAGTCGAAATCAACTCGAAATTTACTTGGCTTAGACTTATTTGACTTAAATTTTAGGGCGCAAAAGTCAAAACTAAGATGAAACGTGAAAAACAAATTTTACACCATAAAATACTGCTTGTTTTTGACTTGGCTGATCAATACCCGAGTCAAAAAACAAATTCGGATTTAAGTCTCAAAGTTCTCAATGAGGCTTTTGAGCATCAATTTAGAATTTTAAGATTGACAGCAGTATAGAAAGTTATCCTAGTTTAGTCCTCAAAGTAGTAGTTAGACCAATTTTACCACTTGAGGACTAAAATGGAAGAACATAGTCTGGATTAAAGCCTCAAAATACTCAAAACATACAGGAATTATTTTATCCACATTTGAACCTCAAAAGTCTCATTTGACGTATTCTCTCCCCTCCCTTTTCTATCTAAAATTTTTCAATGTCCGAAATATAACTTTTCATTTGTTAAGGATTTTGAGTTTTTAATTATTATTTAAAATCGATAAATAATTCGCATTTAGACCTCATAGTTCTTATTCAAGATTTTGAGTACTAAAGTAGAGTCACTTTCTGAGCGGCAAATAAAATATCAAAGGAATTGAGGCTTTTGAGGAATAAACTAGAATTTGTTTTTTAACTCGGGAAGTGTAATAAAGTAAGGCGAATAAATAACTTTTTTTTGATTTGGGTCTGCAAGTCAAAAGTAAGAGTCAATGACTGCCGTGCTCGAAATAAAGACGAATAAGTTCTAATTACGATGAAAAAAGCTCTAAAAGTTGACAAAAATTAAATTCATGTTGAAAAACTCGAGATCTTATCGGAAAATCGTCGGCAAATCAATAACTTGAAAAATAAATTCGTCGAAGCTAGCCTGGATAAAGTTTTATTTTTGACTCAGGCCGTCTTGCTCCGGATACTTCATATTACTAAAAACTTTTAATTACGTAAATTTCATAAAAACTTGACTATGAAAAAACAAGTTTCTCTTTTTTATCAAATTTTATGATTATACCAAAATTCCAAGTTTAAAAAAAAATTCATTCAGAATTAAAATAATTTTTTTCTAATAGCAAAAAAAATTTTTAACCACAAAGTTAAAGTTAATTAAGTTGATTTCAAAAAATCTCAAATAATTTACCAAAATTATTATTAAATGTCGCAAAAAAATAAAATAAGGTCACCCTGAAATAAATTTTTCGACAAAAGAAAAAAAAAGTATTTTTTTTTTTTTTTTTTTTTTTGTGGTAAAAATAAAAGTTCAGTATATTTAAAAGTAACTTTATAAAGTCACTAGTGCCCTGGAAATAATTTTTTCAGTACTGAGTCGGTAGGTATATACAATACTAGCGTATATACGGTACCGAGAGTTCTCTTGAACACGAATTCAACGTCGTTGTCATTATGGTAATGGTCGACGAGCACTTGGTGGCTTAGAGTGACGACAGTACACAAGAGCATAGAGTACAAGAGACAATGATGGAGTAAGAGAGAAAGGAAAGAGTACAAGTACAGAGTGAATATGGACGTGAAAGACAAGCGCAAAAAATATAAACTAAAAAGAATGGATATGGCAAGAGCGAGAAGAAATTTAGAGCCAGTGAGTAAGAGTGAGATAAAAAAACCCTTGAAAGAGAATAGGAGATGATACTTTGACGAGAAATCTCCCTCGATGGATGGATGGATGGATAGATGGACGGATAGATGGATAGTAGTATCGATTCCGCGTCGACGTCGACTACGACCGGAGTGCCGTTGCCACTTCCGGAGAACTTTCATCGAGTGTCGCACTTCTGTACTCTATATATATGTACATATATGTGAATTCTATATAGTTGCTATATATCACTACTGTACTCTATGTTACATACACTGTACTCTCTGCGTATATATATATATATATATATATATATATACATACATGTACATATTCTCAATAGCGGCAAGGGACCGCGACGCTTCGGGAAATCGAATTTCCATTGACGTAACGTGACAAGTACTACAGTGATATTATTTCGTTTGTGATTATCATCATCATCATCATCATCATCATTATCTATGCATTCAATCTGTTTCATTTGATTTTAGTAGTAATAATTATAATAATAACTAACTGAATTTGATATAGGAGAGGGTTGGGCTAAATTGGGGCGCTACTTTTTTAATGCTATAGAAAAAATTTTGTTTTATTTTTGGGCAAAGCGGAGCTTTTGTTGAAGAATAAATAGGCAAATTTTTGCTGATACTTTTAAAAAGTATATCGTGATTTATATGAAAATGATATCGAACGGACAAAATTTGGTACACATACACACACGGATTTTTTGGCGTTGGCTTAAAATCAGTCAGAACTTATTTCTCCAAAGTTGAAATTCCGAAATCCGTGCACGGTGAGAAATGCATGGTGTTTAACACCATGCTAGTATGGTCTCAAGACAGATACTAAAATAGTATGTGAAATATTCCAAGACAGTATTGTAACGAGTTCCAGAAGTATGGCGTTATTTACTATACTGTATAGTCTGGAGCTATTGTTTTGCTCACATGTATGCATGGCAGGCACGGCGAAACAGCATGGCCTGAGAGCCATACTACAATGCCGAGGGCACAATGCTACTAGTTTTTCCCGCCATAATTTCTGGCGTGTCAATCAATGTATACTATCGTATTACCACCAAAACTATATAGATGTCGTTAGACTAGGTTTATCGGCCAGAAACAGTGTGGATACGACAATGCAGTATGGGCCTGACGGCCATACTGACATTGCGGCGTCCGCGACAACTATTGCCAATGTTACTATTCCCGCAATGGTTGAATCATCTATGCATAGAATTATATAACCTATAAAAATCTTCGATACCATACAGTATGGCGTTCGAGCCCATAATGGCATAGTGATATCCGCAAATAGTTCTTACCGTGTGGATGAAATTTCGAATTATAAAAATCAGAATGAAGTCAATAAAATTTTCCTGTAGGACAAATATCTTAATTATTGTCTTTTACTTCAAAATTAATACATTGAAATAGACAATTTTGAATTTTTTTAAACTTTACATTGTGATTAAGTCTAACATAATTTTAATTTCAATTAAGAGAATGATTATCGTGTTTCATTTTTACATATCTTATCTTATTTCCCCTTTTTTTAAATATTTAGTGCAAATTTAAATAATAACATTGATAATAATCATAATAATAATAAAGGAAGTAAAAAAAACAAGAAAAATAAGATAGTAAAATTTAAAATAGGCAAAGAAGACACGATGCATTCTTCATGGTTCGTTAGTAACTCCAGGGAGTTAATTAGCGAAAAAGTTAATTTCTTACCCACTCTCATAAACGGACGGCAGTGATGAAATACGAGTCTGATAAAGGCTGGATGCGGGAAAGCAAAGCAAACTTTTTTTGTGGTAGTATGAGTTTATATATATATGTATATAAAGAGCAAAAGGATAATATATATATTAAGCGAAAGGAACGAAGAAAAGTGAGTAGAGCACGTCACAAGTAAATAGATTAACATTGTTTCAGCTTGATGGCGCTGTTATATAGTACAAAGTTATTCCCTCATTTTCGTCTCTATCCTCAATCCCTTCTTCTCTCATTCTCTCATCTTTTCTCCCTTGTTACTGTTAGAACTACAGCTACTGCTGGTGCTATTGCTGTTGTTCTTGTTGTTGTTACCGGCGTGATACTACACCCTTGTCAAAACCACTGCATAATCTACTCAAATAAATTTTGTTTACCGTAACACGATCTACAATTGTCTTTTTAACAACTTATATTTTAACATTACATTCATTTATTATTTATTACCGTCATTATACTCATTATTCATTATTATTAACCATTATCACACTGCAAAAAATTTGCGGAGTGGACGTGGAGCGGATGGTTGTTTGTTTATTTAATCCCTTCGGAGTGAAATTCACTTAGAAGAAAAGTTTATTTTAGTTGCATTTGAGTATTAAAACTTTGAATCAAAGTGAATTCGGATTGAAATAAAATTCAAATCACTCCGAAACCACAATATTGTAGTAAAACATTTGTAATAGCGAGTACTTCAATATGTAGTAAAGGATACTACATAAATAGTACTGGCGTTACTACACGTGTGGTTGAGTTTATTTAAAGTTGGAGTTGGCATTTTTTACTCCAACTTGTAATAACCTCAACTACAGCTGCTATTCTAGCAACTACTACTTTTTCCGTGTTATTTACTCCGTAAACCGAGTGATTTTTTCTAAAACTCTGCAAAAAAATTTTTTGTGTCCACAAGATAAGATAACTTACGGTAACAACATTCTGCCTTAAAATACGGATAAGGAAGCATTCGGGATTACAATGTTTTTGTAATACTAGCAAATTCTTCGTTGGGCGAAGCAATGGTTTGTAACTGTAACAAAACTGTTGTGGTCCAAAAAAAAACTGGTTTGTTAAAGTAACAGAATGAATTTGTAGCATTAACAAAAATTTTTGTAATCATAAGCTAAGATTACTTACGGTAGCAAATGCCGGCTTCAAAATACGACGATATTATTATAATAAACATCATGTGTTCTCATAACAAATCGACTTCTTAATTACGACACAATTTCATTTGTTACTATAACAAATTGATTTGTTACCGTAAGCTAATCATGTTTGTCATTATAACAAAATCTTTCGTTATCCCGTCTTTTGTTATCAGGACGAAATTCCTTTTTTCCGTGGAACTCCGAATGATGAAGTGAATTCAGATTGAAATAAAATCCGTAGTCACTCCGCTCTCTTAAATTTGAAACAGTGAAAATAGTGACTATTTATTGTTTACTAGTGAAAAGTATGTCACTAATTCAAACAGTGGTATACTTTTCACTAGCAATAAGTGAATATTTACTGCCAAATAGTGATTGTCACGTGATTTTCACTAATTCGTTTTTATAGCGCGAAGTCACTCCTGATTTTTTAAAGTGCAAAAGTAAAAATATGAACAAGACAATTTTAAAAATATCAAACCACCCACAAAAAGAATAGAGTAATAACACCCAGTTCATTTGCTCAGTTAAATTGTAAAGGTGACAATAAACATTAACCACAAGTTCGTATGTCTGCTTGCTTATGAAACACTATATATATTTCTCCAGGGATTTGATAGCTATTTACTATACTATATTCTATGTATTCTGTATCATATATATATATATATATATATATATATATATATATATATATATACAGATATGTCATTAACCATTACCTATAATACCCTCAAAACGCGCTTCACAATTTCACTGTGCTGTTCTGTGTTGTATACCGTCCCCTCAATTCTGTTGGTAACTTTGCCATCAACCATTCGTCATCGTCACGCTTGTTTTATTTGTCTGACATTTGACTACTACGAGGTTCCTCGTTATAAAACGCCTAATTATTTGATTTCTCAATTCCATTGATTAATTGACTAACTTTTTATTCATTTTTTTTTACTAAAATTTAAATGATTTAACTGGTTGAAGGTTCAGTGTAAGACATTAAATGTATGTCTTCACTGATCTTCGAAATTATAGACTGATTGTACATAATTATCACGAAAAACTGAAGGTAATTAAACTCCCGAGTCGAAATATTGAACTTACATTTAACTTAAATAACTGGGCTTGATTATAACTTGAATCGACTTAAATAATAATACTGACTTAATTATAACTTACCTGGAATAAAATTAACCCAAAGTGAACTTGAATGTATTCCCGTCGAAATTTGAATCGTAAGTTGGAAGTATTGGACGTTGAAATCGTCATCTAGATATTTAATGTTAAAAAAGACGCACAAAATCAATTCCCTTTGGCTTTTCCGTGAGGGATTTTAGTGAGTTGAACAATAAAAATACTCCCGTTTTTACATTATCCGGCTTACAGACTTGAACTTTGGCACAAATATTCCCATCAATCTTACGAATCACCCACCATCGGTATTTTTCCGGAAACTAACTCCGAGGGGGGTTTCACCGGAGTGAAAGATTAAAATACTACCGCTTTTGCATTATTTGACTTACAGACTTGAACTTTGGCACAAATATTCCCAACAATCTTACGAATCACCCACCATCGCTTTTTCCGAAAAAAATACCGATCACTTTGGGTTAATTTTATTCCAGGTAAGTTATAATTAAGTCAGTATTTTTATTTAAGTCGATTTAAGTTATAATCAAGCCTAATAAGTTATTTAAGTTAGATGTAAGTTCTATAGGTTAAATGTAAGTTCAATATTTCGACTCATAGAAAACTTTTTTTTACTTTTTCTTCTATTTTGGTATCATTTTTATAAAATTATATTTACTGTGAGAGTTTATTGATTTTAAAAATATTTAAAATGATAAAAATATATATAAACAAGTAAGTTTAATTCTTATTTCAATTTTCATGACAATATCGTGGTAGCTCATAAATATAAATTGACTTTTTCTAATTACTCCAACAATGAACGAGTGACGTGATGATTAATTGGTAGATTAAGAAAGCGTTGGGGAGAAATGAATATTTTTAGACACAGTAACAATAAAAAAAAAAAAAAAAAAAGAACAAATAATGATAATAAATATAAAGAGTAAGAACTATTATTACCTTTTTTTGCTATAAATTAATTCAATACTTAAAAATTTTTTAAAAAATAAATTTTAGTTTTTAAAATGTTTTATGCTACGATATATATTTTCATCAATTGATCAAAATTTAATTGTGTAATTTTTACAGAAATTTTATTTTTCAATTAGTAAAAAAAAAAAAAAAATTAATGAAATTATTAATAGATAATTATTTCAAGAGGTCAAATAACTCTAAATCTCAATACAATCGCAATAACATGAATTAAAAAATTAAATATGATACGGGTAAAAAAAATATCTAAAAATAAAATATACCCATACGCATCTAAAATATTAACGTGTCCTAAAAAAAGCTAATTGAGTATTTAGTCATATTAATTTTGACGCCTTAACATGAGTATATATATTTATAAATAAAAAACCAGCGATGAGATGATCCAAAGTGCTTGTTACCAATGTCGTAAGGGCGAGATGATCGCGTGCGCGCATCTTCCTAATGAACAATATCTCTCTCAATTTCTCACCATCATAATCTCCCTCTCTCAAACTACAGCGAGAAACTTATAATAAGTATGTACTGAGTATCAAAATGTAAACTAATGTTTCATTGAGACGGGCAGCTGCGTCGTCACTTAACTTATTAAACAAGATGGCTGACCACGTAATATTAACTAAAATAAAAATATAATGGAATATTTTATTTTTATCTCTTGTATACTAAAATTCATGATCTTTGTTTTATTTTATTTTTATTTTTTAGTTTAAATGTCAAGATCTCAAATACTCATAGACGCGTACTATAATTATTTAATTGTTCAACACATTGCGTCGACTAAAAACAAGCCGACAATTCATTTTAATCCGTACATATATATGTATATATATATAGATATAAAGAAAGAAGGATAGATAAATCGCTGAAGCTGCTCGCTCTGCGACACTTCTTAAGGGATCGTTAACGGGTTCTACAAACTCAGCACTAGTTCTATAAGTCTCTATGTCGGTACCACGTTTTATGTCTTCATATATATATATGTACATTATATTTTACACTCTTATAAGACTCTTCAAATACCTTAGAGTCTGTAATAGGCGTGAATTCTTAGAATTTTAATTGCCTATGGTATATTGAGCTTTTACGGTTTTTTTAAATAATTTATTAAATGTATGAAAACAAATTACTTGCCATGTTTTTAAGACTTCAACAGAGATATATATGTAATTTGTGATAAAAATAAGAGGAGAATTTTTGAACCAATGCATCAATGAAACTTTTCAAATTGTTTATTTACTGAATTAGATTGAAATATTGATAATTTTATTGGCTTAGTAGCATATACATTATTTGAATATTGAATTAAGTGAGGTTTCGAAATATATGCAAGCCTTTTGTATCAAATTTTTGGCATTATCCACTTTCGAGCATTGCGTCTTTGGAACTTGCGATACGTCTAGCAGTTGAAAATGGTAAAATACAGATGCAAATTACTAAGGCGCATAAAATAAGTACTTTCAGATTGATGTTTTTCATTGCGTGAAAATTTCTGAAATAAATATGTGGACAGAGCAATTATTAAAACGTAATTTTTAAATGTATGATGCTATATATATGTATGTATGTGTATATAGAGGAATTTTTCTAAAAAGTTTACCCTTCAATTCAGAGTGAACCAGGGCCAAAAACGAAAGAAATACATACAGAATATAAAACATATGTACAAAGAAAGGGAGTTATTGATTTTAGTCCGATTTTGGAAACTCGAATTTTTAACAGATGTAAACGTTTTGAGATCCTGAAGAAAACTATCTTGACCGATTTGAGATGGACCATACGCACGCGTGTGTGTGTGGGTAAACTTTTTTGGTCGTATATCTTTTGAAAGTTCAAAATTTGTTATATATGTTATTGGTTTACTTCGGAGAATAGAAAAATAAAATAAAACTATAGGGTTATACATACGACTACGAAAAAAAAGTTTTTTGGCTAAAATTTTGAAGTGGCCCCGAAATAAGTATTTGAATTAAAAAAAAATATATATATATTAGTTTTTTCGATGAAATACCAATAATATGAATAGAAGGAATATTATTATTTACCTGTAAAATATTGTCGGAAAACACGTTAACCAATAGCTTTACGAAAAAATGATAAAAAAGTAAGTATTCTTATTCTTTATATACACGATTTTCTATAAACCGAAATATAAATGTAACAATGAATCATAAGTCGTGATATTTTATCAACAAATCGTAAATATTTATTTCATTATTTTTTTATTCTCCATTACTTCTTCGTGAGTCAGAATTTGATAAGGAAAATATGTTTCAGTTTTTGCAGTGATGGAATAATAAAATTTATCACATTTTCCGCAACAAATTTAATATCGCAGGTATGCGTCAGTTTTTGTATTTACATCATTTGAGCGCGAATTAGTCACCATATTTTATTGACACGTTTTGGCCATAATTGATATCTATATAGATAAGTTTCCGAAGACTGCTAAAATTTATTCACTATGAGTCATGAACATTAACCAAAATTTTCCGCTAAGAATATGTGACTAACATATTAATAAAAATATTTTATAACCATGAAGATTTAATAACTAAAAAAAAGTTTTACCCTTATAGAAATTAAAATAAAATTTATTCAATTTTTCATTTCCAAAATATCATATGATAAATGTTAATATTCGGTACTACTATGTATATAAATTGAGACATCATCAATTTATCTTACAATCGAAGTTAATTTGACCTTATCCTTATATAAATGAATTCCTACATTGTCCATCATTTACACATTTTCCATTGCGCACAGAAAAAAAAGAACTATTGCTGCAACAGGACATGGCCCTGTAGCTGCAACAGGAAAGTCTTGTAGTATTCACAAGATCAGCCCTGTTACAGCCACAAACTCATGCTACAGGAACGTTCCTGTTGCAGCAACATTTTTTTTTTCCGTGCGATTCAAAGTTTAAAATAGTCAACGCTCATATATTTTTCAATTAATCAAATGAATTTGAAAATGAACTAATCAATTGATAATGAGTGAGTTCCATTACATTGAACTTATGCAATATAATGAAATAGGAAGTATTTGATATTTAAAGTAGATAAAAGATAAAATAAAAAAAAATAAATAAGAATGGAAAAAATAAATAGTAATAGCGAGTCAGTAAAGTTGAGTCGGAAAATATATGACAATAATTTAGTAAACGTATCACGCACCCTACTGAGTGCTTTATTGCGTCATTTTTTTTTCTACCACACTAACACTATCAAGTTATACACTCACCTCGTTGATACTTTCCTTCGATATAAAATTCTTTATATTTATTTTTCTGAAAGCTTTATAAAATATAAAAAAATTTTCATTCCTTTATTTTTGAAAAAAAATTGGAAACTAAAAAATCTACTGGATGACGAAATTTTTGAAATGTTTCGTATATAGATGTCGGTTTACCAGCCAAAAATCTTAGGCCACTTCGAGCCTCCGGAATTATACCCGTTAAGCAGTCAAATTAACTAAATTTTTTAAATTTTCGTTGCATGAAAAACGTTTCGATCTTCAAGTACATGAGAAATAAAGGTTTGAACAAGATGAAAAAATATGTATCCATATACAGTGAACATATAGGCGATAATTTTAGCCAAAGGCGATGTAGGACACATACTGCATAACCAAGTGGTAGCATTGCCAGTCAGGCAAATTCAAGCAGATAAACTATTGCGCTTATATATATCAATGCACAACCATAATTCAACTCTCCTAGACTCATAACTTTTATATATTTTATAGATTTATTTCACATTGGATTTATAATTCATCAATTTATTTATTGGAGAAATAAAAGAAATTTAATTTCCAAAAATCTTATAAATGTCAATTGAAAATTGTTTTTATAGGTTTTAAAGTATAAAAAATTTTATTTAGCAGCAGATTATGTAGAAGCAATATATACAAGCTGAGTATTTTGCATCGAACGTAAGGACATAAATGTCTCGGTATATTTCAGAACGTTCATGAGTTACGTTCCGACGTTAATTGTTCATCTTTTCCTGTGATCTTTCTTCTCAGATATACACCGCCTAATAGCCATATATACTACTATACACTCTATACTTTATATTTCGATGTCAATCATCTAGCGACTGGGTCAGTTGATGTTTTCCAACTTAAATTTACAGTATACGGGTGTAATGAAGATTGCTGACTACATGTTGAGTAGATAAAAAATTCAT
Source organism: Microplitis mediator (assembly GCF_029852145.1). NCBI lineage: Eukaryota > Metazoa > Arthropoda > Insecta > Hymenoptera > Braconidae > Microplitis > Microplitis mediator. The sequence continues at coordinate 23,784,386 of NC_079969.1, forward strand.
TAATTTTACCTCAACTCATTGATATCAATAAATACATAAGATTAATGTCAAAAAAATTTTTAATAAAATTTTAAGGAATAAAAATATATTTTTGAATACTTGTCTTTGAAATTTAAAAATTTCCTAGTTCCTATACCAATATATCGAAAAACAAATTTCACAGGAGACATTGAAAACTGACTGTTAGGTACAAGACCTAGTACCCGATCAGGGAACTAGTATTCGATCACTTCATGAATTTGTCAAATTAGGCATCAAGTGAATTGCAAATTCAATTGCAGTAAAAATGTCGAATGACTTTGAGTGTGGGTCAGAACGTTTTAGAATTAGGCCATCGATATAGAAAAATTAAATAGTTAAAAAAGTAGAACGATTAAGGTGGCAGTATTCTACTGACTAGAAATAATATTCACAATAATCGAAATTTTGTATAAATAAAAACTTTGAAATTTTATCCTGGATTTTTTTATGAAAAATTGTTAAATTTACTAATCAAATATATCACGAAGTTACTGTAGTACTGGTGGTTTTCTAAAAGTTAATAATTTAAAAGTAATTAATCTGTTCTAAAACTACAATCGTTTTGAAAATCATCGGAACAAGATCGCAATTTTTTGGGTTTGTAAAAATTCCTAATAAATTTGGTTTGTTGCTACTTGAGGGAATACGCTACCGGACCTCTTTCTCACACTCAGAAAAATAAACGAGACTATCTTTGTTGCACTCGTAGAGTGAATGAAAATTTTAAAACAATTTTTCTTGGAGACGAATTAGAATTTTTGAAAATACGAAATTTCTAGCCTTCTATTAAGGTTTCAAAAAACGCTAAAGACTCTCTATTTTAGGTTTCCAGTGTTTGCCCGTGAATTAAATTTAATTGAAAATTGATTACCGTTACCCCTTAAGATGCGGGATTAATTAATAATAAATTTTGTTAATTATCTATATCGAACTCCAAATAAATTAATACATAGTAAAAAAAAAAGTGAATTGATAAAATTCGATGTTCGTCATCTACAAGTCATATTTATCAAAATATTGATTTCACAGTAAAATTTATGTTAAAAAAACCTGAGAACTAATGATGCAAAAGATAAATCTATAGACTATTTTAATAAGTAAATTAAAACTGCAAGTCAATGAATATTTAGACAATTTTCTACAAGTATACCGATACTATATGTTATGTTAAAAAAAAAACACACGTCTTTTAATAGTTAAAGAGCTTTTATAGCTATTTTATTTCATCACTGAACCAATTGTGACATTTGGCTTTTAGCCGGACGACCCTATGTCTTCTACAGTTACCACCATGTCTACTATATGGACCAGAGCGTAAAATTATCGTATTTCACCTTTATAGAGTCTTTTAAGAAATACATTTATCACACCATTTTACTTTTTTTATTTATTTTTCTTTTTTTTATCTATAAGTCATTTTAAAAATGTTAAAAAAAAGTTAACAAATAAAATTTGTAAATGCGTTTCCAGGTGGTCAAGCCAAAAAAAAAAAAACATATTTATTACCTAATTTAGGAAAATCGTCCCACCTATAAAGTCATTCATAACAATTACACGGTGGTTACGTTTTTTTTTCGGGGATGTCCGAGTTTTTCCCTAAATGAGACATAGAGGCACGTGGATAGTACGACCGTTTATACATATAAATGGTATAGAAGAGACCCGTGGCGTAGTTGACATGACAATAGAGCAATACTTGAATAGTATACTACAGTAAAGCTGTAGAGCAAAATAGTATAAAAACGCCCCCGAAAAAAATAAGATAGGGCGAAACGATGACGGTTTTTCCACAATTCTGTCGCGCGCGATTCGCCTCTCTGTACGCCCATTTACAAGCTATTTATTTGCCGCTCTATTGTAACGGATTCTCGCGTTCCTATTGTTGTAACTTACAATCCAGACATGCTAAGGCTCGTTACGATGTCATAATCTCCTCCCTTCGATACGCTTCAAGCTACAGCTGCAATTCTTCATTATTTTTTATCTCTTTAATTTATTACTAGTAATTTATTTTTTATATTTTATAGAAACTAAAATGATAAAATTAAATCAGGGAGAAAAGTTTTATTTTTTTAAATACACTGTAAAAAGAGCGGTGTTAAAAATGGACTCAATTTAACACCGATCGGGGTTGAAATGAAATTACACTGGGGTAGAAGGTGTAATTTGGCGGTGTTAAATTGGTGTAAAAAAAAAATTACACGTACAGAAATTAGAAAAAAAAGTACTACATATGGGGCGTTCCACGCCAAAACGGACACCATTTAGCTTTTGCACCTTGGATTTTTTCAAAACTTTTTTATCTTTCAGTATAGGTTGAAAGAGGCCTTCATAATTTTTTTCAAATTTTTTTCTCCAACCGTTTTCGAGATATCGAATTTTGAAAAATGTAGAGATTTTTTTTTCAAACGCCTATAACTTCGCGAAAAGTGGTTCAAATAAAATTTTCAAAGAGACAAAAAATGTTCGTTTTTAGACATCTTTTCAGTAAAGAATATCAAAAAAAATTTTTAAACCACGCTTCTATTGAAATTTTAACTTTTGAGTATAAATTGTCGATTTACAAAAAACATGTACTGATCGATTTTCTTCATAATTTATCACAGCAAACTGTCACCTATTCTACAATTTTTTCAGCTATGCTCATAATAGGACAACGATAGGATCTATTTTTTTTTCGATTTTTTAAATTTCATATTCCAGTTTTTTTTTTTTTTTAGAAAAATGTCTAAAAAAATATCATGCGCAGGATTTACTATTAATAATTATCTGACACACAATTATCATCAAAATTTTCAAATTTGATTTCCCTAGAAAAATTATTATTAATTAATTAATTAATAAACATTAATAATTAATTAATAATAAAAATTTAATGAATATATCTGAAGAAGATTTAAATTTTGCTATGGACTTATGTAAATAATTATTTATGTTGTACGTGATTTATTTAAAAATTACACAATTTCACGTAAAGAATATTTACACCTTCAGCGGTTACTTTAACACCGTTTTCAGTGTTGAAGTCTAACACCGAAAATTTTAAAACTTACACCGCCTGGACTTACCCCGGTTTTTTCTAGTGTATTAAAAATGAAAATCGCTTAAACAATTTATCTTATTAACATATGATACTACCATACGTAAGTAAAGCCACAGGATATCCTGAAACGACCGAAAACTACTTTCTTTAGTCGTTGACGAGGCAGGAAAAGTGAAAGACAGTAAAGAAGGCAAAAAAAATAAGTCAACATCTTGGCCTCGAATTGTCGAGGGTAAGAAAGTTGTAGAAGTATATACATATATATTTATAGATCACTTATAGTATGATAATATTCTTTGGGCAAGTGGTTCGTCAAAAATATAAGTAGATTTGAGGACACGGAGTTTTTGAAATCCCGTAGGAATTGTAACAGAGGGGAACTAAAACTCATTCAAGTATCACGTACCAGGAAGTGGCATGACCAAGTCCTTGAATTTTTTTCTTTATCATAACTAGATCTATTATAATATCGATATTTAAAATAACAAATGCGGAAAAATAGAAATCGACTGATAGAAAAAATTAATTAATATTTAATTTTTCATGTATGCATGAATATGGAGATAAGTGTTTATTACAGAAAAAAAAACTGAGAAAAAACAACTGATAGTGATTATAAATAAGTATATAACAGTGATACTAATAAAGGAAAGAAAGAAATCAAGGCAAAAGTATGATGAGACAAGAATCGACGAGTAAGTGCAATTCCAGTCGTAGTGATCATTCTATTTTCGATTTACCCGCGGCGATACGAGAGGCATCCTTCTCTTGCAAGGAATCCAGTTGGACAGGAGGTCGATGCGCCAGTTATTTCCGTGACTGACGACTTTTTTATTATTTTTTTTTTCTTTCAAATACTATCTATAATCGACATCTCACTTAAACCTGTGATCTATTTTTATACGAAAATTTTTACCTACTTTTATTTATTTAAAATAAAACAAGAAATCTATTTAATCAAATTGAATAAATAATTTAGATACCAGCATTTACATTCCTCTAGTGTTTGTCCTCGTGGCCAAGAGCTCTTAATTACTGTTTTTTATGTTTTTTTTTCATTCACTCACTTTCCACTTTTAAAGATCAGTTGGAAAGACGCATTTCTGGTTAGTCAAGATAGCTTTTTTTTTTCGTCAACAAGATTCCTCTTCATCGAGTAATTCTATTTCAACTCCATTCTAATGGATGCTTTATTTTTTTATTTCTTGTTGTTAACTGTTCAAATACTTATGAGCACACAAATATTTGTAATATTTTTGTGTAATTAATTTAATTTAATTAATAGTTATAATTAAATTAAATCGGAGGTAATTATATATTTTTTTATACTCTTTTTTTTTCTCGGACGTAATCAAAATTTTTTTGAATTTCCCGGGTCAAAAATAAAACTTGTATCGATTTGCCGACGATTTTTCGATAAGATCTCGACTTTTTCGACTTAAGTTCAATTTTTGTCAACTTTTAGAACTTTTTTGATCTTAATTTGAACTTATTCGTCTTTACTTCGAGCACGACAGTCATTCGTCTTACTTTAGAATTGACCAACCAAATCAAAAACAAACAGTATTTTTTAGTGTAAAATTTGTTTTTCACGTTTCATCATACCCGGGTCAAAATATCTAGCCTCAATCTAGCCTCACTGAGTAAAGAAAATATTTTGAGCCTCAAATGATTCTCAAATGATGTTCAAAAAGCCTCGATGAGCCTCAAATGAACCTACTACTCGACTATGTAATTTAAATTCGATTAGTATTATTTGAGGCTCTTTGATCACCATTTGAGGCTCATTGATGCTTTTTGAATATCATTTGAGGCTCTAACTTTTTATACTCAGTGAGACTAGATTGAGGCTTACTTGGGTTCGATGAGACTACACTGTAAAAAAAATTGTTTGAATTTTCAAAGATTGTATATAACGCAATAAACACATACATTTGTGCTTGAAATTTCATTAGTAATTTCATATAGAATTTAAAATACACGTTTTTGAATTTTCAAATTGACACTTTGGATTTTCAAATGCTTTTTTTTGAATTTTCAAATAAGTATTATGAAATTTCAAATAAAATTTTTAAAATTCAATATATTCAGTATGTTTTAGAATTTTCAATACTTGCTTTGAAAATTTAAAAATCAAGTGTAAATTTTAAGTACGTTTATTAAAATTCATATTTTTTTTCTTAATTTTGAATACCAGCTTGATTATTAAATTACGCATATTAAATTTAAAGCTTTTTTCATTGAAAATACAATTCAAATATCTAGTTATGAAAATTCAATTCCTTTTGTATTGTAATTTTCAAATTATTTTTAACAGTGTAGATTGAGACTAGATATTTTGACCCGGGTAGTTTTGACTTTTTCGCTTTATAATTTAAGTCGAATAAGTCCAAACCAAGTAAATTTCGACTATGTCATTTCAAATCGTGACTAAGTAAGCCAGTTAAGTCTAAACCAAGGCTCAAACTCGATATATTTGATATCTCCGTAAAAAAAAGTCGAGTTTGTCTTGTGAAAAAAGGCTCGAAATTTCGACTTTATAAACCAGGTCTAAATCAAGTTTGATTCTTGTCCCGGGTTGTATTGACATATTACAGTAAGAGATTTTCTTTCTATGGGTCATTTAAGCATACAACTTTTTTTTTTTTGTTTAATATACGCAAAATGACAAAATGAATCAACGGAAAACTATTAAAAGTGAATATTCAGCAGCGTGGTAAAAAAAAAATTAATAAATTAAAATTGAAATAAAAGACGAAAGTCAAAAGAAAACGGAAAAAAAATGTTTTGGAAATTCTAGTTTTTCAAAGATGGAGCAATTTTTTAGTAATCAAATCATCTAAAGGACTAAATTACATTTGTGAGAAACGAAAAATCTATCTAATCTCGAACCTAGTGAAGCGATAGAGAGAAAGAGAGAGAGAGGTAGAGAAGAAGATGGTCCCTAGAGATAATGCTGAGAATTATTAGATCGGAACTGGCGATGAGCGAGGATTAATTGACCCCAAGCGGCATTGGCGGTACACACGAGTGGCTTATGCTATCCTCGTCGTCGTGGCCGCAGTTGACGTAGTAGTAAAATCATCGATCATAGAGAGGCGACAGCGCGAGATGATTTCTCATGTTCTCGCGTGTGCCGCGTGAAGTAGAAAATTTGCGCAATTATAAATGACCTGTTGAGCGCCGTTCGACTAGAAGTATTTTTATTGCGTAAAAAAACAAAACAAAAAAATAAAAATGCGTCATTTTACTGACCCTGTAGTAGAGAACTCTATTAAAATTTTTTACTCAGTCTTTGATGAAAGGAAAAAAAAGTATTTTTATGACTCAGAGTTACAAAATGAAAAATAAATTTTTGGATAGAAATTATTTATTTTTTTTTGTTAATGAAATATAAATAAATAAATAAATATAAATTTTGATGGTGATTTTTATCATCGTGAAAATCAGGTGTAGGAGTATTCTCGTGTATCTGCCAAGCCTTGATCACATTCCCTCGGAAAAATCTCTAGAGACCGTTTTTCTTTTGCTTTTTCCAAACAAATCGACAGTTAATCGATAGAAGCTTTCACTTCATCCCTACTATTTTTGCACTCAAATAAAAAATTATTTTTTTATATACATAATATATCATATTTTTACTTTTGATATTTTTATTTATGGTAATAATCAAGTTTAAGGAAGACTATTTTTAAATGTAGGTCTCTTTGAAAATCTAAAAATTAAAAAAATTCCCACGAGGTCGTTGATCTACTCACGTCTCGATCTTTTAATTTAGTTGCACTCGATGCGGGATCGTATATTTTTATGTAACACAAGATTTATACAGACATCAAAATTTTTTGGTGATAATTATTTTAAAGCAGGTCAGCGAGATTATTAAAGAAAAAAAATAATAAATTGAATTTATGAGCTAGTAAGAAAAAAAACTTTGAGTTCGATTATGGGCTATACGCAGAAAAATTTTTAGTAAAAATCACCGAAAAAGTTTGATACTGTGAGGACATGTGGTAAATATTTCAATTTTTTCTATACACATTGTAAAATATACTACTCGATAGCATGTAAATGAAGTGCAATTTCGACTAATAACAGTAAAAATTTAGTTACTGGCTAGATGTCTTTTCAGTACCAAACTTTATGGGAGCCACCCGAGTCAAAAAACAAATTTTAGTTTAATTCTCAAAAGCCTCAATTCCTTTGATGTTTTATTTGCCGCTCAGAAAGTAACTCTACTTTAGTACTCATTATCTTCAATGAGAACTATGAGGTCTAAATGCGAATAATTTATCGATTTTAAATTATAACTAAGACCTCAAAATCCTCAACAAATGAAAAGTTATATTTCGGACGTGAAAAATGTTAGATAGAAAAGGGAGGGGAGAGAATACGACGAATGAGACTTTTGAAGTTCAAATGTGGATAAAATTATTCCTGTGTGTTTTGAGTATTGTGAGGCTCTATTCAGATTATGCTATTCCAGTTTAGTCCTCAAAGTGATAAAATTGGTCATAACTACTACTTTGAGTACTATACTAGGATAACTTTCTATACTGTTGTCAACTTTATATAGTGGAAACCTAAACATGCAAACCTTCTCAATAAGACAATTTATAGATAAATTGAGAAAAATGTAGATAGCCCGAACTGGGAATCGAACCCAGATCATGTCGGTATCGCGCCGAGTGCTCTACCAGTTGAGCTATCCGGCACTATACTATATTCCGTTCAATTTGATCTATAACTTATTGAGCCACACCGTCCATCGTACGATAATACACCAATTTTATATAGTGGAAACCTCAACATGCAAACCTTCAAATTCTAAATTGATCCTTAAAAACTTCATTGAGAACTTGGAGACTTAGATCCGACTTTGTTTTTCGACTCGGGTATTCCGGTAATTTATAGTAATTGTTATCATAAATTTATTTCCATGTACTAACTAAATCATATTCATATTGAATTTTCGTTTGACCACTAAATAAAATAAAAAAAGGCAAAAAATTATTTTTACTCCTCTTTACCCATGAGAACTTGGATAATTCTAAAGTAAAAGATTATTGAAGTCTTATCGTTTATTTATAATATTTATTTATAATAAATTAGTTAAATTATGATTGATAGCTTCATTACATGAGCTCATATTTCCACAGCTCTACGGTTTTTTTACCAAGAAAAAGCAATGCCACACATATGTCAATCAAAGAATGTAAATTTTTTTACAGTCATAGATTAATGAAACAATTTTTTTTTTTATTCAAACTGTTATTTTATGCAATTGAACCTCATTAAAATTTTTATTAGCATCAAGTGCGAATGTTGCACAGAAAAATCTACTGCTTATTAAAAAACGATTGTCTCAATTTAACTGTATTAATATTTTAATTGTAATGTCAATTTAGCCAAATACTCCCTTATGCAAAATAAAATAAGAAATTTTGTTTTTTAATTAAAAAAAAAAATAATAAATAAATAAAGGGCAGACCTCCCATGAATGATAATACAAATAAGACTATTTAAATAATTATCTTTAATGTCGGATAAGTAGAAGAGGAAGAGGCAAGTGAATTAGCTAATCTAAACAGTCCGTTTGGCATATCGACGACGACGTGAATGACAATTGCAACGTTAGTACTGTTTGGGTGGTCCTCAATTAACTCAACCATCAAATGTTTAAATATATCATCAGTGAATGTTACGACTTAAAAATAAAACCTTTATTTAATAATTAAATTTTTAAATAAAATAATAAATAAAAAATACGATAGAAAAATTTTTTATTTCGTTTGAAATTTTTTTTAAGTAGACCCAAGGTCGTCATTTTCTACTAACTGTAGTAAAGATTGCCAGAAACAATTGTCAAGAAAAGTCGTAGCAAACTGAAGTTTTACCTCGAGTATAAGAGAGTCGAGTACTCAAGACAGTACTGCTTCAACATGTATGTATATATCTATAGATATAAATATATGTGTATATAGATATAGTAAATAGAGAAGACTTGAAGAAGAAAAGTTAGTCTTCGCTAGGCGTAGTGTGCACGGTCTGTCGCCGAGTGCCCGTAACTTTAATTACGGAAGTTGCCGACATTGTCCAAGAACTTTGTCACAAGAAAGTATACTCCCACAAGCACCGTCAAAGTTTTCCGCATCTTAGAATGAAAGATCTGTACCTGAGTAGTCTTCTTCGTCTTCTCTTTACTACTTAAACCACCAACTTACGGTTTTGCTCTCTCTTACTTTCTTCTCTCAACCCTATTCAACGTCATGTCTTTCAACCTTTCTAGGCGCTGCCAGATACGATTGTTCAACGAACCTCAATGCCATTCGCCGAAAGCTCCAGTACTAAACTTCATACTACTGTACTTAAATGTTATATATTTTAACTGGACATTCAATTATTATATTTTGATCTTTGTACCATTCAAATAAATATATTTTTTTTATAAATATATGTGCAATATTAATAACTCGTAATATTTCATTTAATTAATCAATTTAAAATTTTGTTTTATTTTTAATCATGACCAAGTTAATTTGTATTAAAATCTAATCGACAATAGTCGAAAGTAATTTAAATAAAAGTGTGCAGTAAACAACAAATTTTTAGGTGCCAATTTTCTAAGAATGATCGATTTTCGAAAAAATTTATAAGAGCTCACGTTTCATAAATAATTAATTATATCTCTCGTAAAAAAAATAAGTCCCAAAAATGGTCAGCGTGAATAACTTCGAAATTTGAGGCAGTTAAGAACTTTGAAAAAAAAAAAAAAAAATTTTAAAATTAAAAATTTTTGTAACGTATACAGAAAAAAATTTCTTGACTACAAATTGAAGACAATTAGCACTTTTTTGCTAACGCCTTCTTAACTTTTTCTTAACATCGATAAATTTAAGATAAAGTTACAATTTTAACTACACAGTAAAAAATATTGTGTATCAGTGATAAAAACGGTCCGTGTTAAATTTTTTGTGTCAAATCAACACTATGCTCTGTGTTACTTAAAAATTTTTAATCGATTTACTCTTTAACACTTTAAAAGTGTTACTTAGTATAAAAATCGATATTATCAACATTTATCAAGTGTTAATTTAAAAACAACACAAAAAAAGTGTTGAAATTTCAACACAAATAGTCTGTGTTGAAAAATAACACGAATATTGTGTGGACCGTTTTAAACACACAAAATGTGTTGATTTTAACACAATATTTTTTACTGTGTATAGTCGAAAATTTTTCAACGTTTCAAACAGATTAAACTCAAAATTCCAAATTTGGAAATTTCTCATCGTAACACATTTTCAAAACTTATTTTTGTCAATATAGACTTCTAATTAAAAATATTTTTGCATTTAAATAAATTGAATAAAAAAATTGTACATTCGCCAAAAATATTTCCATTAATACACAAGTTTATTAAATATATTTATAATTTAAAAAGAAATAACCGAAAATAGTTATTACTTTTATCGGTAACATTGCAATTTAATGGTCAATAAAATTATAAGGGTCTATAGCTTCGGTAATTTACAAAGGCTTTACTTCTAAACGTCTCATTACAACTATTATTGTTCGTCACGTTCTCTCTTTAACTTCCAATAGCCCACATATATATATACATATATATATATATATATATATATATATATAGCCAAAGAGTTAAAGAGTACAGGACTAACTTCCTCTCTGCACACTCTTATATCTACACCTTATATATATATTATAAATATATACATGTATGTGTACGTATGTTTAAAATATCTTTGGTGCACACAACAACATACGGTAAAGTTATACTAGAGAATTGCTTGCAGAAAACGCACTCTTATCCCACGCTTATATCCCCCGCTTGGTTAACGACACGGCTAAACGTTTCGTTCGGTTAGACGCTCTCGACTGTATAGAAATGAACGAAAATAAAAAATAAATGAAGACAGAGAGAAAATTACCAGGCAAAGGAGGAAAGAGAAGCAGATGAGGGTGAGAGAGAAAGCGATCAAGTTTAAAATAAAATTCATGAGAGAGAAAGAGAAAAGAGACGAGAGTTGAATAAAAAAGCATACATAGTAATGGCGAATGTATAGTAAACCGTTGGTGTTGCTGTGGATGTTGCTGCAACCAGTATAGCACCAGTGCAACATACAAGAACGTGACTTTTCTGGGAATTGTTTAGCCTCTAGCAGCACCCGCCCGCCATCTCGTCGTGTCCACCACCGTGTTCCGGGCTTTCCTACTTCTGAACTTACAACCCACGTCGAGGCGTTACGTCGGGTACCGCTTCGTAATCCGGCTGAGCGTTCACCCGGAATGCAGATAGCGATGCGACACCATACACAAATGTATGTATATGTAGATGTATGGTTGGGTACGCGAACCGATAACTTTTCAAGTGTACTCAAGAATGTCCAAAAATAAAAAATAATAATAAAAAAATAGAGTATAGATATATCTATAGAAGGGAAAATCCGGAGCAAAGTCGAGTTAACGATATCTTCTTTTTTGTTGTTCGACACGGAAAAAAGAGCAGTTGAAAAATTAGTTTCTACAGTGAAAACAGGCCTTCGGGGCGAAAATCTTTAAACGATAAAGCTTAAACTGTAATTCTAGAAATTTGTTACAGTAATGAAATTAATACAATTTTAAGCAGCAAATTTTACAGTTTAAAATGTAATTTTAGTTAAATAAATCGTTACCCTGATTAAACAACTGAATTCGATCGAATTAAACAGAATTAAATTTTTAATTCAGATAAATTCTGTTAATTCGGTACTTAACTTAAAAATGAATTCTGTCTAATTCGGCAGGAAACCAGAATTCGTCCAAATTAAAATGAATTTAAATAATTCTATTCGGTTTAATTCTGATTAATTCGAAAATAATTCTCCAATTTCTGGTTCTGAATCCGAATTGAACTGAATTAAAACGAATTTGAAATTTTTAAATTGGTTTTATTCTGTTTAATACAAATTCAAATTTTCAATTCAGTTGAATTCTGTTTTGCAGAATTCGACAGAATATAACAGAATTAAAATTTTTAATTCGGTCGAATCCCGTTGTTTAATCAGAGTAAAGCATTATTTACTTATTACTTTGAATTCTTGCTTTATTTAAAAATTAATAGTTGATAGGAGAAACTGTAAAAATTAAGATTTATTGGTTATGTATTTTTTGCTTTCTGAAATAATACCTCTTATTTATTGATAACATAAAAATTACACTGTGAGTTATCAATTGTCGAGATTGATGAATGATCTGAGAAAAATCACAGCTCACACTGTAATTTTTAAATTCTATACCTTAAGAAGAACACTACTATACAGAATAGTAATATTAACGATCGAAAATGTAATTTTAACTAATTTTATAATAAAATTAAAAATTATAAAATCTGTTTACTATAGAGAGCTGGACAATATCGAGTTTAAAACTGTAATATTTGTTATGCCTGGGATAAAAATGTAATTTTTACAGTTTCAGAGTCGCACCGCTTTACTACTATACGAAGCTGTAATAAATACAGATATGAGTTCAATTTTTCATCTGCTCTTTTTTCCGTGAAGAAAAAGACACGTTTTTAAAAAAAAAATTTTAATCATTAATTTTCATAATGAATTAAACTTTTTTTTTTTAACTAAATTTGTTTTTTTGAATTTTTCTAATATATCGAAAATGAATTTAAGACTAATTAAATATTATAAATTTTTCGTAATCTATTGCATGTAATCTCAAAATATAATATTCAAAATCCGAATCGAGGATTTAAAACAGAATTGAATAATTGAAGACTTTCACACATTCACGAATTTCTCGATAATTAAAAAAAATTTTAATTTAAAAATTCATAAGTTTCGAATTATTTAATTCGAACACTGACTCACACATCCGTAATTTTTAATACACGAAAATAAATTATGTAATTGAAATTTGAATATTAAAAAAAAAATATCAAAAAGTTATTTGTTATCTTTCTTGTTAGAAGATGAATTGATTCACATAATTTTTTGTAGTGACGTACACATTTGATTGACAGAAAAATTTATAATCAATATTTAACTAAAAATATATTACAGAAAAAAACTATTGAACGTGTAAATGAATGACCCAGTTCATCAGTAAAATTTAAAATTAAAATGTAAAGTTATTTCACTTCCTTTTAGACCGACTATGGTTTTGTGCACTTTTTTTATATATTAATAAATATAATATAGGGTAAAAAAGTGGTATAATGATTAAAAAATAAGTTTCTATATTAATATATAGCAGATGCCGTATAATGTGTAGCTCGTTGTAACTAACGGTAGATACGAGAGCTAATAGCGAAATTGATAGAGCAACGCTACGCTTCGTTGAGAATTATGATGGGGGCGGAGTATAACGAGCCACGAAGAGCTAATGAAAGCTCCATTCCCAACGTGCACTATATACTACTCGCTTTTTTGCTCTCTTGCTCTCTCGACTTTTGCCAAAGTGAATAGCTAACGAGAGACTAATTGTCACCATATCGTACGGCTTATCGCTTGACAAATTGAACATGTTCTATTAATCGAAAAAAAATTTTTTTTGTTGGAAAAAAAATTGTTCGTCAACGAAAAATAATAATAATAATTTTCATTAAGGGGGATAGTCACTGTGAAAAATAAAAAAAAATCTGGAAAACGGTTGACCCTGTGGGCTAACTCAAAAACTTCCAGCTCTTTTTGAGCTCAGAAAGCTTGAAAACGTTTTTATTGGCAAATTTTTGAGCTCTTCGAAGTCGAAAAAAGGTTTCCTGGCGCGAAAAATTTTTACTCGCCCCAAGAAAATTTTTACTTCCCCTAAGAAATTTTTTGCATCATGAATTGAAAACGAACATTTTCTTAGGGTGAGAAAACATTTTCTTGACTCAAGATAAAGTTTCTGAAGTGATAAAAAAAATTTCTTGCGTCAAGAAACTTTTTCTAATCCTAAGAAAATTTTTGTTTCCATTTCATAATACAAAATTTTTTTGCGCCAAGAACTTCTTTTTTTTGTGTAGTAAACATGTACTTCAACCGAGTAATATTTTCTTGATTTAAGAATTTCTATACTTATCTCAAGAAAATATACTTGATTGGAATACGTTTTTACTAAGATTAAACAAATATTCACTCGGTAGGATACAAACATTTTTATACTTAAAAAAAGTTTTATTTTTTCTCAGTGTCTACTCAACAGTTCAACTACTTGACCGATCGACTTCATAATCTAATCAGATCTAAGTCTTGATGAGCCCTTTCGATTGCCGCCAAGAACGTCCAAATCGGTTGATTCATTTCAAAGATATCGTACGACAAAAATTAGTTTACACACACACATACACACAAAAGCACACACACACGCGCGCGCAGAAATCTATCTGGAAAAAACTCGATTTTCGAAAATCGGACCGAAACCAATAACCTCTTTTATTGAAAATTTTCAATTTTCATGGCGGGAAGTTCAAAAATCGGCTAATTACAACAATAACTACATTCATACTTTTTTTTAAGTTGAGAGCAATGGAAACAAAACGAAACTATGGGGCAAATTTTTACTGGATAGTGTAATTATTTAAAAAATTAATCTAATTAATAATGATTACATAATATTTCAATTAATCCTAGAGTTTATCACTAATTAAATCTCGATGTAATTATTGCTAACAATAATTAACAGTAAAATAACACTGATAATAATTATTGCGAACAGTGATAATACACAATAACTAAACAAGTGAATACACCTGATAGACATTTAATTTCCCCAAATGGACATTGAGTCGTGTGTATTACCGAAATATCAGTATAAAAAAATATGCAATTCACTACAGTCACAAAATAAAAATAAAAAAATGATATAAAAAAAAAGTAGAGGGTAGACGAGAAAAAAAGGTGTACATCTGACACACCCTTACATGCTTAAAGTATAGGATTGACTACATACACGAACATTCACGTCGGAATATATATCAGATGGCATTTCGTTGTATGTTTCACATCTCATTGAAACCGCCCTCATAGAAAAATGTCATGGAATATCGGAAATTGGAAAGCTTATTCATATTTTTTCGATACACACCAGTGAAGCACAGCGAGTTTAATGTATATAGTATATATAATATGTATATGTAGTGAACGAGTGAGTATACCGAGCATTCATTTCGCATACCTAATACTCCTGATTCTCGTCGACGAACTGATCGGTACTATACTCGCGTGGGTAGTATGGGTATGGGTACAACAAAGTATACATGGGGATGAGAATGGGTGTAATGCGCTGTCGTTGTATACAGAGTGGAGTACGTATATGTTATAATATACATGTATATCGAAGAATTAAAGATGTAAGTGTGCAATATTTGTTTGGTTACGAGATACGTTTCGATTAATTTTTTTACGCGGTGCTAAATTTTCGTAACATATTTTTTTTAATTGACATTTTTATGATGCAGTTTACTGTCATTATGACTAAAAAATTAACATACATATTAGGGTGGTCGTTAAAAATTAAATTTTCTCAGACGCCTCATAAAAAGCTTTTTTTTAGTGGAAAAATACGTGGGGAATTTGGTTTTTTCTTTTTAAGTAAAAAGAACACGTGCCGCAGGACGATCAAAGTTCATTTTTCGATGCAATCGCGGTTTTTTTTAAATATCTCATGAAATATCCAGATTAAAGGAAAAAATCATAGGGACAATTTTGTAGGAAATTAAATTTTTGACAAAAAAGGTCGTGTTCATTTTTTTTATAAAATGTGTATTTATGAAGATATTTTAAAAAAACTTTTTTAGATCTTATCAATTGAGCATTTTAAGGATAACGAATGTCAAAAATATCGGTTTTTCTTAAATATAGACAACCATAACTCGCAACATATCAATCATTAATGTTTGTTGTAGTTTCTATATACTTAGAAAAATGTTATTTTCAAAATTTATAATCCTTAAAACGCTCAATTTATAAGCTCTACAAAAGTTTTTTTAAAATATCTTTATAAATACACGTTTTATAAAAAAAATGAATATGACCTTTTTTGTCAAGAATTTAATTTCCTACAAAATTGTTTTTATAATTTTTTCCTTTAATCTGCATATTTAATGAGATATTTAAAAAAAACCGCAATTGTATCGAAAAATTAACTTTGATCATCCTGCGGCTCGTGTTCTTTGTACTTAAAAAAAAAAAAAAACCAAATTCCCCACGCATTTTTCCACTACAAAGAAGCTTTTTCTGGAGCGTCTGAGAAAATTTAATTTTTAACGACCACCCTAATATATATAAAAATCTTTGATGATATGAAAATTAATTTTTTTCTGTAAATTATTTAAAACAACTAATTAATATCTGTTAACCTTATCGTCAATTGGTATGAAAGTACATCCTATTGAAAATATTATCAATGAAAAAAAAAAAAATTGGGGGTAGGGGGATACGCATCAGTAAAATGAGTATGACATAAAGTTGGCAGGATCGAGTACACAGAATCACGAACGGGGGTGGGTTTCATTGGAGCATTGGAAATTAGACACACATTTCATTTCCTGAAGCGACTGTAACATCCTCCGTGGCTTCAAATATTGGAAATATCGCGAGACGCGTTGAATTTGCCGGTGATGTGATCGCGGGGCTACAGACATCGGTTTTATAAGTCTGGAAAAACGTAATATATATAGGTAGGTTGTTGACTAGAGAAGGAGTGATATATCAAGAGAGAGCTAAAGAATAATGATGTAGTGGTATGGTATGGTATCGTTGACGTAGTGTGTATATATATGTAAACGGGCGGGATGAACGTTGCGTCGTCGGATACATGACTCGACGTGAATCGACGCTACACTCGCTTTCGAGGCTTTCAACCGCACTTTTTTTCCCATCCTTCAACTGTTCTATTCGTTACATACTGGATGTATACTCTCTGTATATCCTCCAATGTGCTCTCTACTACTTCTCATAGTCCTCGTGTACCCGTCGTAGTCGTCGCCGACGTCGTCTCGTAATGCTCGTAACTCTACTGCTGATATTTACACGTCAGGAATTTTTTCTTTTGACTCTTTTTTTTACTTTTTATTTATTTATTTATATTAGTTACGACAAGAGGTGCTTTGTAGAAACTACGGGAATTGAATTTTATTACAAAAATCCAACGTCAAACTTTCAATGGATTGACGGCAAGACAGCATTGAAATCTTTATATTTTTATTTTCTTTTTGGCTCTATTTGTATGTTAAATAACTTTTTATTTCATTTTCTTTATATTTTTTATATCCAAACGAAAATAAATTATTATTCAAGTTGATCAGAGACCGGGGCAAAATGAGACATCATACTTTTGGTTGCTGCCAGGGACAAAGTGCGGAGTATTTTGGAGACAAAATAATTGTTTCTAATTTAAAATACTTCGTTGTGATTTGTAGTAAGGAAGGGGGTGAGTTGGCCAATCGGAAAAAACGGCCATTTTGAAATTTTTAAGAGTAAAAATTTTTTTTTAAGTGTTTATCTGAATTATTTTGATGAAAACTGGTTATAGCTGACTGTGGTAAAATGGACACTTTAAAAAAAAAATTTGAATGGCCATATTGTTCAGGGTGGTCAATATGTCCCATTTTTTTTTACAAATCGTAACCAAGCACTTGTACCAAGTCGAAATTTAGAGCCAATTTTGAATCTTCTTAAGTCGGATCTATTTTGGAATTGGAGGCTCAAAATAGAGTCTGTTTCCATGTTAAATTAGGTACGATTTTGGTCCCTGAAGTGCTACAAATTTCCGTTTTTAGCACTTTAGGGTTCAATATAGGATCTGATAAAAATTAAAATTAGGTCCTATTTTGAACCTCTGAGCCCTATTTTATTGTAATAATAATAATATTCATATTATTAATATCATTAGCATTATTGATATGATTAATAATAATCTATGTTACTCTGGATTTTATTTGCATTTACAATGGTTAAAATAATTTCAATTAAAATTATCAAAATATATAGCAAAAGCTGTCAATAGTTCAATTTTTTACAATAAATTAATAATAATATAGGAGTAATAATAATAATAATAATTAATTTTATATAAATTTCGTTGCATGTAAAAAAAATTATGCTTACAATTAATTTTAAAAAATCTTTAATTTTTTCTATCATCATAAATAATTTAATTATAATGAACCGAAATTTATTACGAGACTAATATTGTCGGACTTGAAGGTTCAAAATCGGACCTCTCAGTGAATGTTCGGACCTTTGGGTTCAAAGTCGGAGCTAGAGGACTACAGGGCTCTCAATCGAATCTATTTCGGGCTAGAGGGGCCTATATAGGCTCTAAATTTCGACACGTGTGTCTCGTATTGACTCACACGTGGGTCAGAGTCGAATTTCTCGTTATCTGATTTCGCGTACAAAAAAACAAGATCTACTCAAAAAATAAATATTCCATAGATTTTTATAAATTTTAGTGATTGAAAATAGATTATTCTAAATCCTGCTGAGTAAAAATATGAAAAAACGCTTGATAAAACTAAAACACTTGCCATAATACCGAAAGATCATCTTATAGAAAGTATGTAGGGCGCTGGGGAGCAATTCCCTTAAATGTTCCAACGGTCGCAAAAGCCATCACTCTATTGGGGTAAAAAAAAAAAAAAAAAGTTTACTACGTGAAAATGCAATGTGTGATAACGAGTGGCCAGTTTACTCAACAGTATGTTGCTCTATCTTTCAACTTTTTTATTTTTATTCCCACACTTTTTTCTTTTTGTGCTCTTACTATTACCCTGACTATTGCCCTTTCGCACATTCACTTCCTTCCCGCGGAATTATATTAGCCTTTATGGCCCTTTAGTGCGATAAAGCGCAGCGACACACTTGATTCTCTGAAGCCGATGAGAAATACGTAAAAACCTGAGGGTTTATTTATTTGACTTATTGAATTCGATAAAGTTTATCTAAGTGATTGTTTATCAAACTACTCTCCATTTTTTTCTCAATAAATTAAAAAATATAAATAATGGGAAAATAATTATCAATTTTTTTTTACAAATAAAATTTATTGTAAAAAAAAAGAGTCTATGAAAGAAAAGGAATATGGCCTCTCAACACTGATACAACAAAAGTACTTGAGCAGAAAGAGAGTGAGGAGATAATACAGAACACAGTCTCTGCACTTTGTCTTGAGTGGCAAAAACGAGTCTCTTGCCCCTGTCTCGTCAGACCATTTTCAGGACACTTACGTGTAACAATAAAAATAAAAATACTCTTTTCAAACATTACATCTTAAATGTACTCAAAATTTAAATCAAACTGTTTAAAGATTTTTTTATAAAGTCAATTTTTCGATATTAAAACAAATGATCTCATATTTAATTGAGTTTTCGTTAACAGACGTAATTTAAAAAATTTGAAAATTTTTTTTATTGATAGTAAAAAAAAAAAAAAGCAATAATTCACATGTCACATGTACTTTAGATAAAAATATATGGTAAGAAAAAAAATCAGAGGAGTGAGAAAAAAATTGAGGGGGTTACTCATCGAAATCACAGACGACCCCTCGACATTGACATACCAAGGGTGGTAAAAAAGCTACAGTATATATATGATATACGTTAACACACTTGACATTTACAAGTGACAAAATAATACTTAAAAAAAAAAAAAAAAACTTTTCTACATATAGTCATGCACGGAAAAAAAAATAGGTGCTGCAACAGAACGCAGTCCTGTGGGGGCAACAAGATAAAATCCAGTTGCAGCAACAGAATTTTTCCTGTGGAATAAATGGATAAGGAACAAGCTTCATGTACTAATTTTTTTGTCCGTATAATGAAGTTTCAAAATTCGAAAAAAAATTCGAAGTTTGGAAAAAATAAAAATTTGTTTTCGAAATTGATTTTTTTTTAAAATTAAAATTTCATTATATGGACAAAAAAATTAGTACATGAAACTCGTTCCTTATCTTCCTTATTCCACAGGAAAAATCCTGTTGCTGCAACGGGATTTTGTCCTGGTGCTCTCACAGGATTTATTCTGTTGCTGTCACATAAAAATCCTGTTGCTCCCACAGGACTGCATCCTGTTGCAACGCCTATTTTTTTTTCCGTGTAAGGTCAGATTATCAAAAAAAATTTATTGAAGCCCATAGACTTATTTAAAGACGAGCGGAAATTTGGAAATTTTTTTTTTGCGTCGGTTTTCTTAGGATTACTCTGGAACCGTGCATGATAAGAAAATTTGAAGTCCTGATCTGAAAACTATAAACTTGAGGCTACAATTTGCTTTTTTTATTTTTACTCTACGACCATTTTTCACTAAGTTACAGCATGTCGAAAATCACTCAAAAATTTGGAATTTTTTTTATATCCCTTAATTTTTGTGACCAGTGTATTATTTTTAGTTTATTTATAACGAAAAAAAAATAATGATGATAAAAAAATAAATAGATGAAATTTTATTAACATTTAATATGATCATTAAATAAAATATTTGTCTGAAAAGCACGATGGAACACTTGAGATGGCATTATTGTGATTACAAAGTAGCTATTCACAATTCGCTATCGTCATTTCTCTTATTTCATAACTACTGGGATGACTGCTACCACAATACGGACTATATTGTACTTATTCTGAAAACAGAGACGACGTTTCACTGAATTTCCGGACAGTAGTCACAGTCAACCTAACCCTGGGTTTTCTTTAGTAAGTCTGTTCTGGGAGAATGAAAATGTGTGTGTGTATGTGGGTGGGTGCGAGTGTTAAACTTGGTCTCAAGTATAAAGTAGAAAAGCTCTTTCTCAAAGACACACGAAAATGGGTCCTCTTATCGCAAATGACTACTTCCTTGCTGCACAATGCCATTTAGGGAATGTGGGAATGTCGTTAACGTAGATCTACAATGTACATATCATGAAGTAGACAGTAACATCTAACCCAGGTAACCAACCAAGACAACGACTACGGCTATGACAATAACCCTAAGGGTATGGAGTGTGAAGACAAGTATCATAAGGTGAAAATTACTAAGAGATCTAGTGTATATAACTTTTTATATCATATATCTTATATTTATTATTCACACTGTATCTTTCTACCGATATAGATTTGGTTCAGATCTTAAAATATCGATTGTATTCAAGGGAAGGTTGGACAAAGTGGAAAAGCTATAGAAGTATTGGATTTTCGCGAATCCTAAGATGCTGGATCTTTTTTTTAACTTCCCGCCATGAAATTTGAAATTTAAAAAAAAAGGGAGTTATTGGTTTAGGTCCGAATTTCGAAAATCGAGTTTTCATCATGACATTTTGAGATTCTAGGAAGTTATTCCGCCTATTTTCGGATGAATGTCCGCGTGTGCACGGAAAGATTGGAACCCAACTGGTTACTGTTCTGCACCCGACTCAGTACGGTGCTGGAAAAAAACACTCGATTGTGGTGCAGCACCACACTGATGACTGTACGGAACCTGACTGAAAGATGTGCGCACACGACTAAGTCAGGTTCCGCACAGTCATCAGTGTGGTGATGTACCCTAATCGGGCATTTTTTTCCAGCACCGTATTGAGTCGGGTGCAGAACAGTAACCAGTCGAGTTCCAATCTTTCCATGTGTGTGTGTGCGTATGGATTTGTGTAATCTAATTTTTGTCGTACGATATCTTTGTAACAAATCAACCGATTTGAACGTTCTTGGCGGCAATCGAAAGGGCTCATCAAGAATTAAATCTGAATAGATTTTGAAGTCGATCAGTCGAGTAGTTTACGAGTAATACGAAAAATAAAAATGTTTTTTTTATATAACTCATAAAATACTTGTCCAATTTGCCTCAAAATGTAATCAGTTTTAAGTCTTAATGAGCCCTTTCGATTGCTGCCAGGGACGTTTAAATCGGTTGATTCGTTCCAAAGATATCGTATGACAAAAATTAGTTTTTTTTAGCTTAATGTATTTTTTTTGGTTGAACAAAATAAACATTTTTTGACTTCCAAGAGCTCAAAAATTTCTCAATCAAAATGTTTTCGAACTTTCAGGATTTTTCATATTGTTAGTTATGTCAAGTATGCACTTTTGCTAGTTTGCAGTCAATAAAATGATTTACGCAAATATTATCCTAATTTAATATCCCGAGAAGTCACTTTCGAGCGACTCTACGGTTCTATTACAATGGAAAAACAATAAATAGTCAACGATAAATGTGAGCTCACTCTTTTGACTCGAGTCTGCAGGCAAATTCACTAACAATAATAGTATTTAATTTACAAAAAAAAATATCCATGCAAAAAATTACTCACCACACCAAGAAATATCCAGAGCAGCAGACAATTCTTTCAATCACTGTGAAAATAAAAAATTAAAATCAACTAAATTAATAGATTTGTTGATTTATTTCAAAATTTTCTCATATAAGCTGTTAGTTTTTATTTTGTAAAAACAAATAACTCACCTTGGCGGACGTTTTTTTCAGCTTCCAGCAGCAGAATCAGGAACCAGCGGTCCAAGATGCATGATAGTCATATGGAATAAAGTCAGTGCATTTGTTTACTCCACACTCCACTGTATTATTTTCCAGTCAACTGATTGATATTTCGCTCCAGCTAATAAATATGTAGAAAAAATTTTAATAAAATGTAATCTTAAGATACTTGAGAACCGAAAATAATTTTTTATCTGAAGATCGGAACGTTTTTTGCGGAACGAAAATAAAAAAACGAAATGAAAAGTAAAAAATCTACTGCATCTAAGCTTCTGAAATGTTTCGCACGTCAGCCGAAAATTGCAGGCCACTCCTAACTACCCCTTATCGCCTTTAGACTCAAATTATAAAAATTATTTCCATTTTCGTTGCGTGAAAAACGTTCTGATCTTCAGGTACACAAATAACTTTTATCGCATTTTAGCTTCCGCTAATTCTGGACTTAAAAATTTTTAAATGGCTTACCAAGAGCACAATCTGTTCCTCTAACAATGGACACTCGACAAGAACATTTTCATTCAATTACAGCCAATAATAAACTAAAAAATATAAATAAAAAAATTAATTACTGGTCTTAATTAAGCAATTGGATTTTTTTTTTATGATTTATGAGCAAGAAAATACATACCCAAAATTTCCTCAATGTCTTTTGTTCTTGATCAAAATAAATTTATGGTGCGACAAGCTTGAAAATAATTTTTTGAGAAGTATGGGGAAGTCGCGAAATTTATGAAACCATAAACCGAATCACGTCTGTTTATGAATTATTTGATGTATTCTTTGAGTATTTAAAATACGGGTGATTGCGAATGATTGAACTGAAGCCTTAGTTCAAATGGAAATAATTAGCACCCGAATTGATTTTTGCTAAAGACGAATGTAAATGCAGCAGACAGACAAATTTAAAATTATAAATAAATAGAGTAAATAATTTTTTAAAAAATTCACTTATTAATTTTTTAAAGTTGTATTTTTTTTATTAAATTTTATTAATTATTTACCCTATTTAATAATAATTTTAAATTTGTCTGTCTACTACATTCACACTCATGAAAGACAGACAGTTTCAGTTTAATAAAAAAAAAATAAAATTAGAAAATTACATGAGCCCACAACTTCGACTCGAGTCAAAAGATAAATAAAAAAAACTTATGATTTAGTAAAAAAAAATGTATCATGCAGGAAGTCACTCACCACGACGAGAAATATCCAGAGCAGCAGACAATTCTTTCAATTTCTGTAACAATAAAAAACAGAATTAATAATTTTTTTAATGAAAATAAGAGTTTTAGATAATTTTTTTCATTGAATTGAAAAAAATTTACCTCGGCGGACGTATTTCTGCGCTTCCAGAATCCGGAACCAGCACAAGATCCATCATGATTGGAATCAATAAATTAATTTTACTCCCATTAATCTCTCACTGGATTATTTTCTTCTCCAAGTATTTTTGCACCAACTGAAAATTTTATAAAGAATAATTAATAAGAGACAAATCATTAATTTTTAGTCCTGCGTAAATTATTATGATCCTGAAGCCAGAAGACAATTTTCAATTTTTTTTTTCAGTAAATCAATTACAAAAAAAAAAATAGAAATATGGACAAGTAGAAATTAAAAAAGCTACAGGTGGAATTTTTTGAAAAATTTTTTTCTTTATAATTTATCGTGTTTCAAAAAATTATTAGACGTCTGCTAACTTGAGTAATGAGTGTGAATGTAGCAGACATCAGACAAAATTATGAATAATTTAAAAAATTATATTTATAAAAAATGCATTTATTAACTTTTTTAATTTTTTAAATGCGCATTTTTTAAAAATTTTATTTTATCAATTGTTTACTCTATTTATTCATAATTTTAAATTTGTCCGATGTCTGCTACATTCACACTCGTCTTGAGTATCATAAAATATTTCGAACAATCGAAAATAATTTTTTTTAATGTGATAATAAACAAACTTTAAAATAATTACCCAAGCATCAGTGAAGAAAGTGATGATGAACAATCATTCGAGCCAGTAAATACTCGAGATATCAAAAATATATGAAATATATTATCGATATTGAATATCCAGTCATTCGTATCAAACTTGATGACTTAGGAAGCTGTCAAGACATAAATTATTTATTATATATTTAAATAAATCAGAAAAAATAATTAAATGATTAATTTTTACCAAGACAAAGGGGTTAAACAATTGCCGTCAGCTTCTGAACCGGCTTCTGCTTGCGATCGTTTGTCTAACGGCGACTTTCATAAGCTATGGCGCTGACGTCTAGTTTCAGAATTTGAATTATTTTTTTCGCGGCCATTTTTATTTCCAACAATTGAAGCTCAGTTACAAAAAATCTCTGTTTTGATTTTTGAAAAAATATTTCTAAATAATTTTAGTACCAAAAACCTGAAAAATAATTATAATTTTCCGATTAATTAACAAAATCATTATTTTTAAAAATCCAAGATCGATATTTAGTAAATTAAATTTTTAAATTCAAACTCAAAAAAATTATTAAGAATTGAAAACAATGACAATAATTAATTAGTTGATTATTAATTAAAAAAATGATTTATAAAACTTTTAGCTGTCATTTGTCAAGCCGGAGTTATTCGGACATTTTTTGAATTTCATCGTTTTTAAAAAAATTCAAAAATTACTAAACGTCGACTCATTTCACTATCATATATTTGTGAAACTAAAGTTAGCAGACAATTAAAAATTTTTTGATTTTTTGTTTTAAATTAATTACAAAAAAAAAAAAAAAAAAAAAAAAAAAATACGCGCAGGTGGAAAATTTAAAAATCTATGGGTGTAATTATTTTAAATATTTTTTTTTTTATAATTAATCGTTTTTAAAAAAGTTCAAAAATTATTAAACGTCAACTAACTTATGACGCTGAAGTTCACCACCGTCTGAAAATTTTTGAATTTTTTTTTAAAATGACAGATTATAAAACAAAAAGTATTTAAAAAATTGCACCTATAGTTTTTTTAATTTTCTACATGTGCATATTTTTATTTTTATTTTTTTTTCAATCAAATTGTAGAAAACAAAATTCAAAAATTGGTGATCTGCTAACTTCAGTATCATGGCTAACTTCAGTATTATTCATTTTGTAATTTAATATTTTATCAAAGACTAAATAAATATTTATTATAAATTATTATTTCAGATTTTTCTTTACGTGTATAGGAAGTAATTTAAATATAATTAAGTTCTAGATACAGCAAATAAATTAAATTAAATGAATAAATTAACGGAGCTTACATGAGAGACGTGTGCTGAGCAGCCATGACAGTTTTAGAACACCGACGGCGGCTTCTGGAACTACGGCGCTGACATTCAAAATTTAAAAGTTTGAAATTATTAGCGCGTCAAACTTAAGGCGCTGCGGTGGCGACGGTTGGAACGCACATGCGCAGAAGCCTTAAGCTCAGTCAACGTCCGGCTGATCGCTGTCGTTCGTGAGTGAGTGAATTTCAGTGAAATAATTATTTTATTAATTATAATATTCAATTGTTACATCACTAATTAGTTAATATCAATTATTTAGTGACCAGAGCTTATTCTGAGACAATAAATGAAGTGTGTCAGTGAATGTGAGTTTTTAAATTAATTAAATTCAGTGTTGGCTTTTTTCCTGTCAGTGTGTGCTGGGTTCGTGTTAAAATTTAAACGCAGGAACAAAAGTAATTAAATGTCTAAGAATAATTAAAATTATTATTTTTAAGTGAGAGTTTGAGTTTTGTGATCAATCAGTTGCATAAATTTTTTATATTCAGTGAATTTTATAATTAAATTCTATCAATTTGTGAAAGTGCTCGTCGCTGACAAGAAAACAGTAAAATGGCGGCAAAGTGAGTAGTTTTTGAAATTTTTCAGATGTTTTATAATTTTTGTTCAAAATCAATTGAGTTAACTATTAAAATTTGTTCTCATTATCAAATATAAGACGTTGATATGACGGACCAGGTTATTAATTAAAAACTTTAATTAAAAACGGAATTTATTCAAATTTTGTTCACTAAATAAAAAAAAAAATATTATCAAAAATATCTACTGTCAGTTTTCAAATTTTCGGACGAATAGAGTCAGCACAGTTTTCTCAAAGCCAATTAGCTAAAAAAAAATTGAATTTATGCATTTTATTATGAATTGTCATTTTTAATTTTTGAACCCAAAAAACTAGTAAAGTTATGAGTAATTTCGGGCAATTTCGAGCTTTATACTTTTACAAAAATTTTGATAAGCCTAAAATATTAAAATACATTCATTGCTTCATAGACTGATTAATTAAAATATAACATAAGCGTTTGAGGTGTGCACTTTTGGTTTTTCCAAATTTTATTACTTCTATTCGGAATTCCTACAAGAAATTTCGAGTTACAGCCAGGAAAAAAAATTGTTCTGGGCGAGCAAAATGAGTCATTCTCAAAAAATTAAAAAAAATATGTAAGCCAGCTGACCCTGCAGGTCTGCCCCAAAACTTCCCGGTGTTTTCGAACTCAAAAACTCAAAAACCCTTTTGCCAAAAATATATATTCGAGTTCAATAATATCTTTTAATACATTCGTATTTATAAGTTTTTCGAGCTCCACCAAGTTTTTTAATTTTTGATATTGATTGATCTGAATGTAGACAAAAATCAACAAATGCGATTTAAATAGGAAGTTAAATGAGAGTTTTAAATGATATCAGAGCGTTTATATATAAAATATCCAAGAAAAGTATAGAAAACAGTGATTATTTTCTAGTTATTACTGGGTATACCACTATTGGTCGTTACCATATGAACAATAATATAATTGAATATAACACAAATAAGAAAATCAATCATTTATTTGACGTCTTTAATTTTCTTAAGTTCAATTTTATACAAATAAATGCAATCAACCTTTTGTGATTTGACAAAGTGGATAACAGATCAGAAATTAAATCCAAAGGTCTCAGGATCAAGCCTACCAGTCGATAGGATTTTTTTTGTTTATTCTCGTAATAAAATTTTTGGATACATCATGGAACCATGGTAGGTACACTGTTTAATCACGGTGGTAAAATGGCACAAAGCCACCGTATAACCACCGAGATTCCACTGTGTTTTCACGGTGTTCCCGACCGCCAGGGCAAGTATATGATTTGCTATGTGTGCATTCCGATATCCCTGATAGATAAGGAAAAAGGATTAAAAATAAACAGCTGGTATCTAGGATACAGCAGTAAAGTGGAACTTTCAAAACAATACAATTCATGATTGAGATATATGACGTGTCTTTTGTCACGAATGCAGTGAAGTACGACTTGTCACACAGTTAGTGACGATCGTTACATCGAACTGATACGATGCGCTGAGTGCTGATCATTTTATTCAGAGTATTATTTGACAATGTTTATCATAATAGATCAATATTAGATTTTTTTGTTTTAATATCAAAAAAGATGGAGTGGATTCAAAAATTTATTTGGTGGATAATGATAATAACTGTGTGCAGTGGTAACAAAATATTTGATAAATTCGAATCGGAGTATTCATCAATTTCGTGGAATCAAATGGTAATTATATATTTCTTTATAAAACAATATATTTGGGAGACAATCGGGCCGCGATATGGTATTTTAAGAGTAACAAAATAAAAAAAAAATAAAAAAAAAAAAAACGTTATCATGAATTTAAATAATTAGTGTCATAACGAAACAAAAATTTAATTTTATAACTTAAAGACATTAGGTTGTTGTTTTTTAACGGTCACTTTTAAGCAAAAATCAGTAAAATAAAGAAAAACAACAATTCACTATATAAGGGAGGGGGTGGGGCAAATCGGGGTACTTAAGGAAATACTGAGTTTTCGTAGACTCAAATACGCTAAAACTTTTTGTTTTTAATAAAATTCAAAGCAAATAAAAAAAAAAATTCAGTTGCCGTTGAAACCAATAATATTTTCACTTTCGCGGGCAAAATGGGGTACCCCCTTAAAAGGTGGAAAAAAAAATTTCTAGATATTAAATTAAATTTTTTTGTGAGTAATTTACATAAAGAAAATTACGTTTCACACAATTATTGGATGCAAAGGAAGAAAAAAAAATTTTTATTGGTTTTTATCATAAAATAAAATCCGTTAACATTTTTCGATGGACACTCGATTTTTGAAAAAATTTAGCAAAAAAAATTTAAAACAATGCTCACTTATATTTACAAAACCGATTTTGGAATGTTTAAAGAACATTTAAAAAATAAAATCTTTTTTTTATAAAATTTTGGTGGTACCCTGTTCCCCCCTCCCCTATTATCTTTTTATTTACGTCCAAACATTTGCCACTTCTCGAAAGTATTCTATCACGCACGTGTTACTTTTATATTTTTCCGAAATAAAATAAAGGATAATTAAAAATCTTACTTTTGTATGTCAATAGGGTGAATTAATAAAATTATGTTTTGCTGATCGAACAAATCCTATCGTCATTACTAAGGACTTGATCGATTTAATTTATGAAAGTTCACGAGACATTGATCACCCAAGTGTTAACATAATTGATAGTAATTATAAAGCAAAGAATATACAAATATTCAACCCTGCTTATCCCACGTATATCCTGTCTGCCCAATCTACTGATGAACTCGGAGCTCTTTTGGACGCGTTGAAGTTATCACCCACGTGGAGTGTTACTTCAGTTTTTTTTATTATTGGAATCACTGAAAAGTCTTGTGGAGGCGCGTCGAAAATGCTGCAAATACTCTGGAAACTAGATTTGATATCATCTTATTTTGTTTGCCATGAGTCAGATAATGATGAAATTATGATGCTGTACACTTACAACCCATTCACGAACCAAGCTCCTGAACCTTGGGTAGAAGTGGAAACTTTTGACAAACCTGACAACCAATGGACTCTCTACAAACAACCTTACTCAAATGGTATTTTTGAAGCTGATTATTGATAAGCATTAAAAAAAGCTCTTAAGGGGGTATTCTGGTTTAGAAGCCCGAATTTTAGGTATTTTTTCGGACGCGATAAAAAAAAAACAAAAATTATTTTTACCATCCATTTTTTTAAAAGCTTTTTATTGATATTTTTAGAATACAAAACATTAATAATATAAGAAAAAAAATTAAATTTCAAAAAACTGCAGGTCGGCGCAGTGGGGACTGATGGAAAAATGGCTTGTCCTGGTGTGCAGGATATAAATCCTTCCCATGACCTGAAATGGGAATCCATGAATAATTCGTAATGAGGAAGGGTGTAGTTATCGCACTACGAAACGTTCTTGAAAAAGAAAATTTTTTTTCACAAAATGGCGGTGGTTTGAAAATAAAGTTTCGTATTTTCCCTGTTTTTTTGTCGTTCGGAATTTTTTAAAAATACAAAAAAAAAAAATTTTTTTTAAACCTCTTCGTAGTGCGATACTATAATGTATAAAGAAGCTCTGTGTGAAATTTCAAGTGAATCGGTTGAGTAGAATTGAAGATATCATGCACACCGTTTCCAGAAAAGTAGTTACGAGAAAAAGGAGTTTAAAGTTTGAGGGCTAATCGCGCGCAGTCGAAGTCGTTTACTGACGTTTTATACTCACTTGTTATTAATCAGCTATCCCTGCTCCGTACAAAGTACCTTCTTCGACTTCAAATGTCATGTTTAGTGAAGCTCTTTCAGATGATTTAGCAGTTCCAGCTTCCTTGGAAGCCTCAGTAGCTCGACCCGGCTGCGAAACGGTTTTGTCGGCGCGTCACAAAATGAACTGTAACTCCGAAAATAATTCGAATTTCGAAAAATCCTTTTAGGGACATTTTTTTGAAGGGTTATACTATGAAAATATGCAAAAAAAAAATCGATTTTTTCGAATTTCTAAACCAGAATACCCCCTTAATATGTTTGGTTTTTCTTCTTTCAGATAAAAATATATGTCGCAATCTGACTTTTGATAAGACTAAATTTCTTAATGGCCACACCGTAAAAGCTGCAATAAATCCGATGATTAAAACAAACTGCACTCATAATAAGGTATTCGATATCAAAGAATTAGGAAATGTTACTAATTATTTTGTTTCTGAATTTAGTAATAATTTATTTTTGTATTTAAATGTAACACCGGTTATCAATTACGGTGACGCAGGATCTATGGTAAACAATACTGCAGTAGGATTTTTGAAAACATTAATGAACGGTACCCATGATATTGTTTTAAGTCCACGGCGTTTTGGTAGCTATTACGAGCAAGTTGATATTATAAACTTTCATTTTCAAGTTGGCCATATGATATTAACGCAACGAATGGAACTCGTTTCGATAATTAAAAATTTTAAAGAATTTTTGAGTTTTGAAATTATTGCCGTCACGATTCTAATTTTATTTATAACGTTTATTATAATAATTTTTAAAAACGGTAATGATTATAGTCGTGGGTTTTTAGATATTTTACGATTATCATTAAGTGCTGGAATTTCCGCACCGTTAAATAGTTTATCTGTACGGGTTATATTTTTTGTTACAACTTTATACGTTTTTATAATGTCTCCATTTATACTTGGACAGATATTAGCCCTGTCAGTAAAACCCGATCATCACTATCCGGAAAACTTAAAAGATTTACGTGACTTTAAATACAACGTTTACTATCATGAAGATTTGAAACCCTTTATTTCTGACCAGGAGTTGTGGCTCAATTTAGACAAAAAGTATTTGCATAGACTTACTGAATACCCACTAAGTTGCCATGACCAAGTTTTAAATGATAGTTTAAACGCATGTGTTACTTCTATAGCCTATCAAATAATCGCAGCGTACAAGTATAACTTACATTTGGCTCAAGAAAAATTAGATTTTTTCTATGTTTCTTACTTAATTCGTAAGAACTGGATTTTGAAAAGTGAAATCGATAAATTGGCTTTAAGATTTTCAGAGCACGGTTTAATAGACTGTTGGAACAAGCGGGAATTTATTTACCGTTTGAACAAATTGAAAGTTAAAGAAGCATTAAAGACAGCAGCCTCCAAATATGATGGAGTAGAATTTGAAAATTTACTAGGTGTTTACATATTTATGGCACTGAGTTTTGTTTTTACGGTCTTGATTTTTGTAGCTGAGATACTGATAAAGAAATTTCAGGATTCACAACACAGAAAAATAATTATTAAAACTTTGGAGAAAAAAGTTGCCTTCGTTGGCGGGCGATTGATTCCAATAAAACAATCATCGCACAGAAAAAACAAAAATAAAAAAAAAAAAATGAGGATTTGAAATTGTAACCCGAAACCTGGGTTTAAATGCAGAGAATTTTAACGTTTCAAGCAATAAATTTTATAATACGTGTCATGAATTTTTCAAGTTTAAGTAATGATTTTTAAAGTTCAAATATCAATCTTTCTTCATAATTAATAAATTTTAATATTTATCTTATAATTATTGACGTGTTAATTATAAATAAAAGAATTACTATTTAGAATGACAGTACATTGTGAAAAATTCGCGGAGTGAATACGGAGTAAATCCGGAGTGAATGAATTTTTAATTATTCACTCTACTCGGAGTGAAATTCACTCCGCAGGGGAGTTTTCGCGGAGTAGATAAATTTTTTATTAAATTAATCCCTCCGGAGTGAAATTCACTCCGGAGCGGAGTTTTGAAAATATTATTAATAAAATATAACTCCACATAATAAAATCGAAGTAAAAATTCGCGTATTACATTATTGATCAGCTGATATGCACACACATACACACATACATATTTAGGCACACACGCGCACTCGCACACACACGCACGCACACATTTGTACACACGCACACATTTGCACACACGCACACATTTGCACACACGCACACATTTTCACACACGCACACATTTTCACACACGCACACATTTGCACACACGCACAAATTTTCACACACGCATGAATTTGCACACACGCACACATTTGCACACTCGCACACATTTGCACACACCCACAAATTTGCACACACGCACAAATTTTCACACACGCACACATTTGCACACACGCACACAAACACCTGCTCACACCCAAACACACACACACACACACACACACACACACACACACACACACACATTGTTTAGCAGTTTCATATAAATTAATATAAATTTATTTAAGTACTCAAACTCCGGACCGGAGTGAATTGGGAGTGAAATAAAATCCGCGTCGCTCCGAGATCACTCCGCTAAAAAAAAACTCCCAATTCACTCCGCATGCGGAGTGATTTTTTTTAAAACTCCGGAACTCCGAGTGGCGGAGTGAATTCGGATTTTATTTCACTCCCAATTCACTCCGAATTTTTTACAGTGTACTTACTGATTACTTTATCAGTATATTACTTGTTGTCAAAAATGTATATTGTTAATTTTTATCCGTGCACACAGAAAAAAAAGTTGACTTGATTCAAGTAAGATATTCTTGGACCAAGAATACTAGTTTGAAGAATGCCATTTTTTTTTTGCTTCAAGAATTGTTATCTTGGCTCAAGGAGTTTCAGGATTCTTACATCAAGAATTGTTTATGCTTGGTTCAAAAGTACGTTTCTTTCACAGAATAAATCTAACTCTCAAACCAAGTTACAGATTTACTATTCTTTTGGTCGGTTAGTTGTAGTTAGTTTGGCATTGTAAGTTCACAATTTGAACATCAAAACATAAATCTCGCGGTTGATAATTATTTTTGTTTAATGTATATAAATTTAAACAGATTTCGTTATGATGAAGGGAGGATGTCCCTGAAGATCGGAACGTTTCTCGCGGAACGAAAATAAGAAAAAAGAAATGAAAAGTAAAAAATCTACTGGATCTAGATGTCGGAAATGTTTTGCATGTCACCCGAAAATAACAGGCCACCCCCCAACAACCCCTTAAGTCGCCTTGAGACACAAATTTCATGAATTATTTCGATTTTCGTTGCGTCAAAAACGTTCCGATCTTCATGTGCTTAAGGGAGGGTGAGGCACGACGGCCCTCTTAAGCCGGTAATAATTTTTTATGGCTTTGAATCTCTAGGTCAACCTAATTTGGTCCTACCTTAATCAAATCTATTAAGGTTTTACCAAAACTCAAAGATTAATTTTCGGTAACAGCTACCAATTGCCAATCGGTAGCTGATTAAATCGGTAAATTATGAGTTACTTTATAATTTATTCGTTCAAAAAGTATAATTTGATTGTTACTGGATGTTTAAATATATTGTAAAATTGTCATCCAAATATGTACAAGTTTGTCAATATAATAAAGAATTGTTTGAAAAATGATATAACTTCAAAATCTTTATAAATGTTCTCAATTCCCTGAATAAAAATATTGATTGAAAATAATTGAGAGGCGGTCACTCCATGTAAACTATATATCTATATATACAAACAAAAAAATTTAAATCAATTGAAATTATTGAAGAGAATTCGAATTTCATCACTTTTAATTCTTTTCAATCAATATTTTTGAACAGGGTTTATATGAATGTTTAGAATACTGAAAATTTCGAAAATCAAAGGTAAGTTATTTTTTGCAATAATTATTTTTCATCAATGTCCGTTCAAAACTTAATCTATGATCCGTAACTACTGTCCAATGGTACAGTCACTTTTTACTTACTTGCAATTCTACTTGCAGAACTACCACAGCTTACATAATCTACTTAAAGCACCGTTTCTACAGAACATAGTCCGCATTCCATTCAACCTCAAAATAAAAACTGATTTCGTATACTACAAATACTACAAATCAGTTGATTCGTTCCAAAGATATCTCCAGACAAAAAAAGTTTACATGCATACACACATCCACATACACACACACGGACTTCCATTCGGAAATAGTCAGAATAGCTTTCTGGACCTCAAAACGTCAACATCTGACGAAAAGTCGATTTTCAAAAATCGGGACAAAACCTATAACTTTCCTTTTTTGAAAATTTTCAATTTTCATAGCGGGAAGTTAAAAATCCTTATAAATTTAGATCCACTTAATGCCATTATTGAGTATTACTGAATATTAAAATAAAACTATCAAAATTTTGTTGTATCGATAAATTTATTTTGATAGAGTTCTTGTAGGAATTTAAATAAAAGTTAATTACAAAATGTAATAAAGACATTTAAAATAATAACTGCGACTCATCAGTTACTGATATCTGATAACTGAATACGATATAAATGAAATGTTTGAAAACAAACTTTGAATAACTAGAATCCTAGAGCTACCGAGCTACTGCTGTCGTTGTAACAGTTACTGTTGCAGTAGTTATTTATGAGGCCGTCAAAATATCTGAGTTCGAGAGAGAGTAGCACGTGTATCCCTCACGGCAAGGCTATCAATTACAAAGCTGCAAGTCCCTTGTACTCGTGTCCTCTATCCTCGATTTTCATGGTTACGTTGATATCACCTACGCCTCCACCCTGCAAAGAGTACTCTACAAACAATATACACGTTCGTATATATCTTCTAGCACGAATAACACAACACAAATACACAACTCTCTAGCATAGTTATTGCAAGTTGATATAATATTTCAGGGTTCGCTAAAGCCTTTTTTATTTCACGTATCTATATATGCTATTACCTCTTTTGGACGCATCCAATTCAACATCAAACATGGCTAAATTCGTTTAGTATCGATACTCATTAAAATTTATTGAACGTATTAAATAACAATTTAAATTACTCAAATTTAATTACTGTATTATTGTGCACAATCAGGACTTTACACAAAAAAGTGGTGATGAAATGAACTCACACGGGTGTAGCGGTGCTATTTAGCGGTGTTAAAACGGTGCACATACGGAGTAAATTCACACCACTAATAATGTAAATGTATAAGTTCTTTATTCAGAACTTTCGATTACTTCAACACTAAATATTTAATTTTTATTTTTAAATCTACATCAATAATAGTAATGACATACTAGTGCTGCAACTTAGATATTATTTGATAATTTTTAACTACAAATTATATTATTGGATTATATTAAAGCTAATAACACCAAACGGTGTGAAAGAAAACACTCAAACGGTGTTACAAGTAAACCGCTTGATATTTCATATCAAGCAGACAGCGTAGAGCTCGGGGACCATTTTCACACCAAAAATTTTTTACAGTATAGCCACTCGTAGATCGTCACCACAATAGTACGTATACTTACGGTAACGATACCGTATTGCTACTGTCAAATTTGACTCAGTTTTGATTTAATTAACTTAATTTTAAGTCAAAAAAGTGATTTTTTTAAGCCGTAAAAACTGTTTCCTATAATTTACTCAATGACTAATATTTCATTATGGACAAACATTCTTTGAATTTCTCCATAAATTGGTAAATCTGTCGTATCATTAATCTTAGAAACGAAAAAATTTTTTTCATACTCTCTTAAAATGAATCAGTGAAAAGTGCTACAAATGAGTGAATATTCACTGCATAAACAGTCCTAAGTATACCACTTATTCAATCAGTGATTTGCACTGATTTGCAGCACTTTTCACTGATTCATTTTAAGAGAGTATTTGAAATAAAATTCGCCTTCTAATACTTGAAAAATAAACCCTGCTTAAAAAATCCGATAGGTTCTCATAGCTGTATGTATAATACCCTATACTTAATCATAGCACTTCTCATAGAACCCATTCATTCTTATAAAATCTTTATAAGAATGGATGAGAATCTATTGAATTCTATGAGATTTTCTAAAAAGGGAAGCATGTACCTAAAGATCGGAACGTTTTTTGCGCAACGAAAATGGAAAATTGATGTAATTTTACTGCTTAAAATTCTTAAGGGGTAATTAGGGGTGGCTGCAAATTTGGGCTGACATCTAAGCAACGATGCGAAATATTTCAGAAATTTAGATCCAGTAGATTTTTTACTTTTCATTGCATTTTTTTAATTTCGTTCCACGAAAAAACGTTCTGACCTTTAGGTACATAGGGAAACTACTTTTTTCAACACCGCTTAACACCAGGAAGAATTTTAACACCGTTACGGTGTTATTTAAATACCGTTTTAGGAGGGTTAAATTTAACACTGGGATAGCGTGGACACACCATTTGTTTACAGTGTATTAAAAAGACATAAAAATAATTAATTTTATAAATTATTAAAAATAAAGATGTCGTGAGTTAATTAGTTAAAATATCAAAAACATTGAAGTCTTCACTGAAATTGAATAATTAATTAATCGCATCAATCCATCAGTCGATTAAATTAAATTAGGTACTATAATTATATAATTATTAATTATTGATGTTTCAAGTAATCTATCAGTATATTGTTATTATTATTATTATATTAATAACAAGTCACAATATAATAAATGAATTATTAAACAACCTGTATCTCAATAGAATGGTCAAGAGTAAAATTGTCGAAATGACAATCCTATACACACTTTACGTAATTTACGTTGACCATACATTATACCCAAACGAATGATCCCACAAGAGGGTGCACAAAACCCACCCTCGACTATTTTCAATGTATATCTCAATTGCACAATGATACTACTATAGTCTGAGTATTTAGTAGTTGTAGCTGTATAATAGAGTGTTGGTTGTGTTGGTGCGGTCGTGAGCTTACAAAACATACCAACGAACGACAGTCAGCAAATGTGGGACCAATATCGACCTCGACCCCTCGTTTTCAATGTTCCACTGACAAATACTGTAACACGCGGTACGGCGACACAAACGCGTCTCGATCACTCTATTTGTTTCAATTAATGCGTTGCGAGCAGATGAGTGAGACAGTCAGTCGAGTGTGGGATGGCAAATTAGTTATTTGGTACTCGACACTCCCAAAGCGTCCAATAGTGTATAAGTTACGGTATAAACTTTACAGTGTACAGAGGTGATTGAGGTCTGATTGCAATTACTCTGATAATAAATCATTTTTAAATCAATATTGTCATTGGTAATTGTAACATTTTTTAATTTAATGAAAAAATACATTTTTTTCTTTCATGATTAATTTTTTTACCCCCTAAAAAACGAGGCTCTATTCGAAAATTTTTATTCAAAGAGAGTTTTTTTTTTAACTTCCCATTGTTTTTGAGCTTAATGAGCTCGAAAAGGTTATTATCAGTAATTTTTGAGTTCTTCGAGGTCATTATATTCTTTTGGACAAAAAAAAATACATTTAGCTAAAAAGAAAAATAATTTTTGTAGTACGATGTCTTTAGACCGAATCAACCAACCTGAACTTACTTGACGGCAATCGAAAGGGATCATCAAGATTTGGAATCGATTACATTTCTAAGCAAATCAGGCATGTGGTTAATGAAGAATACGACAATAACCTCAAAAAAAAAATCATTTTTTTTTTCATATTACTCGTACACTACTCAACCGATCGACTTCAAAATCTAATCAGATTTGAATCTTGATGAGTCTTTTCGATTGTTGTCAAGTATACGTTTAAATCAGTTGATTCGTTTCAAAGATCGTACGATAAAAATTAGTTTACACACACACACACGCACACACATCTGGAAATAGTCAGAATAGCTTTCTAAGACTTCAAATTGTCAAGATTCGATGAAAACCCGATTTTCGAAAATCGGATCGAAACCAATAATTTCCTTTATTTTGAAAATTAAAAATTTTTATAGCGGGAAATTAAAATTTATGGCGATGAGAAGTATAAATGCATAAATATCTTTCTTAAAATTAAATTTGAACGAGATAAGTAAATTTTTTACTTTCTCCTCTTGTTTTAAATTTTAAATATTTGATTACATAAATGTTATTAAAGTGAAAATAATTACAATAGTAAAACAAATAATAAATAAACTTTTCAATAACTAAAGTTCTCAATAGATTTCACTCATTCACCCTAATATACCCTTTAAAATATAAGCTTTCATGTTGCCTACAAGTACAAAGGAACCTGCTAATGGAAAGTGCGTTAATGTTTAATCAACTGGTCGCGTAGATCACTCATCAACCACAACCACTCACCCATTATCTCATTGCCATTAAATTTTAAAATTCAATTTTTAGATTCATGCAATTTTAAAAATATATAAAATATAATAATAATAATTATTAAACATGTATTACAAATTATCATAACGAATTACACAATTCAAGACATTTATTACACGACTGATAAAGACAGTTGATTAATTTACGGTCCTTATAAATTTTATAACTTAATATTAAACTGAGTAATAAAATTGGCTATGGTTAAAAAAAAATAAATAAATAAAAATAAAAATTGAGTGTTGCTCAGTTGCATAGTCCCTCTGGTTTTTATAACCATCGTGTAAATCGATAAGCAAGATGGCTGTATGTCAGACCGCTGTAAAACACCACTCGAGTATTTAATATTGCAAAGGATGAACTAATGCGTGTTCTTTGTCTATACTAATACTCATTATACCTTCATATTAAAAAAATGGTGGAAAATCCAAAAGTGCACACCTCAATCGCTCATTTTATTTTATAATATCAATTCGATTTTTTTACTTTAATATTTTTTCATTAAAATTTTTTTTAAATATCCCGCCTTTTTGTCTTAGATGTCGCTCTTTTTTTCCAACTTATACTGGTAGACTCGTGCTGCTGCCAGTAGGTGATGGAGAGAGCAAATGAACAGAATAATAACAACAGTAAAAATAAAAATGGCAACTAAATTTTTGGTGAATAATCAGTTTTACGTTTTTAATTAATTACAATTAAACTAGAAGGATTTAAACGGTGATTTTCCATAGGGTTCGTGTCATAAAAAATACAAAGACAATAGAAAGACAGTTAGGTCGAGTAATTGTTTCTATCGAGAGTTATCGTGTTTACGAAGTTTCGTACTTAACAATTGACCGAACTGGTTTCTTGAGTTAATAAAATGAATCGATTCAATATTAGGTTCAAATTGTTCCGTAGAGGACAATTTGAACCTAATATTGACGCATCAATAGAGGGACGGTTAAGCAGACTCTCATGTTTTTCAATCAAAATAAAACAATAAAATATAAATAAGTCATAACAAAATGAATGATACTTATGCTAAAATGCTTAATTAACTAGAAAAAATCGGTCTATCGGTTGACCCTGCGGGCCAGCCCCAAAACATCTCGCTGTTTTCGAGCTCCTTCAGCTCGAAAACATTATTGTAAACACGTTTTCGAGCTCTTCGAGCTTTCTACAATTTGACGAAATCTTTAAAAAAACACAAATGTGATTTTAGTCTTTTTTATAGAACTGTAACCCACGGGTGATTTAAGTCTTTTTTACAGAACTGCAACCCACGGGTTAAAAACAAGTAGAAAGTAAAAATTTGACGAAATCTTTAAAAAAAATCGTCTATCGGTTAACCCTGCGGGCCAGCCCCACAACTTTCCGCCGTTTTCGAGCTCCTTGAGCTCGAAAACATTATTGTAAACACATTTTACAAATGTTAATACAATTGTTTTCTTCTAATGTTGAAAAATTTATTATTAAATTACAAATAAATTATTAAGGAATATTATTTAAATAATTTTATGAAAAAAAATTATTAAACCGATACATGAAACATTTACATTGACAATTTAAGCAGTTAACCGTTCGTTTGTGTCGGTGATGAAACCAACCGTAATAGCTGTGTGCGAAATTGGTGGTTTAGGGGTTGAGAAAATAGAGAGGAAGAGAGGAAGAGGATAAAGACATAGAAGGGGGTGGGATTTAAAGTATGTGTAGGGAAAGGTACAGAATGTATAAGATGAGACCAGTGGTAGTAAACCCTTTCGTAAGCACTCCATGCAGTGTCGTACTAATTGCGGCCGCGG
Organism: Microplitis mediator; assembly: GCF_029852145.1. Lineage (NCBI taxonomy): Eukaryota > Metazoa > Arthropoda > Insecta > Hymenoptera > Braconidae > Microplitis > Microplitis mediator. The sequence continues at coordinate 23,824,649 of NC_079969.1, forward strand.
ATGCCAGTAACCGCTCTCTGGTCTCTACACTACACACTACTCCAAGGCAGTGGTTAATCCCCAGTGGCGGCAACACACGGGCTATCGTATTGCTTACATAAGGTCGTTGTGATATTTGATGATGATACCACGGGTGCTTACGCCCCTGTGACATCAAAGGCCGTCGACGTTCTCGGGTCTATGGGAGTACAGAAGGACTATACGGCAGGGTGCGCCAACTAACATTAACCCCTGCCCGTTACAAGACGCCCGCTAATTAGCTGAGATTAATGCTCGGCAATTGGAGGAAAACCCAAAGACATGAACCATTCTAACCATTACTACTTTGTTTTTTATTTTTTTAATCGTTTTTTGTCGGTTGAATAAATTTGATTGCTTTACTCTATTTATGATGACAACAATTTTTTTTTCTGGCTTTTATTTAAGTGAAAGAGGGGCAAAGTAGACCCTCAAGGACTAAATTAGTCTTTTGAAATTGTTCATAAAAAATTAATTTTAAGGGAAAATAAGGACTAGAATTTATAAAATTTCACTTAAAATGGCCAATGTGGGGTTATTTGGGCAATCTATAGGGGAAGGGGGGGGGCAAACGGGATAGGCCGGCAAAATGGGATACCCTCAAAATTTCGTCAAAATTTTTTTTTCTCGAAAAACTTTCGAAAATGGTCAAAAATGACATCTAGTATCATTTTACACGATTAAAAGCTAAAAAAAAAAACATTTTTATATTTTTTGCGAAAAGTATAAATGAAAAAAATGTACAAATTTTATCGTACTACAAATTTATTTTCATGAAGTATCACAAATTAAGAAATTTATTTCTTTAATTAACTCAAGAACAATAACAACAATAATACTAATAAAAACTCTAAAACTGTAACATTGGTAATCATCATAATTTTAACTGTTACATTGTAACTTTCATAATTTTGTAATATTTTATAACTTTACTGCTATAATATCACATTATTAACAGTTATGTTAATTTTCTAATATTCAATATTCAATTATTTCTCTTATAAAAATAATTTCTTTGGAATGAAAACTAACTAACATTATTTTTAACATAAGTATTAAAATTTATAATAAATAACGATAACGATATATAACTGATTCATCGTTAATGAAAGATAAATCTCTAAAATTATTCACAATAATCACAGATAAATTGAGTGTCGTCGTCCGTAACACGTAAATTTTATTACTTACATCAATTTAGAAAGACATTATTACATCAATTTTATTCACTTGAAAAAAAAAAAAAAAAATTTACTTTTTTTTGGGGTATCCCATTTTGCCCGCAGAAAATAAAAATTTTTTTTCTGATGGCAGTCTAAAATTCGTTATATTTATTTCAAATAGAATCAAAATGAAGCCAATTTACGATATTTATGTCCTCAAAAACTAAATTTTTCGTTAAGTATCCCGTTTTGCCCCCCCTTCCCCTAAATTTTTTTTTTAATTTCAAATTCGAAGTCAAATTTTGTCAAATTTTGCCTGTAAAATTTTTATTTTAATATTAAATTGATAACTTTAAAAATACTATTATAATTTTGCGATTTATAATACCGTGAATTTAGAATAAAAAAAAATTTTTCTACGGCGCCGCGCACTTTTTCCTCTTTCACCCCGGCGCCAAACACCCCGACAAGAACAGCCACACACGATTTATGTGTGCTCAGGGACCCCAGAAGGAAAGAAGAAATAGAATAATATAAGGGAGCGAATATCCCAAAAAGTGAAAGTAAGAGAAAGTGAGACAGTCGGAAAAAAAAGCAAAGAAAAAGTGAAAAAAAATGTTTATACCCCACGCGTGTCCGCGTATCGTTTACCCGTTATTTATTTCCTGAAATTTGAAAATTATGCCGCATTTAATACTCCGTTCTCTTGGGCCCGTGTTTTATTCATGTAGCAATAAATAAGAGCAAAGGACTCTTTAAAGTGCAGGCGGATTGGTTGATAGGAGAATGAAATCCACTGGGATGAGTGCAAGTATCCAAGGGGTGCGGGTAATGCAAGAGAGATTGCTCGAGATTTTTAAAGAAACGAAACATCATTCTTTTTATATATAACCGCTATCGTATACTCGTGCCTTTATATTCATGTACATAATATTGCCTTGAAGCATATCGTTAAGTCTCAATCGACCGCTTCGAGCTTTTGACATTTTTTTCATAAATGCTGACTTTTTATTTTTTATTAATATCATTTTTCTTTTTTTATTTAGATTTTTTTTTTAATACACTGTAAAAAAAATCGGATTAAGTCCAAGCGGTGATTGAAATGGTGGCCGTAAAATTGTGTAATTTTTTAATAATTTACGTATAACATAAATAATTGTTTAGATAAGTACATAGAAAAATTGAAATGTCCTCCCGATTACATTCATTAAATTTGTATATTTTTTCATCTACTGTAATAAATTTTTGCTTTACGTAGAATTATTTTTCTCCACATGGAGAGAAAAAAATAGTTCTGTTTCCTATGCTAGAATGGTAACCATTACTATGTTACATTGTAACGAAGATTTTTGTGAAAATCCTGTGTGAATTTGCTGTAAAAAATCTTTAGAATTGTGGCAAAAATAAGAGTGATAGCTCATTCGATGCGGAATCAAATATTGAGATTGTTGTTAATAACTCAATAACTTTAAGCGATATCGAAAATCTAAAAAAAGATCTTTAAAGAAGAGGAAATTTCTGAAAAAAGTCTCGACTTCCCGAAGTCTAGATCCATAAACAATAATTCCGCGAAGCTGCTGTCTTACTCTAACCTCAACGCGCCAATGTGACAGCACAGCCTCGCGGAATGCAATTTTCAACATTAAATAAAAATTATTGTTTATGGATCTAGAGTTCGGGGAGTCGATACTTTTTTTTAGAAATTTCCTCTTCTTTAAAGATCTTTTTTTAGATTTTCGATATCGCTAATAGTTATTAACAACAATCTCAAAATTTGATTCCGCATCGAATGAGCTATCACTCTTATTTTTGCCACAATTCTAAAGATTTTTTACAGCAAATTCACACAGGATTTTCACAAAAATCTTCGTTACAATGTAACATAGTAATGGTTACTATTCTAACATAGAAATCAGAACTATTTTTTTCTCTCCGTGCACTAAAAAAATCCGTCAAATTATAAATCCATAGAAATGAAATATAATAATAAAATAAAAAAGACATCTGAACTATTAGGCGTAACCAATTGAATGGATGACTGGGCACAATCTCAATACTCGCTTACAAATTTGGTTTTACGATCAATGAAGTCAACCCTACGGTACAATACAACTACTATACCCAGCTCTACAATACATGCCCCCCACATAATCTCCCGTTACAAAAATCCCTCAGGACTTGGCTTACGTAATGACAATGATAGAGTCATGACACAGTGGCTTATTAATTTTTCTGGCATCATATATATTCACTCGGAACTTCAACCTCTACTCAGCTAATGCTTCACCATACAGAATTACATATTACAATATTATACTGCTCTTATTCTCTTACAAGTTTAAACTAGATGAAATAACACGTTGGCATGTAGATACAGAAGGCCCCTTGGCAGATGGCACCCACGGGAATATCCTTTGGACGTGCGCGATATCAAGGGTTACCCAGCCCGGAGACAGGGACAGGGACAGGGACAGGGACACCGCACACCGTCACCATTCCAGTAGGTACCACTGCTGCAGCAGTACCACTGGCAATAGCAGTAGCAGTAGCAGTAGCAGTAGCAATGCCACAAGTAAAGGGTAACTGATTCTAATCACACGCCCTCGGTGCTATATCGCTTGTACATATGATGAATGGCCCAAGTGCCGCCCGACTACCGACAAGAGAAACCCACAACTTACTCTCGCTCTAAAACCTCAAGTTATTATATATTATACATAATACTTATAGCCCCCATTGTCCGTAACACTATTTTCATATTAAAATTCACATGATCGATCTCTTTGCCTTCAAGCAAATTCCTTCCTTTTCTTTAATAAAAATAAAATAACTTTATTGATTTCACAGGACCATGAATAAAATATTATCTCTATATTTATTATTCAAATAAAAAAAAATTTTATGTATATATATATATGTATTAAATTAAAAATGAGCCAATGGAGGATTATATAAAATAAACGTATATATATAAATATATCAGACTGAATACTACTGACTGGTGATATTTTAAAAAGCTACCTATCAAAAACAAACTCGCTAGGTTGCAAACCAATTCAATTTAGATAGTGATCTCTTGGCGCACCGATCGCCGGTTTTCGTGTCCAATAAAAATACTACTCTACACTCTCTATATATTCGGATTGTGTGTTATGTTATTGTAGTTATATATGATGTGTATATAAATTTTACGATAAATTGAGATTAACAAAAACCGCGAGGGAAAATGTTTGTAAATAATGTATTATAGAGGCGCAATAATTAAAACGCTCATTTTGTGCACTGTTTTAATGCATTTGTATTTTAAATGTTAATTTGTTATTAATTTAAATTTATCAGTAATTAATACAAATATTATGCACGCAGATATTTTAAATTACAGTATCATAATTAGTATCGCAATCTACACAAATAACTCCATTTAATTATGATAATAATCGTTGCATTGCACGGCTCGGAATGCGAAGCATTAGGGAATGCTGTACTATCGAAAAAAATTTTCGACTCCTTTCTACAACTGTTTCTGTTATTATCGTCTTATTAGTGCACAGAACCCTTAAATTATGGACAATTGTACAGATAGTGTAATAGAGATTATTTCTGCAATTTTCAAAAACAAAAACTTTATATTAGTGCAATAGAAACGAGAAAATCTTTAAAATAAAGTAAAAAATTTTCACGTCACGCAGTAAATAGTATATTACATACCTAGGCCAGTAAAATAAGAAAAGTCTCAGAGCACATGTAATTGTTGGCCGAGGCGAAGCCGAGGCTGACAAACATGTGGTCTGAGGCTTTCTTTTTTACTGGCCAAGGTGCGTATACTATTTTTCTGCTCGACGAAGCCGGAAAGTTGCAACTTCGTTTAGGGCAGCGGCCCGAAAGTTGCCACTTTCCGGCCGGAGGGCAGAAAAAAATTTTGTAGCTTGAGAACTCGATATCCCAAAAAAAAATCTATTATTCAACTAGAAGGATTTGCTATTGAAAATATCTATTTATCTTTGGGTTGTTTAATTATAATTAATGAAAAATTCAATCGCATTTTCTTTAATTATTGGCCCAAATATGGACATTCGTCTTAACAAGTGCGCATGTGTGGTATTTTTCTATATGTATAAGGGTGGTCGTTAAAAATTAAATTTTCTCAGACGCCCCATAAAAAGCTTCTTTTTAGTGGAAAAATACGTGAGGAATTTGGTTTTTTCTTTTTCAGTAAAAAGAACACGTGCCGCAGGACGATCAAAGTTTTTTTTTCGATACAATCGCGGTTTTTTTTTAAATATCTCGTTAAATATGCAGATTAAAGGAAAAAATCAAAGGAACATTTTTGTAGGAAATTAAATTTTTGACAAAAAAGGTCATTTTCATTTTTTTTATATAATGTGTATTTACGAAGATATGTTTAAAAAACTGTTTTAGATCTTATCAATTGAGCATTTTAAGGATAACGAATGTCAAAAATAACGCTTTTTTTAAAATATAGACAACTATATAACTCGTAACATATCAATCATTAATGTTTGTTGTAGTTTCTATCTACTTAGAAAAATGTTATTTTCAAAATTTGTAATCCTTAAAATGCTCAATTGATAAGATCTACAAAAGTTTTATTAAAATATCTTCATAAAAACACATTTTATTAAAAAAATGAGTATGACCTTTTTTATCAAGAATTCAATTTTCTACAAAATCGTTCCTATAATTTTTTCCTTCAATCTGCATATTTAATGAGATATTTAAAAAACAACCGCGATTGTATCGAAAAATGAACTTTGATCATCCTGAGGCACGTGTTCTTTTTACTTAAAAAGAAAAAACCAAATTTCCCAAGTATTTTTTCACTATAAAGAAACTTTGAATGAGACATCTTAGAAAATTAAATTTTTGACGACCACCCTAATAAGTATAGATATATTCTGTTATGAGCCATTTACCGGTGCTGCATCCAGAAGGCTGTTTTGCATACCTCTTTTTTAATTTATTTCTATTTTTTTGACGTCAAATGTTGTCATAAACAATGATGTGATAGTAGCAAAAATTGTTCTTTCAGTTTTACTCTATAATTCAGCAATTCAATTTATTTTCGCTTCAAAATTATATGAGCGTTATGAGACGTGGACTTTTGGATTTTCCAAATTTTTTTCTTAGCAAATCAGGCATTGATATAATAGTTTTAAGGTCACGGATTTACAGTGAAAAGTATTAGTTATGTGTCTAAAATGTGGTAGTAGTAAAATCACACTTGCACGATTGCCACTTTTTTTTCCGACTGCTCTCAACCCAACGAAGACTTTTGATCCGAGGATAAGATCGGCTGGGATCGGCTCCCCTGAGGGGCTAGGTATCTCAAACTGGTACTTCTAAAGGGGGAGATGATTCCGAGATATCTCGACATAAAACCCTTAAGGTTCAAATTTGCATGTTACAACCTGTCGTTTTTTTACTCTTGTCTCTTTTCTCCCAATCCTCTACTGGTAGATAGCAGCAACCAGCAAGGAGCAGTAGTAGTCTAAATCGGGTACATACTTTTCTTTTCTAGTTATAAATACTACACCCTTGCCTATTTCTCAGTCCCTTTACTCGTGGCTCAACGGCTTATCCAGGACATTTTGAATGTAAGATTTTCTCGCTCGTCGAAACGTCCTTCGGTCATTTCGTAGATATATTCCTACACTTTTCGAGCTTTCTTGTTTATAGGCTGGATCTACAGGCAGACCAGTTGATCGTTCATGACTCCATTTACTACTTGAATTGGTCGTAAAAAAACCTCGTGACATTTAAAAATCACTAGTAATCTTATTTTATTTTACTTTTTACCTTTTTTAGGTTGAGCTTCAAAACACTCGGGAACTTTATGTTTTATTCGCAGGATTATATGACTATCATAGTTTTGATACATAATCAAATATACGAAAAATATATACAGTAGAAAAAGTAAGGCGATAAATTACATTTTTATTCATTCGAAATTAAACTCATTGAAAATTTTTGAATCAATTACTTAGTGTCCAGACGGAAAATCCAAAATGATCGTACTTAAGTTCAGTACACGGTAAGAAATGTATGGCGTTCAACACCATGCTGCGCGGTAAGAAATATTTTGCGGATATCACTATGTCAGTATGGGCGTGAACGCCATACTGTATAGTATCGAAGATTTTTATAGGTTATAAAATTATAGGCATAGATGATTCAACCATTGCGGGAATAGTAACACTGGCCATAATTGTTGCGGACGCCGCAACGTCAGTATGGCCGTCAGGCCCATACTGCGATGCCGTATCCACATTGCTTCTGGCCGATAAACCTAGTCTTACGACATATATATAGTTTTGGTGGTAGTACGATAGTATACATTGATTGACACGCCAGAAATTATGGCGGAAAAAACTAGTAGCATTGTACCCTTAGAATTGTAGTATGGGTCTCAGGGCCATGCTGTTTCGCCGTGCCTGCTATGAATACGTGTGAGCAATACAATAGCTCCAGTACTATACAGTATAGTAAATAACGCCATACTTCTGGGAGTCGGTACAATACTATCTTGGAATATTTCACATACTATTTTAGAATCTATCTCGAGACCATACCATACGGTAAGAAATGCAAGGCGTTTAACACTATGCTGGTATGGTCTCAAGACAGAGACTAAAATAGTATGTGAAATATTCCAAGACAGTATTGTAACAAATCCCAGAAGTATGGCGTTATTTACTATACTGTATAGTACTGGATCTATTGTATTGCTTACACGTATGCATAGCAGGCACGGCGAAACAGCATGGCCCTGAGACCCATACTTCAATGCCAAGGGACAATGCTACTAGTTTTTCCCGCCATAATTTCTGGCGTGTCAATCAATGTATACTATCGTATTACCACCAAAACTATATTGATGTCGTTAGACTAGGTTTATCGGCCAGAAGCATTGTGGATACGACATCGCAGTATGGGCCTGACGGCCATACTGACATTGCGGCGTCCGCAACAATTATGGCCAGTGTTACTATTCCCGCAATGGTTGAATCATCTATGCCTATAATTTTATAACCTATAAAAATCTTCGATACCTTACAGTATAGCGTTCACGCCCATACTGGCATAGTGATATCCGCAAAATATTTCTTACCGTGTACTGAACACTATTTGGGTGTATATTTTTTTAAAAAATTAGCTTAGCTTATTTGAATTATTTAAAATCACTAGATATATAAACTGGTACCATTTTATTAGTGTCTCAACTTTAGCTTAATTTAATGTTCAAGAACACAAATATGAAACAGACAAATATTTATTAAGAGTTACCAAAGAGATTCAACAAGCTTCTAGTAACTGGATGCTCTGTTGGCAAACCAAAAGTTGCATTCTATACACAAGCTACCCTACACTATATCACGATAACTAAATGCATAAACAACTAAAATTGTCGAAGCATAAAATATGTTTCATAACCTGGCCATCAGTTAAAGTATATATATAAATATATATATAGATTACATGAATGAATATCTATATATGTATATATATACATATGAAAAGGATCAGATGAACATGCGTACTTGTTGTACTAGAGTGTATATATATATATATTTGTCAGATAGTATAAGAGTGGGAGGTTCAATTTGTCGAGGTGTAAGTAAACAAACGTTTGCGAGAGTTTGTTTGGCTAGAGCTAGCGATGCGACGTCCTTTAATTTAAAGTCCTACGATATCAGACCGTACTTCCTACATGTATATAATTCTACTGGTACTGGCACTGGTACTGGTGGTGTCCTGAGTAGCAACTAAACTGAAAACCACCGACGTGCCCAACGCCGGTGGTTTCAGAGACACACTCTATAGCTGTTATTCGTCGTAGCCCTCGTCGACTGTTTCCTCTAGAGGGATTCACAAACAGACGGGGTGGCCTTAAGTAAATAGTTATTGTTTGCCACTATGGGACGCAGTCGTCTCTGTACCTACGCGAAGCCCACCCGGTGATGCTACTACTCTACTGTGTATTACAGCATCTCAATTAGTACAGCACTCACTTAACGTCCCACTATCAATGCTATCCAATACCATCACCCCGTTTACAGATGCTCCCATCGAAAATTAAAGATTGATTCATTATTATTATCATTTTATTTTTTTACTTCCATAATCGATATGCTAAAAAAATTTGATCTGTACACTGAGAAAAAAAAATACTTTTATCAAGAACATTTACTTGAGACAAAAACATATATTCTTGATAATTTTTAAAAATATACAATTTTGTCTCAAAAATTCGTAGAATTGAAGGAAATAATTTTTATTTAATTCAAGTAAAGCTATTCTTTTGTTTACTCATAATATAATATCAAATTCATATAATAACAAAAATAAATTTGATGCTCTTTTCTCAAGAAATTGATAATTAATAATAATAAAATAAATGTTTTTAACGGATTTGTTGAACCAAGAAATTCTTGTTTGGAAAATAGTATTTTTTTCTCAGTGTAATTTAGTCGTCTTTTTTTTCTATCCGATTATTATCAATTAGATTGATTGTTAATTTTATTAGCAAAATATATATCGACATTGCCATTCTAATACGTCGTATCCCATATTTGGGAAATTTTTCAGGAGACGATAAAAACGTTTCACGGTCGGCAAAGAAAATTATTTGTAAAATGTTTACATCGGTATAACCTACAAACATTTGTAAAATACAGGCATTTGTAGTGAATAAATAATTTTGACTTGTATGCTGTAAGAAGAGTAAAAAATTATGCATAATTACCTTCTTACTGATGTCGTTAATTGCTTCCTTAAAATTAACTTAAAATTGAGAATGTTAAGCGTGACTGAACCTATGCGAATGTGGGATACGACATATTAGAATGGCGCGAAAGTCTGCGCGTGGGATACGAGATATTTGAATATTCATTCAAAAATACTAATAAACAATTTGACCTCTAAAATTTTGACATAAGTTGCACATTGTTACAATGATTCCATTTTTCAAGAAAAGTCAAAATGTCAAATTTTGTGGTATACGACGTATTAGAATGGCAGTATCGATATATTATCAAATAAACATACAGGACTGTGTGAATAAATTTTGTAGACCAATAATAGCAATACACTAACGAATGAAAAAAAAAAAAACCGCAGTAACTAAAACAGCCGGAAATTTAGCGTATCGACGGGTAAAAAAGGGGAAAAGTTAACTGAGATTGCGGAAATAAAATAAAAGTCGACACTTTGTGGGCACATAATTACAAGCACTCCCTGCCGTATATATTTCTTTACATATATATGTATGTCTACAGTATCGCGTGTTCATCAAGCGTAAACATTGTGCGTGTATTTGAGTGATTTTAACTACTATGCAGGTGGGCCTTTTTTTCTTCACTCATCAGACCCATTTGATCATTAAATAATTTTAGGGTAACTAACTCGTCCCAACGAGGGTATACATAATCATATATTTGTATACAATGAATGAGGACTAAAAGCTGAAGACTATCATGTGAATACTGTGACTTGACATGAAAAAAAGTAAAGCAGATGGCGACGAGTTAATAAATAAATTAGTCAGTATATCCGAGGATTTACTTTTTGTTGTGATTTTACACCTGCGTTGACGATTGTTTGACGACCTTCAACGTCACTTAATCGAGCGTTGTATCGTCACTTGATTGCAATCATCCAACACGCAACTTTATTATTAAGCTTTATGACAATGGCTACTCTACTACCAATTCTCGTTAATTATTATCATACTTTTTACTACATTGTTGTCATATATTTTATGGCTTTTATACTTTTTTATTTATTTTTATTGTATAGATGCTCGTGGGAAATTTAACGAATAACTTAAATGTGATAAGACACATCTGTTGAGTCATTAAAAATATAAATTATTGTACAAAAGAAAGTATATAATATATATGAGGACGTTAAAACTATGAAAAATGATAATGTGATATAATACAGATATTTTATCTGTCGTTTATTGTTTTTAAAATCGCAACTAACGGTAATTGACGGTATTTTTGGTCGTGGTGAATGACGTGGAAGACTTTTAAAAACGATTGAAGCGACGGAATCGTCAAGAAGAGGAAAAATAAATGTAATAAATAACTAAAAATAAAAAAAAAGATGTATAAGTACATAAAAAAATAAAGAAATGAGTGAAAAAATCTTGAAATATTTGCTGCCAAGATAACGGTAATCGTATCAACGTTCTTCTTCTCAACTGCTGTATCATATCGTCAGAAGAAAATGATACAAGTTTAATGTAGCGAATTTCGGATAATATAACAGCGATAATATACGTCCGAAATACGAACTTTTTATTTATTTTTATTTTAAATTAATATCCAGTAGGCTGAATATTGTTAACCATTCAAAATTATTTAATGATTTTCACGAATGGACAATTTGATTAAACGATTGAATTAAATAAAAATTACTTTATTCCGGCAAATTAAAATTTTTAGATATCATAATAATTATTTGTGAAAAAACTTGACTTTAGGTCGTCAAATAGTAAGTTATTTATTATTTATTAATGAATTTCAAAAAATTTCCTTTTGTGACAGGAATAATTTCTGTTTGTTTAAGTGTAGGAAAAATAACTGTGTTATAACGGAAAGCTTAATTTTGATTGGTTACGTAAAAAAAATTATAGTGTTACACCAGAAAAATTAAAAGTCAGCATAATTAGCATATTACACACCAAAGGAGAAAAGTAGAACATTCCAACCCGCGTGTATAATTGGCTACCAGAGCCGAAGGCGACAGTAGCAAACACGCGGATTGGGATTTCCTATTTTCCTCTGGGGTGTGTATACGATTTTTCACCCGACCTGCATCTGAAATTTTTTAGACGGCGATCCTGATGAAATTTAGGCGTCCGTGGGATGTTTGAAGGCCTCGGGGGTATCAGGCAAGTTTTCTAGAAAAACACTAGCACATAGAAGTGAAGGAAAAAATATTTTTTCTCAGCACCGAGCCCTGAGTCTAGATTTTCTATAGAATTTCTGTAGAATTTCTTAGACGGTGATCCTGATCAAAATTAAGGCGTCCGTTGGACACTAAAAATAAAAAAATCCAGCGCTCGAAAATTGAACTTTCAGAACAAGTATAACAAAAAACTAGCTACTATAGTACAACGTAAAAAAAATAACTGTGTTGACAGCACATTGGAAAAATTTTGATGGCACATAGGAAATATTCCTATGGTTTCATTTTTGTGTGCTGTTTTCTAGAGACAATAATTCGAATCGTTAAATGAATAAATAAACAAAAAGTGTTTAAAGCAAAAAGAAAAAATTTGTCTATCGGTTGACCCTGCGGGCCCAGCCCTATAACTTCCCGCTGTTCTCGAGGAGCTGGAAAACATTATCATGAATACATTTTCGAGCCCTTCGAGCTCGAAAATACTTTTGTATGCCATTGTTTTCGAAAAAACCGTTTTTCAGCATTTCTTTCTCTCACGATATCTCGCGAACGAATTAACCGATTTTAACCCAGCGCTCTTTAAGACTCTAAAAATTCTTCAATTCGATTCACCTTTCGACATCAATTTCATTTTAAAAGCTCCAACTGTTGATTGGGCATATATTCTACATAACTTTCTCAGGAAATCAAAATATATTTTATCAAATTATATTAAGTTAACTTAAAATTGGAAAACTCTGTGCAAACTAAAGCCAAATACACAACGGCTATGTAAAGAAAACAGTTCAAGCCATTAAATCAAGTGAAGTGTTGTGAAATACTGACATCGACGACTTGCTCAAGACAACATACAGATTCAAATGCACAATACAAATCTACTAGCAACGAGATTATGTTGAAAAAGATTTATAGTCTTAATGAAAAATAAATCTTTGAAGATTAGTTTGCGTCTTTATTTATTGATTGTGTAAAACCAAAAACGTACATGAATGATAAGATATATAAACACAGACAAAAAGTAACTTTTCGATGTGACTGTTACAATTGATTTACTTTCAAAAATATATTGCATTAAAATTTGTATCTTAGAGAATCGGTTCCGGAATAATAGAAATTTGTACTGCCTGTATGGAATTATATATCACCATCATTTCTTTTCACCACTTATGGCGCGTTGGCCGCGAGTTTTCCCTGATTTTTTCTCCAGTCACGATGAGACATACAGTTGCCTTGAAACCAGTCACTGGAGCACGTAAAACCTTCGCAACAACCGTAACCCTGTGAGGAATGACACTAAAACAAAAAAAAATTAATTTTTCATTATACCTTAGTCGAAAGTACGCACTTCCCTCCCTAATTTTAAGGCCTAAAGTCTTATTTCCCTCTCCTGGTGGAGTTACACGCGCCTCACTTATATCGCCGGGAGCAAAAAATTTTTTGTGCCTACAGAAACAGCCGGTTGCTTCCATCTAGTGATCGTCTACCACTTTATAAATAAAATTTTTCACGATAACGTCGTAGATCGTTGCTTTATATATACGTCAGTATTTTTGTGTCTCGTTGTATGTAATATTTTAACTAAACAGTGTAATTACAATAATAAAATGAATGAAAAAGTTTCATCGGGTGAATCTATGGACGAGGATGAGGTTATAAAAGATTTTGATGCAGAGGCGAAGTTAATTATTGAAAGTTTATGTATTTATTTATATATTTTTTATTGGCAAGAAAAGAAAAACTTGTTCCTAGGCATAAATTTATTTCTTTCGAAAAAAAATAATTATTTTTTATTTTTTATAAGTATAATTATGTCTTTTTTTTTGTTTTGTTTTTGATGCCTGCCCCCGCCGACCAGACGCACTCGCTTCGCTCGTGCTTTCAAATGTCGCGGGGCAGGCATCAAAAACGCAACGAAAAAAAAAGAGAGACAGAAAAAAATTAAAGTTTTATGTATGTCCGAAAGAGGCGCGTCAATATGGAGCAAATAAAAAAAACATGGCCGAACTGTCAGCTGAAGGCAGAACGTAGTTGTATTGTTTATAGTATTCAAAAATGTAATTAATAAACGTACTTTCGACCAGGTATGAAGAAAAATCGTATGCACCACACGGGAAGAAAGTTGAAAGCCCTGCCCTGTGTGTCATGATGCCCTTGGCTTCGCCTCGGGCATCTTATCACACAGGGCAGGAATTTCAACTTTCTTCCCTTGTAGTGTAATATACTATTATTAATTTTTAATAAGTTTTGGAATTTTCGTGCGTTGCAGCAAAGTGAATAACACATTTCTTTTTGTGCTTGCTTATGGTTGACAATCATTTAGACATGATTGACGCATGATCTAACCTTATTATTTTTTCTGCGATAAAAAGAATAATAATCGATTCGCTGTGCGTGTGACTACACCGCCAGACAAAATATGAACTACGGGAGGCTGTCAGAGTTTGTTTTTATACGTATGTCAATAGCAAGAAACATGAAAATAAATAAATATTACAAATAATAGTAAAAAAAAAAAAATTTATAAGAAATATGTGACAGTTTTATGGTAATTGTAGTTTTGTTTTTCAATTCAACGAATCAACAACAAGTAAGTATAATGATAAAAAATGAAAAAGAATGCAGTAAACGTTTAGATTAAGTTGTTTGAAATTCATATCAAAGTCAAAAAATGATACTAAGGGAAAGATCAAAATGAAAAATAAATAATTAAATAGTTATCTCAATGTAGTATATATTTAATTAATAGAGGAGGGAGGGGCAAAAGGGGACACTTAAGGAAATACCAAGTTTTCGAGGACTCAAATACACTAAATCTTTTTTTCATTAATGATATTCAAAGTAAATAGAAGAAATTTTCAGTTACCGTTGAAAAAAAAAAATTTACATTTCTGCGGGCAAAGTGGGGTACCCCCTAAAAAAGGTAAAAAAAAAAGAATTTCTGGATTTTAAACGAATTTGATCAAGTTGAATTTTTTTTTAAGTAATTTACATGAAGAAAAATTATATTTTACATGTTTATTGGATACAAAAGAAGAAAAAAAAATTTTAATAGTTTTTATCATAAAACAAACGTCATTAATATTTTTCAACTGACAATTGATTTTTGAACAAGTTTATCAAAAAAAAATTCAAAATAATGCTTAATTATATTTACAGAAGTGATTTTGAAATGTTTAAAAACCATTTAAAATATAAAATTTTTTTTTGTCAAATTTTGGGGGTACCCCGTTTTGCCTACCCTATCCCCTTCCCCCCCTCCTTCCCCTATAAGTAATAATAGCCTCCCGTAACGCCGAAAGTAACCACTGCGAACGCTTCAGTCGATTTAATTTCCCCTACCATGGCTTAACTCAGAACGAATAGGTTTTATTATTTACGAGTCACTAATAAAAATTTACTTACCCATTTGCCGGGGCATCCTTCCTCAGCTGCACTAGCATAAAGGCCAATTATCAAGAAAATTGACAATAATAATAGAATTACTTTCGACATTTTAGTTGTTTGATTCTGGAAAAATGAAATCATTGTTAAAATAAATCATTCTGTATGTACTATAAAATTTGTATAAAAAATATTAAACATATTTTCGCAAGATAATCAAATCGATATAAAATGTTTCGAGTAAATTTTTATTTTAGTTTTATAACAATATTTAATATCTGACACGATAAAAATTTACTCACATAATTTTATAAAAAATTAAATTACTTTAACCTTCCGTTACACACGATTAGGTTGAGTGGTGTGGTGCGGGGAATCGCCGTATAGCGCGTGTAACGAAGGGTTAAACAACAAAGTGTTGAGTTGTTTTTATATAAACTACTCTTGACTATTGTACTGTAATTAGAATACTGTAGTCCTACGGTAGGTTTATCGTAAGACTACAGCGAACTTAACCCTAGACTTGCAATAGACTTTACCGTACAATTACAGTGGATTTTACCGTAGATTTTGTTAGAGTAGCAAGTGTTTGAGTTGGCTCGCAGAGTCAACTATTTTCCGATTTTTTTTTTTTTAAATCGATTGTTATAGGAGTTTTCGGGGGCGTAAGAATTAAAAATTTTCACGATTTTCAACCAAGAGACCTAGAGATTTGAACTTTGAAATGATAATTACCTACGAGAAAAGGAAATAGATGGTATAAATTTTTTTTAAAACACCCGTGCGGAGGTGTAAAAAAGAAAATTTTCACATTCTTTGACCTAAAGACCTACAAACTTGAAATTTTAAATGATTATTACCTATGATACGAAAAAATGAATGTCGTTAATTTTTTTTGTAATAATCAACCTCTTTGGTGGTTTGTCAGGACGTAATAAATGAAAATTTTTAACCCTTCAGGACATGTGTGTTTTGACTCACGTTATTTACTCTGGCAGTGAGAAAAAATTTCATGTCTCAAAAAGTCTCATTTTTCCACAAAAAAGAGTTTCGAGATACTAAAAAGCTATTCTGACTATTTTAGAAATGATTTCCAAAAGTATGCTATGACGAAGTATGACTAGATCACAGCTATGTGACCTTTTCATTACTTCTATCTGATGAGATCTGAGATATAATATTTACGGTTTAAAAAAAAAAAAAATTCAGGCATCAAGATGTCTATGAAGATATGGTCAGATATGAACAGATATATATACATGTCTACATGGTTTAAAAAAAAATAAGATTATAGTAAATAACATGAAATAAAATACCTTTTTACTTATCGTCAACGTAAAATAGCAAACTTGATTGAAGGTGTTTGTTGTATATTTTTCTGGATTCATTGTTTCAACGCGTATTTATACGCCTCGACTATCGTCTTAATTTAATTAATTATTCATTTTTCTTGTTATCGTCAATTTAAATACTGGTATATTGCGAAATTGTTGTTCAATTAAACACTAATTACTAAATAAATAACTCATTAAGTCCCATAAATAATAATCATGGCTAAGGAAATAATTATTTTCAGTAATTTATTACAAATAGATAATTATTGATTGAAAAAAAACCAATAATAAAATTTAAATTACTAAATTAAAGAGAAGGTTTGTTATTTTTTAGTGTTATTAAAATTCAACTAAAGTGAAATGATTAAGTGTATGATTTTTTTAATCAGGTTCAGAATTCTAGGAATTTGGATATTAACTAATTTTCTTTAATTAAAGTTCTCTAAATTCAAGGCAGACCTCTTCTTGTTAAAAGCCAGACCCTTCAAATCTGATCCCTTCAGACATGGACAGGTATTATCAGGCCTAATCATGTCTAGTTTCAGGCCTGATCATACATGAACAGGCATGTTCAGGTCTGATCATTTTTTCCCGGGTTATTTATTACAGTGTAGAGTAATACATACTTAAAAAATCTGGACATCGGTTAGCCCTGCAGACCAGCCCCCAAACTTCCCACGGTTTTCGAGCTCTAAGAGCTCGAAAACATTAGTATAAATACATTTTCAAGCTCGAAAATACCTTTATTTCTCTTTTTTATGAGCTTTTTAAGCTCAAAAGGGTTACGTTTTATGTTAAAGTTTGAAAATTTAGAATCTAAAATAATGAATGAATGAGCGTTTTTTATATTTGTTCATAATTATGTTCAATAATTAGCTCAAAAATAAGTATTTACGTGATAAGTTGTATCTATATCGTGTAATTATATCCTGATACGAGCGAACATGACGATTATTAGGCAGTCACTTCCAATGACTTATATAAAGAAGAACATATTATTTTTAAGTAATTTTGTTCAGTAATTATGATGTTATTCAATGAAAAAAGCAGATATTGATTTAACATTTATTATTCCGTCGACGATATCTCTCGAACGGATTATCCGATTGAGACAGTTGAGGTGGTAATCGAATGCTTATATCGAGTTCTAGAGCTGATTAGTTTTTCGAATTGATCGATTTGATAGTTTCCAAAATATTCACGAAAAACGAAAAAAATAAATTTTTTCCATTCTTTCGTCGACGATATCTCTCGAACGGATTATCCGATTGAGACGTTCTTGGCGGCAATCGAAAGCTTTTATTGAGTTCTAGAGCTAATTAGTTTTTCGAATTGATCGATTCGATAGTTTCCAAAATATTCACGAAAAACGAAAAAAATAAATTTTTTCCATTCTTTCGTCGACGATATCTCTCGAACGGATTATCCGATTGAGACGTTCTTGGCGGCAATCGAAAGCTTTTATTGAGTTCTAGAGCTAATTAGTTTTTCGAATTGATCGATTTGATAGTTTCCAAAATATTCACGAAAAACGAAAAAAATAAATTTTTTCCATTCTTTCGTCGACGATATCTCTCGAACGGATTATCCGATTGAGACGTTCTTGGCGGCAATCGAAAGCTTTTATTGAGTTCTAGAGCTGATTAGATTTCGGAATTGATCGATCCAACAGTTTCCAAAATATTCACGAAAAACGAAAAACAGAATTTTTTTCCATTCTTTCGTCGACGATATCTCTCGAACGGATTATCCGATTGAGACGTTCTTGGCGGCAATCGAAAGCTTTTATTGAGTTCTAGAGCTGATTAGATTTCGGAATTGATCGATCCAACAGTTTCCAAAATATTCACGAAAAACGAAAAACAGAATTTTTTTTTGTATTTCTTAAATATCTCAGAATCTATTTGACTCAATGATTTAAAATTTTCTGAAAATCTAAGTTCAGAAGGAATCTTTCGAATGCCGCAAGAACCATCTAAATCGGTTTATTCATTAAAAATATATGAGAGGTTTACATCCACACACATACACTCACACACACACACACATACATACATACAGACAGACATCGCTCTGAAAATGTCAGAATAGCATCCTAGCACCTTCAAACGTCGACATATGATGAAAACCCGATTTTCGAAAATCGGGTTGAAACCAATAACTTCCCGAATTTTTTGAAAATCGTCGATTTTCTCAGCGGGAAGTTAAAAAAAGAAGCGATTTAATCATGTGATTTTGTAGACACAGTAGTGCATACATACGAGATGATATAAATAAGAGAGATGAGTTACAAGTGTGACGGATAATAGCTAGTGTTCAATCAGATGAATCTCCAATGGTATCCGCAGGGACCACAAATTCCCAATGCGACAATTGTCACAGTCGTCGACGAATAAAAAATCATGGGACATACGTGAGAGTGAGAATGTGAAATGTGGAGAGCAGAAGAAAAAAAAAAGAGATAGAGAACTAAAGGTGGTTCAGTGTAGTGTACTGCATGAACGGGGTACTGAGGGTAGAAGTAGACTGATGTAGTAGATGGTGATGAGGATATTGAGGGTGAAAAAGCACCAGTCTTTCTCTCTCATCGCTTCTTATGTGTATAACGTGTGTAGTTGTGGTAACGCAAAGAGTACAGTATAGAGCGTGAATCGACAGGGTGTTTTAAAACCCCGAGTGCTATCGATAATCGAAATCACCAACCGAGGGTTTCAGACTCTACTAGAGAAACGTGTACTCTCTAAAGCTCTACCGAGCTCAAGTAAAAGAGGACAGGAAAAAAAAGAGATTACTGTGATTGAAATGCACGAGGGTGACCAATTGTCGTTAACAAAACTTGCATTCCTCTATACGAGTTTTATATACGCATCCATTTATAAAATCTAAACTTTAACCGCAATCAGGTTTTTATACAATTACAATCTTTCTATCTCATGTCAAGTCTTTTAATACAAAGACATTATTGAGATATGGTTTTGAGTTAAGAATTATTGTTTTGAATCCTTCAATTTAAAAAAAAATTAATAAAAACTAATATATTAGGATTTTAAGTCCGATAATATAACGATTGCAAAACGAAGAGCTGAGTGAATTTCAAATTATTTTTCTGGTGAAAATAGACCACTATCCACCCGCTTCGTGTTCGAGGTGTGCAAAATAACAATCAACAGTTATAAAAAAAAATTATTCGATTTACAATTTTAGACTTACGTTTTAATAGAGGATTAACAAAATTTTCACGTAATGTAAAAAAAATTCTTGTGACAATTAACTTATGTTTTAGTTTCGTACAATAGAGTACAATAATAACCCACCAGTTTCTGCACGGTAAGAATTGCATAGCGTTCAACACTATGCTGGTATGATCTCAAGACAGATACTGAAATAGTATGTGAAATATTCCAAGACAGTATTGTAACGAGTCCCAAAAGTATGGCGTTATTTACTATACTGTATAGTACTGGAGCTATTGTTTTGCTCACACGTATGCATAGCAGGCACGGCGAAACAGCATGGCCCTGAAACCCATACTACAATGCTGAGGGCACAATGCTACTAGTTTTTCCCGCCATAATTTCTGGCGTGTCGATCAATGTATACTATCGTATTACCACCAAAACTATATAGATGTCGTTCGACTAGGTTTATCGGCCAGAAGAATGTGGATACGGCAACGCAGTATGGGCTCGACGGCCATACTGACATTGCGGCGTCCGCGACAACTATTGCCAATGTTACTATTCCCGCATGGTTGAATCATCTATGCATACTCTTTTATAATACAAATACAATAGGACCTCGTTATAAGACTATTAGTTTCTCTCTCGAACTATTGCGATACCTGGTTTATAAAAAAGACAGCAAATAGTCTTTTAACGAGGTCCGACTGTAGTATATTCCGCAATTAGTCAGGAAAGTAGGACATCATAACACGCGTAATACCCGTAGTGTTATACAACTGTGTGAAGCTACGATAAAAATTTCGACTAAATTAGAAATTTTAAAAATTGAACTCAAATTTGAATTTCGAGAAAAAGTAGTTTTTTTTGTTTTTCGAGTTGCAGAAGTACTTCAATTTAAAAAATATTTGCTGCCTCATATTATTTATAGCAAACCCTGTTCAATTTATGAATAATATTTTTATTAATCCGTATTGCTCTAAAAATCTATTAATTTTCTGTAATCTCTACTACACTTCTTCTTCAAAAAAATTGATTTTAAATAAAATACTAATATTCGATAATAAATAATAATTTTTAATATCCTTCACCCGTGAAAACTTATTTTACCAATAGAGCCTAGAGCGCCCTTTTCCCAGGATCCCCTTCGTTGTAGAAAATTGTCAAGAAGTAGTTTGTGATTATGTAATAAGGAACTATGTCAAGGCGGAAATATATACCTATATATTTATGTATTACTGTGTCTAGACATATGGACAATATAATAAATAATCCCACTTGGAGGATTTTATATTTCACTACCACAGAACATAACTTTTATCATTGACTTGAATTTTATTTAAAAATTTCCCACATGATCAGACGTAAAATTATAATTAATATGCAATGAAATTTATTGAATAAAAAAATTAATAATTGATTATAAAAAATTAATTAAAAGATTAATTAATAACCAGTAAATGCAGTGGCAGTTTGTCATGACATTATAATATACATCAGCACATAAATGCGTACATATATATATGATGATTATGATGATGATAATGATGATTATGATGATGCCTTCAAGAATAATTTGCGATCGAGAAAGCACCATAGTTGGTTGCATTAGCATCCGTATCTAATTAGTAATCAGGTAATGATGAACGCGAGGTGTAGGTTACATATACATCAGAGGTTGTGGCAGACGCCATCAGCAATCAAGTGAGAGAGTGAGAGAGAATAGTGCATAACACTCATGAGACGTGGAGATCGGACCTAAAGGTCTCAAGGGGTCGATCGCTCATCTCTCGCAATACCGTCGCGCAGGATCCGACCAAGAAGGAAGAACCCTTACCTTCTTCCCTCCTCTGATTTTATATATATATAGATATATAGACACACATTCTATCTCCTACTATCTCTTTCTCTCTCTCTTCTCTTCGACTACCCACAATCTTCGTTATAATACTATACTCCACCAACTATCTTACATCGATCATCTTCTGCACGTTCTATTAAAATTTTCATCAGACATGCATCATTCATATCCAACAATAGTCTTATATATTTTATATATGTATAACAAATAAATATTTATAACTATCAGCGTTGATAAATTATTTATTTTATTTATAAAAAAAGAAAACTGATTTTTCTTACAGTGAGAAAAAATTTTTATTCGGACAATTAAATCGGTTTTGTTAAATTCTGTTGAACTAAAATTTATTTGGGACAACTAAATTTTATTACGTCAATAAAATCTATTGCACACCTCAAGCGCGAAAGCGCTAGGGATGCTTTACTGACGATTCTTCCACGTTGACAATTTCACTCATACAAAAACATTTCTACACTCTTTTCATAGTACAAAAATAGATTAAATTGTGTATTCGCATGCAGATAATTTATTAAGGAATAATTTAAACCCAATTTTGAGTCGATTTGTTAATTCATTGATTTTAAATTAATTATTTTAATCCAAGAAACTAGGGCTGTCAATTGTTACGTATGAATCTTCGTAAGCACGATAACTCTCGATAGACACCATTAATCGGCCTAACTTTTTTTTTATTGTCTTTGTATTTTTTATCACAAGAACCCTCATAAAAATCACTATATGAATCCTTTTAGTTTAATTGTAATTAATTAACGACGTAAAAGTGATTATTCGTAAAAAATTTAGCTGCTATTTTTACTGTTGTTATTATTGTTTTCATTGTTTCTCTCTATCAACTACTGATGGCAGCACGAGCGTATTAATATGTTTGAAAAAAAGTGACATCTAAGACAAAAGACGGGATATTTAAAAAAAATGTTAATAAAAAAATATTAAACTGAAAATAAGAAATAAAAAATCAAATTGATAATTTGTAAGTTGAATAAAAGTTCATAATAAAAAGAAAATACATTAATGTTATATAATAAAAGTAATGATTAAAAATAAAATGAGTGATTGAGGTGTGCACTTTTGGATTTTCCAACATTTTTGTCATTTCTAACAAATGATTTAATAAACTCTATTTGGTTGTGATTAATATTTCTCTCTCTAAGATAATAAAATCATTTGGTAAAGTTAAGAAAATATTTATTTAATGGACAACTAAACTATTTGATAGTGCTAACAAATCCAAATATTAAAGCAAAATACTATTATATTAACTATAATAAATATAACAGACACAATAAAATAGATTCATTTAGAATAAATATATATAGTTGTTTGAGGTTAATAAATATATATTTAAACCTAATGATTATTGATTTAAAAAGTTATGATGCTAGGCAGCAGCAGCGGGAGTAGTTCGGTGCTCGCCACTAGATCGCGCCCACCACTTGTAGTGTCCCTGGTAAGAAACTTATTTCCGAATTATTATATTCCCAACTTGAAGCATTTATAGGACGGGTTACCCGCTGTAAATTAGCAGAGTGACGATAACCCCTTTTTGATAATAATACAGGGGTATCCTGTATTACACTATGACATTAATGTTTAATATTCCTGAACAATTTTTGTCATAGTACAAAAAAAAAGTATGTGTCAAACAAATAAATTATTTTTCTAAATATGCATTTATTTAATTGCTACATCAATATTCTGATATTTTAAAATAATATTTAATTATTATTAATAACTCATTATCTAAGGCTCACTAATATATTTCATAATGACTACTTTATAAGCTCTACAGATAATCAATTTAATTTTATGCTTGCTACTTAACGCATAATTATCTTTACTAAATATTTTGTAGTTTCTAATTCGTTTTGTTGGTGGATTATAGAATATTTAGTTAAAACAACTAAATATATAATTGGCAATGGGCAATCAAATCATTTTGTTGTCACAACTAAAATTTAGTTGTCAGAAGAAAATTTTTTTCTCAGTGTATATATATTTAAATCACGATTTTTAAATTTGTAATATTAGTAATTATTTTATTAATTAAAATTAAATTTAGTGGATAGAATTTTTTATCAATAAATAGTAAAAAAATGATTTATTATATTAAGTAAATTACACAACAATCGAGTTGTAAAAAAATTTTTTTTCAAGTTTATTATTATGGGGGGTTGATAAAAAAAAAGAGGGAGAAGTTTAAAAGCTGATCTAATTATTTCCGGCTTTCATAGTACACACCATTCATTCGAGTTTAATATCCGGAATGTCGTAGGCACGCGAGTGTAGGTGCAGAGTAGAGTATGATCCTACATAGTACATTATTTATATGTCCATATAAATACATATCACCGTGTAGGTTTTGCCGACAGGTGTTGGTCACTCGTAAACTTCCCGCGTAGCTCGGCGACTCATTGTTTCGCACATACAGTTAGACCAAGTGCGCAATACATTCCCCTATTGTTGAATTCCTCACGGCCAGGTGAATCCCCACCAGAATCAGTAGAACATATATATCTATATATAAATATAAATATATAGATATGCGTGTACACCCAGCAGAGTTAGTCTATCAACCCTCGTTTCCCGAACTCTTTTTCTCTCAGCTCATTCTCATCATATGTGCAAGCTAACTTTTTACTCCCTCGTACTAACTATTTTTTAATTTTATTTTTATTTTTTATTTTACATACTTTGTAGTTTATACCTCGTCGACGCCTATTGATAATTCCCGTCATACGATTTACTCATGCTGAAATAAAACCAGAAAGTTTCTATTGTTTTACAACGATTCTGCAATATCGT
Source organism: Microplitis mediator (assembly GCF_029852145.1). Taxonomy (NCBI): domain Eukaryota; kingdom Metazoa; phylum Arthropoda; class Insecta; order Hymenoptera; family Braconidae; genus Microplitis; species Microplitis mediator. The sequence continues at coordinate 23,849,340 of NC_079969.1, forward strand.
GTTCATATTTTCACGTATATACATATATATATTGATATAGATGTTATATACGCGAATACTTTTTTTATGAATTATATCGTTGCTGTTGTAAAATAATTAAAAAAATCACATCAGCACTTGAATATAATTAATCCTTGAGAACATAACGCATTTTCTATTCAAATCAGCTCGTCATTAAAAATTCCGCGGCTAAATTTTTTTTAAAAATATAATTGCAAAGATTTAACATTTTTTTTTGCTGCCTCCGTTATTGAGGACTGATCCTTAAAATCTTTGTTGTCTAATTTTATTTTTGTGAGTAGACAACTCTAGTATAAGAATAGTTAAAAATGATAGTAGTCCCCTTACACTGAGAAAGAAATAAATGTTTTCTTAACTTTACCAAATTATTTTATTATCTTAGAGAGAGAAATATTAATGTCAACCAAATAGAGTCTCCCGAGTCGAAATATTAGACGTAAGTTGAACGTTCTTAACCTTTTGAACGTAATTTGAACGTTCTTAACGTTTTGAACGTAATTTGACAATCTTAACGTTTTGAAAATAAATTGAACGATTTTTTTGTATTTTGGTTCATAAAAAATTGGTAATTTCATGAGTTATGATTTTAGTTTAATGATAACGTCAATTAAATTATTTCAATATTTGTAATCACAATTTTCATCACCTTGATATCATAATATATGAACAGATATACATATATAGTGTTAAAGATAGAAGTATGAAACTAAAAAAAATTTTTTTTCAAAATACGAATTCTTTATTTGAAAGCCAGAAAAGCGGACGACAAAATTTTAGGGAATTGACGTGATTATAATCCAGGAGTACAAAATCGATGAAAAAACTTTTTTGGTATGCTTATGTTTTCTTATTAGAAGTATAAATAGGTTTTAGTTTTATGATAAATATGTTTTCAATTTATACTCCAATCTACGTTCAAAACGTTAAAAACGTTCAATTTACGTCTAATATTTCAACTCAGTCTATTAAATCATTTGTTAGAAATGACAAAATAGCTTATATTGACATAATAAAATTTAGTTGTCCCAAATAAATTTTAGTTCAAAAGAATTTAACAGAACCGTTGTTTGCATTAAAAAGTATTAGTGAGCTTAAAGAAAATATATTCAAATGAAGTAAATAGAAATATAAAAATAAAATAGCATTTCAAAAATAAAATAAAAAAAATCTTCGATAACTTTTTATCGTACGAAAGACTTTTTTACGCAAGAAATATGAATTGTTAATCGACGGTAAAAGCAATTTTATGTACTATACATAAGAGAGACTTTACCCCTGATATTGTGGGTGGGGGGGAGAAGTTATATCTACATTCTTCGACGCTTCATTGCCACCAACGGTCCACAAGAATCGCCTTCTTCAACTTATATATGGATATTATATATATATATATATTTATATATATACTTTTTTTTCTCGCCTCCTGTGACGCTATGCAAATCTTATATACAGTGAACAGCCCTCTTTGCCTACCGCATACATTACTTTTTATCTGTTTTATACTTTTTTATTCTGTGGGTAATTTTCATAAAAATTGTCGCTCGCCCCTTCAACTTGTCTCTTTAACTTGATCTGTTAAATGACACTAACTTTTATTTTAATCGCAGCTTTTAATAATTAATAAGCTTTTCAACGCTTAAGTAAACAAGATAATTTAGTTTTTTAATAAATTTATCAAGGGGACCACTAGTGTGGAATTTTCAAAAAATCAATTTATTTTTTTTACATATGACTCGAAATCAGACTGAAATTTTTTCAATCGCTCATTTCCATTCAAGCTAATGGGTTAATATTTTAATAAAAAAAAAAACAATAAACCTTTATAGAAGTAATATTTCATCCGTACTTAAACTTCCTGTCTCGTAAACTTTCATCACCATTTATTATTATAGTTACAACTCATAAACCCAATCAGAGTTTGTGCGTACACTCTGTTAACTCATACAGTACAGACGACAATTACGATGATGATAGTTAAGTAAATTTTGGAGGTATAAAATAACTCAGCTTAAAAAATAATAAAAGACAAGCTCATATTATTTGATTTATGATGGTGACCGTTCCAGTGCACTGTAAAAAATTTGTGGAGTGAATGCGAATTAAATTAGGAGTGAATGCGGAGCAGATGATTACTCATTTATTTACCCTCTTTTAGGAGTGAACTTCGCTCCGACGGAATTTACTCTCTTAAAATGAATCAGTGAAAAGTGCTGCAATCAGTGAATATTCACTGCATAAACAGTCCTAAGTATACCACTGATTGAATTTGTGATATAATTGGGACTGATTTGCAGTGAATATTCACTGATTTGTGTAAACCTCCGGATCAGAGTGAGTGGATTAAAATATAGTTCACTCCGAAATCATTTTGCGGAAAAAAAATTCCATATTTACTGTGTACGTGGAGTGATTTTATTTTTGAACTCGCTCTTTTAAAATGAATCAGTGAAAAAACCTACAAATCAGTGGATATTCACTGCGAATCAGTCCCAAGTATATCACAGATTCAATTAGTGATATACTTGGGACTATTTGTGCTGTGAGTATTCACTGATTGAAGTACTTTTCACTGATTCATTTTAAAAGAGCGAGAACTCCGTGACAGAGTTAATTCAGATTAAAATAAAATTTATGTTCACTCCGAATCCACTCCCGATTTTTTAAATCGTACGTAAGGCAAATGACATAAATCTCGGCCTGTACCAAAAGTTTATATATTGCAATAATTTATATCATAGGTCATATAAAAAAAAAATTCTCTCAATGTTTTCATATAAAATTAATTATCCAAGAATACATTTAGCCAAAAAAAGGAATTAGGGGGCTGACTTAAGGATATTTTGATTTTTTTTTCTTATTTAAACAAAAGACTTTAAAAAATCAAATGACATAAAATACTATGACGCATTTTTTTCTCATTAATGCTTGTATGCATACTCGAAGTTTAACTCTACTCTTAAACTGCCGACTTTTCGAGCATCCGTCCATTTTGACTACTTTGTTTATTTACTTTGTTTAATAACTATTAATCAACTAACAATGTCCTGTTAAGTTTTAAATGTTAGGTATTAAGTAATAGAAAGATTTACTTAGAGTCACGATAGTCCCACAGCAATGCAACTCCTTGTACAGGGTACAAAGGACATTACATATTTCTACTCTACTACGTAAAATGTAGCGCGATGTATTACGAAGCTCATTAATCAGAGCTGAGAAAATTGACAAGACCCGGCGTTCAAATACGGCCCGAGGAGAAAAGAGGGTATTAAACTTCAAAGAAAGAAGTGCTGTAAAGTCGTGCTCGATTAATCTCAGCTATCTTGCTTACTCTCGCTTGTTCAATTTACCTTTCCATTTCTCTCTTTACTGCTTGTTACACTCTTCTTCTCGCTCTGTTATACTTTAACTCCCAGGTTAAAAAAAAAACTATATATATATATATATATATAGAAAAAAAAACACCCCATCAGACGTCCGATCAAGCGAAACGTCGACGTGACGGGGTCACTAAATCACTGTCGATAGCTATATAACTTCACGTAGCAATAATTTTTTTAGATAAATATATGATGCAAAATATATATTTTTCAAAATTGATACAAATAATAATTAATTATGATTATAATAATAATAATAATTACTATCCCTGATTAAACAACTGAATTCGACCGAATTAAAAATTTTAATTCTCCTCAATTCTGTTATATTCTGTTAAATTTGGTAAGACAGAGTTTAAAAGAATTCAAGGATTATTTTCGAATTAAACAGAATAAAACCGATTTTAAATTTTTGAATTGGTTTCAATTCGGAACAATTCGGAGTCAGAATCAGAAATTCGAGGATTATTTTCGAGTTAATCAGAATAAAACCTATTCAAAATTTTTGAATTGGTTTCGATTCTTTTTAATTCAGAGTCAGGATCAGAAATTCGAGGATTATTTTCGAATTAAACAGAATAGAATTATTTCAATTCGTTTCAATTTGAATAAATTCTGGTTTTCCTGTCGAATTAGACCGAATTCTTTTTTAAGTTAGATACCGAATTAACAGAATTTATCTGAATTATATAGAATAAAAAATTCAATTCTGTTTAATTTGATCAAACTCAGTTGTTCAATCAGGGATTAATTTGAAAAATTCTATTGATATAATTATCAATACAATTTTTCAAATTAGTATTTAATGCTCATTAATTTCAAATAAACATATTGTTTTCAATAATTTGATTAACACTCACAACATGTTAAAAACACGCATGCATAAATAAGTGTAAAACATTCATTTTACACACTATATGTGTTGATTTTGACGAACCCTTATCTATTACTGTGTATTTGGGACTATGATGCAGTAAATATTCACTGATTAATTTTAAGAGAGTTAATTCTTTTAAATTAATTTAGTCTTGATAGATATTATTTATGATTATTAAATAAGCTTCATATCCGGTTGTTTGTTTGTTTTTACTGTTCTTATATATTTATTTATTATTTTGAAAATAAATATAAAAATGATTATATAGATCGAGTCATCTCAGTAAACTGGATCTTCAATTAAGTAGATCGACGTCCTTGATTGTGCGTTATACTTGTACTTGTCTTAATCTAAATAATAATGAATGATTAATTGACTTGAATATATATCAACATCAATAACAACTTTCAATATACTATTTTTTTATCATTTAAATTATCACTGTTTAAATGAATTTATTTTAATGCAGAAAATAATAATTAATTTAAAGAAAAAACTTTTTTTTTTACTCTTCCGTATTTGAAACTTATAATCAATACTCCGTTCGACTAGACATTTTATTTTCGATGCAGTTTCTTATTTATTTTTTAGATCGGTTTTATTTTGTCTTACAGACTTTATATACTTTTTAGTTCGTATACTTATACTTATACTTTGTTTCCTCTTATTCTGTGCACTCGGCGAAATACTAGATGACTTGCATCGGCTACTGCACAACTTTGTTACTTGAAAATTCTTTTTTTTTTTTTTTTGTTTTTATTTGTTTTATTATTTTGTCTTTATTACTCGAGCCAAAGCTCTAAGAGAGAAATATATATTGAAGTTTAAGTCTTAAGACGACTTGTTTGTTTGAATTGTGTGTATAAAATGGTAAAATTTGTTAATAACTTAGAAATAAACTCGGATATTGAGTTGAAAATTAAAAAAAAAAAAATTTTTAAGTTAAAAGTCACGAATTTATATTAAGTTTTCAAGTAAATATTTTTTTATGCGCCAACATAATTTTTATCCTGCAACAAATAGAGTCTGTTAAATTTCTCATAAACAAATATTTTTTAAGTTGTTAAGAAAATTTTTAGTAAAGTTGTCTCAAAATAAATACACTCGGACCTCGTTATAAGATTACGCGTTAAAAGACTCTTTTCCTCAATTTGTCAAAACTCACTCGAAACGCTCCCCCACCAGCGACTCAATGACAATTTTGCGCCGAAACCTCGCTATAAGACTAACGAACAGTACGACTAAAATCGAGATAAAATGTACATACACGGAAAGAAATTTTCGTTAAAAATTACCGTTAAATTCACTGTAATCGTGGGACATAATGCGGCGCTTTTATTTATTACCATTTTCAAATTAAAAATTAAGGAAAAATTTATTTATTTTGAGGTTAGACTTCATAAAATTTACCGAAAACCGAATAAAATTTACAGTAGACTACGGTAAAATTTGTTGAAAAAAAGTTAAAAATTATCTCACTTACCGACAAATGATTAGAAAAATGATCGAAAATTTCTTTCCGTGTACATATAGACTGTAGATTAAGTCATATATTTTCATAAAGAATACTTACAGTTTCGTGGTTTCACATAATTAATTAAGGAAAAAGAGCGACAAAATTCTGTTCATTTATAATTATACATAAAATAGATTCACTGTATAATAGAGAAGAGTTGAACCGAATACATAAATAAGACGCTAAAGGGCAATAATCACAACAGTGGGGGAACCTCAATTCCAAGAATTTTTTCCCCTGCAGCCCCGAACTAGTCTTATAACGAGGTCCGACTGTATTTACGCTGCGAGGAATTTGTTAATAGATACAATTAAAACTAAATTATGATAATGAAAAAATAATCAGCAAAAATAAAAGACTAAATACTTAAAAATATAAAAAACATCTAAATTTAATTACAAGCTGACGAGTAAACCCAGTAAATAAGTACATATAAGCGTACTCATGCATGTTTACACGGTTTTAAATCTTCCTTTATTTATATTTATTTTTAAGTAATTTTTTTTTCACCAAGATTGAGAAAAAAAATGGATAAAAGTACGGACGTTGTACCAGTACATAGACAAGAGTTTATACTATATAGTATAACAGTACAGAGAGAAGAGAAGAGAAGAGAAGAGAAGTGGAATGAACGAACGAAGCAGACCGTGTATGCTTTGAGCTTTTGCCGCGGCTTTGTGTGACCGTCCCTGTACACTGCACTGCGGTATACTAGTATAGATGGGCGTACCAGTCCCGTTTAATATTGCCAAAGTGCTCGGTTGGAAAAACCGACAGAATTATGAATTTTTCATTGTACACCACGCTGTTGCGAGGCCATTGGTTCACCGAACGATTCTCGTATATATAAATAAACAGCATTTACATGCTCTCAATACTTTTTTTTTTTTTTTATAAATATATGTGTTAATAAGTAATGCATAATATATAGAACATATATAATTATCAAGTGATATTGCGAATGAAAAGTGATTCACATCAGGAAATAATTAATCATTCAAGTACATGAAACAAGTATAAGATATATTAAATATGTTCAATGACTTTTATTTAATTTATTTCAATATCTATACATTTAAATTATATTAATTATTTATTAATGTTTGTAAAATTATTTTTAAAAATGAATAAGTAGGTTTTAAAAAAATTATTTTATTTACCTTGACGACTAGTACTCAGCAGTGTATCGTAGATCGATCAAAAACTGTATAATGTCAAACAGTGGCCGTGGAACAGGTGCACTAATGTCACCAAGAGTTCCGTCGTGTTGATTAGTAGTCTCAAGGGCCACTGAAAATGTCAGGACCTTTTTCACGATGCGCCCACGACTAGTCTTTTGTCCCATTGGGAATTAACTAATATATACATACTGCAGTATACGTTTTAAATGTCGAGATAAATAAAGTTATTATATCATATATAGACTAGTCATTTTTTTTCATGTTTATAAAGTCACATGTGTCAATGTCCACCCACGAATTAATTTTAAAATAAAATTTTTGAATGTTAAGTCAATTTTACGAATTTTAATTATTTGAAAAAAATTATTGTTACACGGAAAAAATAAATAGACGCTGCAACAGGACAAAATTCTGTTGCAGCAACAGGATTTTTCCTGTAAAATCAACAAGATAAGTCAGTATAATAAAATTTCAAAATTTGAAAAAAGATTCAAATTTTGAACGAAAATTCCAATTTTGAAAAAAAAATTTTATTTTAAAATTTGAATTTTTTTCCAAACTTAATTTTTTTCAAATTTTGAAATTTCACTTCATTTATACGGATAAAAAAAATTAGTGCATGAAACTTGTTCCTCATCCTATTGATACCACAGGAAAAATCCTGTTGCAGCGCCTATTTTTTTCCGTGTAGATTTGAAGTAAGCAAGCGCATAAATTTATATAAATAGTAGCATTTAAATGAATATTGTAATTAGCAATTTATAAAAAGGAATTTATTCGAACAATTTTTTATTTTTCTGATAATTATGATTTTTTTGCCACATTATTAATTATTTTATTTTTTCTTTCAGTATAATGGTAAGTAGAAATGTGTGACAGAGTGGGAAAATGCACCTTGTAGACTATAGACTAATTTGCATCTCATCCACCGTACGATTAATTTATTTGTAGGTTGCGCAAATGTACTATAGCCTCGAGAGATCAGCTATGTTAACCATTTGGTACTTGTCTATTAGTTTGTACCGATAAATTAATGAGCAAGGTCATCAAGCATAAACTTTTATTATTTCCTCTCTCACGTTTTTTATCACCATTATTAAATTACAACAAATAAAAACAATTAATCAATCAATTGATTAAAAAAAAAAAAGTTGAAAAACGGTTGACTCTAGGGCTTCACACGAGATCGAGATTTTTCTCGTCTCGTCTCGATTTCACGAGACGATACACTTCCAAAATTATTTTGACGATACCGAGACCACATACTACTGCGAGACCCGAGAGTCTCGTTTTTTGTCTCGTCAAAATTTTTTCAGCCGGAAAATAAATAGACAAGAAATATCAACGGTTAATTTGTTTCTTAAACAAAAAAAAAGTCCACGTAGGTAACTATTCACTTATGAATCGTAAAATATGGTGACTAGGAATGGGCGATATCTATCGATATTTCAACTATCGATGTTTTCTATCGATATTTTTTGGACACGATATCGATACTCGATAATAAAAAACTAAAACTGTCGATGTTATTACAATATCGATGTTTTCTTTCGATTAGGAATGGGAGATATCTGTCGATATTTCAACTATCGATGTTTTTTTTTCTAAAATATCGATGTTTTCTATCGATATTTTTTGGTTAAGATATATCGATACTCGATAATAAAAAACTAAAACTATCGATGTTACGATATCGGTGTTTTGTTTCAATATCGCCCATCCCTAATGGTGACCATCTGTAAAATATCCAATGTTATAATTTTGCGTTTTCAGTATTTAACTTACTCGAAAAAAATAAAATCTCAAGTGAAAATGAACGGTAATACAATGTTCTCTCATCTATTTTTTCACGTCGATTTTTGAAATAAAGAATTACAATTAGTCAGGATTGATTCCTAGGACCTCAAAACATCGATATCTGATGAAAACTTGATTTTCGAAAATCAGTCCGAAACCAATATCTTCCCTTTTTTTGAAAATTTTTAATTTTACAGCGGGAAGTTAAAAATTTCATGGAAAAAACAATATAGTAGTGACAACTCTCTGGGATAGAACTGAGTACTTTCTATAAAAACTCTTTTTTTTTTAATAAACTAATAATTTAACGATTTAATGGGTTGAAAAAAAAAAAAAATAATTTTATAAAACATAAAATATTCATTTTTCATAAACATATATAAAATAAATGTTGGGCTATTAATGTGCTCAGGTTACAAAGAAGGTACAAAAGAGGTAATTAGCGGCTGCTCGTTTCATCAGTCACTTTATTTTTATATTTTTCATTTTTTATTTACGGGCTTTACTCAACACTGACCATACCAGGGTACGGTGTTAGTACGCGAGAAGAGTGGATGTATACTTTCTACCTCAAGGGGCAAGACGTCTTTTAAGTTAATGAAACGAGCATCATCATCATCATCAGCATCGACTGATGGAGAAGAATAAGAAAAGTATGAGAAAGAAAAATATTTTTTATAACTGCTGCCTTTAAAGTTCAATATTCGAGCGTCGTGTGGCGCGAGTAAAATAGGTCTTTCTCTCGATAACTCGACGAAACTATAGAACGATGTCGAAAAATCAGCTGTTGGACTTTTCAGCATGATTTTACTGTGCTGAAAAGTAATTGCCTATAGGAAATGTATACAAATTACCAAGCAACCGTCGTTCACTCGAGTTAGAAAAAGATAGTGATACTTTTTTCTCCATATACTCCTACTGTCGCATTTATCCTGAAATTCGCACATGCGCAGATAGAAAGACGACAATTGGAAACCTGCATAGTGATCATATGTTTCTTATTCTTATTGAATATCATAACTTGTGTGTTTGTATTGTGAAAATAATATTATTATCATATTATTAATCGTTCATTAAAAATTTTCACATTATTAAAAACAGTCACAGATTTTAATTAATAAAATTAATAAACTAATTGATAGAATTCAATTGAAAAATAAAACATGAATAGATTGTTATTATTTACACTTGTACAATTGTTTATATTTAGAAGGTAATTTTTTATTCTTTAAATGATTGAATTCCTCTCAATTAAACTTTAAAGGCAGTCGTTATAAAAAATATTGTTCGATACAAAGGATTAAAAAGAGGGTTACGGTATGCATGTATTGTCAACACTCGTCTAGGGATATGTTACATTCACAACGAGAACTCGTACCTACATCTCTCTCGCACTCGCTTCGCTCGTGCGAGAAAGATGTATGTACTCGTTCTCGTTGAGAATGCGGCATAACCCAAGACTTGTGTCGCCAATCCAAGCATGCCGCAAACCCTCTTTTTAATCCTACGTATCGAAAATAGCTATTATATGCCAAGGCTGCTAATACTCAAAATCACGATGAGATATTTTTAATTAAATAAAAAATTTGCTCATATATATGACTATGTGTGTTCATATATCATTAAAATATTAAATTAACATGAGTGTTATGAAAAATATTTTATAAATGAAAAAATTTCCGAGTGAAAAAAAAAGTGTCAAGTTAAACAAGCTCACATACGTCAATTCGCATAATGTATATCACATTGATGAGGAGTATTGAGGGGGTAGTTGAGGTTTTGTGCTATTGGCTAGCGAACCGACTGCTCGGAGCTACTTCGGTGACCTCTGACCCAGCCCTCGGGGGCGCGCGCACGCCATCATTCCAGTTACACAGTCGGTGAGTCTGCCACCCTCTTGAGGAAGTAATTACCGGGCTGCCACCCCCGTTCGATAACGCGCGCGCTATCGTGTGACCGCGTCTCTGCCTTCGCGCAACCTCACAGTACACCCGTACGTCGTAAACCCACCTCTACACTAACTAACCTATACTACCACACCTTTCCCTCTTTACCTATACCATATCTACATAGTGCACTACATACTCCTCCGTACTGTACATACACACGTATTTCCCAGAACCAACCCTAACGTATGTTCCACCTATGCCCGCGAACATTATACTCTTATACGCGCCTCTTTGTATGCCCTTGCTTGCGGCTATTACGAAGCTATAAATTTATGTCTCCTGTAAAGTAAGAGACAGAGGACTTGAGACTCGAGACCTTATAACACCTACGCCATTTTATCGTCACTTTATCATTTATTTTTTTTTTTTTACTCATCAAAAGTTCTGATAATTATTTTTTTCAAAAATTTCATTATCGATATTAAAAAATAGGAAAATTAATTAGCACGCGTCGCACTAATCGACGTAAAGTAAAATAATTGTTTTGAATTATTAATTTATTTATCGCTAATGAGTATAATTGCCTATATTATGAGTGCAATATATCAAATATTAATGTAACAATAAATTATAAATATAATTTTGTTCTTCATGTTCCAGTTTCTGCTATTATTGTTAATATTAAATTAAAATAGATGCCAATAATACCAAGAATAATTTTTTTATTTTATATATTTAAAGTCGCATCAACCAGACGGCCCTTAATTTAACTAGAATAACTGATCTTATAGCTTTAAATGTCTTGTAAGTATTTGAAATGCTCGATGATGTCCTTGATGGGTGTCAGGTATTTCTTGTCATTAAGTAGGTTTCGTAGATCTGTCGGAAGCTGTAGGCTACTCCTTCTTTTAGTCTCAAGGTAGGTGCTGTCTGTTAAGACATCTGTGACAATTACTGTTTCATTACATGCTGGGCAACGGTTGGGTTCAGTTTTGTTCATGATGTGACCATGCGAAGACGTGTGTCCAATTCTGAGTCTCGTATAAATACATTGATCTCGCCTAGATTTGAGCTGCGGTTCAGACTCCCAGATAGAAGTGCGGGTGTAACTTAGTTTGAAGACAGTGGAAGACCATATCGAATTCCATTTCATCAGAATACCCAGAATTATTAGTCATTAATAGATTAAAAATTTTTCAATTAAATAAGTGACCTGTAAAAAGTCGAATTTTTTTCTAAAAATATGAAATAGGTGAAATAAAAAATAGTAATAATATTTATAGAAAATACACGTATTATATAATAGGATTTAAAATATAACTCGACTTAAGTTTCCCATAAGACGCTTTTACTGACTAGACTTGTTCTTAATAAATGTATGCGATTTGTTGGATGCGCGCGCGGAAATTCCATAAGCTATCATTGGGACATTGTATATATGTATATATATAAACATAAATAAAATATGTAGCGAGCTCACGTGCCACCGCGTAAGAAAAGCATCAACTTCAGTACACGGGGGAAAAACGACAGTTGAGAAAAAATCTCAAAGAGGATTTAGAATTTGTCGACGAAGATTTACACGCATTACACCCCTCGGATGATATGCTGGTGTATGGTTTTCAAGAACCCCATGGCCTACATTAGAATAGATTGTATCATGACTACCTAACTTCGACAAGGTTATACCAGTGTTGAAAAAGCTTAATATATATATATACATTCCCACATACTTTACAGTAGCGTAGTCTGATATCCTGATAAGATTTGAGTTTCCACGACTCGTCTTACACTCATTCTTCGCTCTAACACTCTACAACGCTATTACTTTGTTCGACAACCTATATGCATTCATATAAACTTATATATGTATATATAGATATATTTATTGTATCAACGGAAATGGATTTACTATCAATGGTGATCGAATTATATAGACTGCATGAATGATTTATATTTCTTTAGGGTAAATAATCATAGGGGTGTAAGTGATCGGATGTGTTTACTTAAGAAGGAATATATCTTTTTACCTACTTTACCTATATCAATATATTATATTAAATTTATTTATTTATTCATCAAACGATAAATTAAAATATTTATAATTTAAAAAATTTAAAATTTATAAAATAAAAAACTAGTGTTTGAAATTTTTTTAATAGAAAAATAGACTAGGTCGATGATGCAGTTGCATGAGAACGTAAAGCTGAAGTAGAAGGTTTTGCAAGGCAGGAGGTTTTTCTGTCAACGCGTGATAAATACTCAAAGAAAGTGCATGTATCTATACTAGACACAAATGTACATATATATTTTCAGGGTTAACCTATCGTGATTCTCATTGGCAGCTGTTTCTTGAACGAGAATCGCGATTGGTTACTCCAAGGTCGGGGGTCGCTTCATCTACCCCTAACCTCGCGAGACCTCCCACGCCAACTCGCGAAATTACTTGCCCTCCTCTTCTCTTTGTGTTTTTTACTCTTTCATTATTTTTCAAGCTCTGAACTTTACTTTGAACTGTACTTATTTTAAAAAATCTAAAGTTTAATAGAAAAAATTCCAAACAAGTATAGAAAATAAAAAGGCCGTTCGGCAGCCGAAATGGAAGTAGGTTTCTTATTATTTGATTATTTGTTTGCTGCATGACAATTTACAAGGATATTATCTTTTATATATTTACATTTAAAAAATATGTGTGTCAAGTTTCATTCAGATTCGTTCAGAATTGTCGGCGTTATCGCGACCACAAGGCTCAATATTCATAATTAACCGTATACTTGCTTTTGAACGTCATAATGAACAAACGATACATTTTTAGATAAAGTCATAGCAGTGTAATTTGAAGCTTATTTTATTAGCTACGAGATGCGATCAACGAAATTAACCTGCAACGTATCATTCAAAAGATATTGAGAGTTAAAGTCGTAACAATTTTTTCAAAAATTTTCAGTCATTAATCTATTAAAAAAAATATCAAAATGCTCAGATAAATAACGAAAATTAAAGCCAATTTCATGAGCTTGTATATATATTAAACAGAAACTAGCTATCGCTTTTTATTCAAAAGTTATTTGGTGAGAAATTGACAAAAAACGATTTTTTTTTTTGAAAAACTTTAAACACCCACAACTTTTGAACTAATCGACCGATTTGGCTCATCGAACTTGACCTAGATTTTCACCCAAAAAAAAAAAAGTATGTTAAGTTTCATTCAAATCCGTTATATATACATATATAAATTTTTTAACTAATAGTATTTTTGTAACCTACTTAATTATGTGAGGTTATGACAAAATTATTTGAAAATTCCATGAGGACAAATGCAATAGCCAGATTTCTATGAAATCTACTAAAAAATAAAAATAAAATCCAAATGTAGCGAATTATTGTTACCATTGAATGATATTTAGCAAAAGAAACTCTGTCGTCCTCATTGAAATTTTTTTCAATAAAAAAAAGAGAAAAAAAAACTCCCCAGTTAGTTCTTTTATTTCTGACGCCCTCGCTCATAATCGCCAGGGCCGAAGTGCCACGCAGTGACGTCACGAGCTCATCCATCAAGGCCCATGACAACCGGCAAACCGGGCCGATTAACTTTTGTGCGTTAACACAGAGGGGATGGCGAAAGTACGGAGAAGAGAAGAGCAAAAAAATGAAATAAAACGAGAGCAGGCGAAAGAAGAAAAAAAGTATTAAAAAAAAAAAGTTAAAAGAGTAGTGAGACAAGCCACGTAACGAGTGTGTCTTCTATATATATTTTTTTCACTGTTTTATTATTAGACGTCTGGCCTTAGGGCCCTCAATTGTAGAGGCCTCTCGCGTGCGGTCGATAAATTCCCCTTTTTAATTTTTTTTTCTCACTGTCGCCTCGCTCGTAAACATCAAATGTCTTCAAACACTTGAACTCGAAAAAATTTTACATTTAATAGAACAATCTTCAGAGTATTCATTACTTTATAATAAATATATGTCAAGATCCGACTAAAAAATAACTTGATGAGTTATCGTGATATTTTTTTATTTAACCGTGGTCATTTATCTACTCGAAATATATATAATAAAACAAGTATATAGATATGATACTTTGTCGTACGATCGTATATTAAGTTACGCGTCATTTATGAAACACTTCGATCGTTATCGCACTAGCTCACTGAAATACTTCGTATATATATATGGACCAAAACAACTATTTATTTATTATCTTCACTAGCGTTACTATTTTTTACCCCAATCCCTCGGTTAAAGAAAAAAAAAGCTATAAGAGATTGACCGATGATTTTTTTATGGTACGATAAGAAAGATCACTCGACTATTTTATGTGAATAGTTATGGATTTATCTCTATTATTTTTTACTTAAGAAAAAAAAAATCAATGATAAAAATACTTTTTTTTTTTCGAAAAAAAATAAAAGATGTAGAAAATCCAAAAGTGCGCGCTTCGAACGCTTATGTTATACTTTAAAAAGTTAAATTTAAAAATATTTGAATCACCCGCGTTTTTTTCACAGAAATTTCAATGGTGAATATACGGTAGTAAAAGTCAACGAAAAATATAAGATAAGGAGAACATTCCTAATGAAAATGGCTGCAGTGTGTATTTGATTACACGTAAAATTGACAGTAATTTGACAATTAAAATTACCGAAATTTGCTGCCTGAATTTGCCGAAAATTTAAAAGCAAAAGTTAGAAAAAAAAAATTTGCGGTTAATTCTCCTCAATTTAGAGGTAACTTTTTTTACTAGAAAAAAAAGCCCTTATAAAAGTTTCCTTGAATTTTTCTTTTCGTCAACTTCGGGGTTTTCCGTTTTTGACGACAATTTGTATACAACTTTTTAAGTGAATTTGCATTCTAATTCGGGTAGTAAATTAACGTTAAATTGTATAGCAAATTGTATACAAATTGTCGTCAAAAACGGAAAAGCCCGAAGTTGACGGACATTTGACGAAAAATGAAAGGAAACTTTTGTAAAGTACACTTTTGCTACCCTAATGCCACTTTAGCTTGAAATTGACCGTAATTTGACATTGAAATTGCCTAAAATTTGCAAACAATTTGACAGCATAAGTTAGAAAGAAAAATTTGCGGTTAATTTTTTTTCAATTTAGAGGTAACTTTTTACGAAAAAAAAAATAGTCAGTCATTGTAATGGTAAGCAAATTTATACATAAAAATGTCTACAATTTGACAGTAAAAAAATACATTGACATAAAATTTGCTTGAAAATTGACAACTTTTTTCTAGTCAACTTTCAAAGCGAATTTGTATTCTAATTCGGGCAGTAAATTTACGTGAAATTGTAAAGTAAGTTGCAAATAAATTGTCGTAAAAAACGGAAAAGTCCGAAGTTGACGGAGATTTGACGAAAAATTAAAGGAAACTTTTGTAAAGCAAACTGTGCTATTAAAGGACGTGCTATTAGGTACGTATCGGACAACTTTAAAAAAGTATTAGGCTTATTCATTAGTTTTCCCTCTTAATATTATTGTGCTTTTCATAACGTATAAGTGTGATACAAAAAAAATATATACAGTTTAATGTGAGGAAATCGCATGAGCTTGACAAGTCGGTTATAAAACACAAGCTCTCCGCTTCGCGTTCGAGATGTGCAATAATAATAATTCAAATAAAATTTAAGATTCTATGCTTATATTTCATTATAATTTTTTACATGTGTATGTATAACTACAGTGAAATAGTCATTAAAATTAATTAAAAGTAAAAAATTTAATTACTGTATGTATACTATTCTAAGATAATGAATAATAGTAAAAAAATTTAATGCGTAAATAGTATTAATATTAGATTAAATAAAAATAAAAATATGTTTAATTGTTAAAATTACGATTTAGTAACATTAATAGGGCCATCAGTTATCTATGCCCTTGATACGATTGTGATAACGCTCCTCGAGAAATTTAAATAGTGATTCGATGCATGACCAAGATGTCATTTCGTGAACTGGATGTCCAGCTGACACACACGGCACATCGTCACTAGCGCAATCAACTGGAGTATCCAGTGGTTGTTCTGATGACACCCAATTTTTTGAGACCTATTAACAATAAATAAAATTTTAAATAATTAATAATGCAATTAAAATAGTGGTTACATATGAGTATAATATAATTTTAAGTGAAACGCGTGCCATGAAAATTGAGGAGATGAAATGAATCTAGCATATTAAATTTCTTATATTAAATCTGAGAGGTAAGAGGACGACGACGACAACGACCGCTGTCTTCGGGGGCTTCTCAAGTAAAACCGTAACCAATTTCCAGACTGCACCTGTGACCACAACACCACCGCAACAAGATGCTGCTTCCGTGTGTCGTGACATTTCCGATATGTCATGCAACAACTTCATATTTATATACATATACATACATATATATGTATATTTGTTGTTTATTTTTTCCTGCATGTTAAAGGGATACTTATATCGTCATAACGATTCTTATATTTGCGAAACCTCATACATCCGTCTGCACATGCGATTTAAAACTTAAGTAACCGCAAAATTATTATAAGAATTCCTTGTCTACTTAAAGAAAAAAATTGTTATTGGGAATTAATAAATTACCTTTTTTTTAAGATTAATATTAAAATCATAAATAATTTTTTGCATTGTTCATTTCTTAATAAAATTGTTTAATTTAATTAAAGAAATTTAAATAGTAATAATCGGACCTCGTTATAAGACTAATTCGCGGATGTAGGGGAAAAAATTCTTAGAATTGAGGTTCCCCTATTGCTGTGATTAAGAGTGTTTGCGTCCAAGCCTCACTATAAGACTATTGCCGTTTTGCGTCTTATGTATTCGGTTTAACTCTACTCTATTATACAGTGAATCTATTTTATGTATAATTATAAATGAACAGAATTTTGTCGTTCTTTTCCCTTAATTAATTATGTGAAACCACGAAATTGTAAGTATTCTTTATGAAAATAAATGACTTGATCTACAATCTATATGTATGTACAATTTATCTCGATTTTAGTCGTACCAGTGTTGGCAGACGGGTGAAACATTATTATTGCATCAGGGCCGTAAAATTATTGTACTTTCAGTAAAATTATTGTAAATTTTAAATTTATTTATAATTTTTATTTAATTAGGTTAGTTACTAAGGATATAGTATAAATGTTACCCTAAATACTTATTCTCAATAAATTCTGAAATTAATTAGCGACATTTCTTACAAAAGTTATAAATTTTTTTTTATTCAAACTTGACATCTATTTGGCCAACATATGGCGCGAAATTCAATTAAAAAATTGAAGTAAAATTTATGACATTACTTCTAATTAATTTGTTTTCATAGTAAAAATAAAGCAGATCGTTGAGATAAAAGTTAAAACAAGTGAACATTTGATAATATTTATTTTAATTTTTAACATTTTATCATGATGTCATTGGCTGATGTAAAAAAAAACTACTGGCAGGCTGTCTTTTAACCATAATAAGAAATAATTACTATCGATACATGGCGGGAAAATAAGCGGGACTTGAAAAAATTTTTGTAAAATAATTTTATTAGCGTAAGCATAGCGATCATTAGAAATTATTGTATTTTTCGTTGGATTGTACATTTAGGATTGAGGATTGTACAGTTCATCAAATCATGGTACGTGTACAATAAGTATTGTACGTCTGCCAACACTGCAGTCGTACTGTTCGTTAGTCTTATAGCGAGGTTTCGGCGCAAAATTGTCATTGAGTTGCTGGTGGGGGAGCGTTCAAAGCGAGTTTTAACAAATTGAGGGGAAAAGTCTTTCAACGCGTAGTTCTTATAATGAAATCCGATTGTAGTAGTTGTGTAAGAATTGGAATATTTCTTATATTTATTACTTTTAAATGAACTTATGTAACATTCGTCTAAATATCATTGAAACTCCTGTGAAAAAAAGAATATATACAGAAATATATCAATGTTTAATCAACGAATTGAGGGGAAGTCTTTTAACGCGTAGTCTTATAACGAGGTCCGACTGTAGTAATTTAGTAAGAATTTGAATGTTTCTTATATTTACTACTTTTAAATGAACTTATGTACATAAGTCCCTTATTATGTGTAGCATTCGTCTAAATATCATTGAAACTCCTGTACCAAAAAAAATATATACAGAAATATATCAATATTTATCGGATCGCCGAACCTAAACCGGACAAGCGCTCTACTAACTGTCAAGTTACTAGAACCCAAGTCGACTTTTGAACTCAAAAATTTTGTTTATTATATCTCTGAAGTGACGCAGTTGAGACAAAAAAACATCTTTTTCGCAAGCCGTAGATGGTTACATTTTGTAGTATTTATGTTCATAGTTGTCTATATTGTACTATTTATCCTTTTATGCATCTCCTTTATATATTAGACAATTAAAATGTAATAAAATTGTGTATAAACTCGCCACCTCATTGTTATAATGAAGGATTTTTTACTCTTATAAAGCAATATAAATAATAATAATATATATTAATGTTTAATTATCGTAATTCTCAAAAACTATGAGCTGAATGTTTTCTAAATTAATTTGGTGCAGTAAAAAAAAAAGAAATGATAAAATCCTTGTTGAAAGAGAAAAGACGTAATAAATCTTTAATATAATGATTATTGACCCTAGGGAAATATATACAGATGTATATTTGTCGAAAGAGTATGAAACTTGTGATGAATTTACTCGACTCGAGTACGAGAGAATACCAACGAACGAACCGACCAATCAGCCAGGAAAGCTAACCAAGAGAGAAGTTTAGTTCTATTTACTTCACCACTCAAATTAATTACTTGTCAGTGCAATAATATAACTACATCATCAACAGTTTATACATAAGCAAAACACAGTTACGATTAACTGTACACCATCTCAACATATGTACAAATGCTTTTTACTTTTGCTACTTGACATCACATTTGCATTTACATACAAGTTATGTTATGAAAATCATTCTCATTGCAATCGTCATCATTATCATTATTATCATGAGTGTGACTATGCAAAATTTTATTGACACATTAAAGACAATTAATCATATACCTATCAATACCAACTGTCTGCATACTGACGTACATGTTTAGTAAGACAATTTTTATGACTATTAATAACTGTACATGGAAAAAAATGTTGGCTCGAAACCTGCCAATTTTTATTATGGTGTCGACCAAACTTGAGACAGGAAGGGAAGCATTCAAAAAATTATTGTGCGTATACGAAAAATTATTATGCTGTATCACAACACTTACTACGCGCGAGAAACTTATCGATAAGCTTTAACAACAATTACTTTTATACATTATAATAATTGTGATAAGGCATAATAATTTTTTATAAGAGCATAGTAAATTTTTGGATGCTTCACTTCCTGTTTCAAATTTGGTCGACAGCATAATTAAAATTGGTAGGTTTTGAGCCAACATTTTTCTCCGTGTACATAAATATATTAAGCATCAAGTATTAATATTTTATTATATATATATTAGACCGATTAAAAAAAATCGACTATTTTTTTTTTTAAGGACACACTCAAAAGTTTCAGTAGGATAAAAGAAGCCTGTTAGAATTTGAGTCCTTAATATTAATATCAAGTACTTCCTGATTGCGATTTTCTATTTCCCGTTTAAATAACATGGAAAAAAAATTCTGTTTGGAATTTTATAGGGTAGAAGTACCATTTTGTGGCCATTGCTCCATTTTTGGACATTTAATACTTTATTCTAAATAATGAAACCGTATTAAAAAAAAATTTCATTGTAATAGTGTGATAAAAATATCTGTGTACACATTTTAAACATTAATTATGCCATTGCGTATTTCACAAATTATTTTATATAAATTTTTCAAGTGGCCAAAACTGGCCAAAAACGGTACTTCTACCCTATCTCGGTAATGGCGTATTGTACAAATAAGCTCGGGATACATTCTTGCAGGGAATTTAACGCTCTACAAAAAAGGTCTCTTATGATTTTTTTATAAATCCATCCGTTCAAAAGTTATTTGAGCTTGAAGTCAAATTTTCAGTAAATTTCGAGATCTTTCTACTTTTTCAGCGAAACCATCAGACTTATCAAAAAATGTCATAGAATCTTTCTTGTAGGCAATTTTATTTCCTACAAATTATCTTAGATAAAATTTTTTCAAATTCCGCATAACTTTCTAGTTTTTTCCATTTTAATGTAAAGCTCTTAAAAAAATAGCGTTCTGATCGATTTCAATGCAACTATTCGATTTAAAATTCAAATGGAATAATTCGATTGCTTATCGATTTTAGAATCATCCGAAAGTTTTTGAACTATTTGTAATTTTTCAAACTCTTAATTCAAATCGAGAAAATTATGATCAGTTTTCAAATTTTCAATTTTTATTTAATGTAGAGCTTAATTTTTAGATTAACCAGAAATAATTGTTTCGTAGATTCATCTGAGCTCTATTTACCTCTGGTAAAAATTTGAATTATTGAAAAAAATATCACAGTTTAAATACGATACGAATAACTCGTAATTTCGAAGTATTCGCACACTCCCAGTTGCTAGTAATTAATAATTATAATACGGGTATAAAAGATGAAATAGACAGTTAGGTTCCAGGAAGGATGTTGGAAACAGAAAAAATATGTCTAGCTGATGGCACAATTACGATGTGTACTAGTGTAGTACAATGAAAAAAGCGAATAATAATAATAATGATGAAAAAAAAAAAATTTCAAGTGAAAAAGAGTGTATTTTCATATGGATATGTACGAATGTTGTGAAAACGGGACGAGAGTATATATGAGAGGCAAGGCTTCTTTTCTGGTTCTGCTGTTACAACGTAACATACTACTGGTATCATGGATGAGGACTGAGGACAGCAGCCACTTCACTTCACTAAAATCTCTCTCTTACGTTCGCTAAAAGTCGAGAGCTATGAAACATCGGGCATTGTCAGAGCACGACATTCATCTGTGTGCAATTCATTCTTGTGTTACTGCTACTGGTTGGGTGAAGTCGCGATTTAAACGGGGGGTGCTTACTAACCCTCTAACTCAGCTTTATTATTTTTTAATATACCTTCATTTGTAGCTCAAGTTACTTTGTCACAGTTTAATCATTTTTTTTTGTTTAAATAATAATCAAAAAGTCATTATTATTTTTTAAATAAATTTGATGTATCTCAAGATCGGAACGAAAATAAATAAAAACGAAATGAAAAGTAAGAAGTCTACTGGATCTGATTTCTGAAATGTCTCACACGTCAATCGAAAATTGCAGGCCACCCTAACCTTCGGAACTATTTCTTAAGTCACTCACAAGCAGTCGAATTACATAATTTTTTTTCATTATCGTTTTCATGAATTGAAAATTTAATTAATTAAAAAAAAATTGATGAATATTTTGTCTTAATGAAAAAAAATAAATAAACTGTGGAAAAAAATTGCTGAAGAAAAGTCAAAAAAGTGTTGACTATTCTAAACTTCAAAACGTGACACAATGAAGAACTTTTTTTGAACGATTTTTAAACTTCTGAAAATAAAAATAAAAATACAATTGACTCAATATTAAAAATGATCGTTTTTGACTTATATGCAAATTTTTTTTGAGGCTCCATTAAAAGTCCTAGGCTCCATAATTTTTTTCAGTGTAAAATACGTTAAAAAAAAAATGATTTTGAACTGTTTCTGAACGCTTTTTGTTATATCATATTTTAACATGGGTCATTAGCGTCCGCCGCTTATTTAATCAGGAGACACGGTAGTGTCTCGCGCCAAGTACACGTTCAAACACATGTATATGTTTATGTTATTCTGTGAGGAAAAATTTGAAAAAATTCTTAGATTTTCTTTGAGCCCCTAACTATGTAATAGAATTGTAGCCAGTTCCGAAAATTCCTTTTTCAATAAAGATTTTCACCAAAATTCGGAGGCATGTAGGCTGTTTACACTAGAATATTTGAAAATCTGTAGAAAATAGTTTTTAAACAGGGGTTCGCACTTATCTCTGTTACACTTAAGTCCACAAACGGTACTATCTTTGTTGCACTTGTGCAGTAAATGGAACTTTGGCCGAGTTTTTCTTTTAAACAAACGAATATTATCAAATAATTGAAGCGCACTTCGCTAGATTAGACAGTAGTGCATCGATGTAGTCTGTAATTTGTATTTAGAAATTTTTTTTGCGAAAAAAACTCAGCCAAAAATATTTGATAACTCCTGTTAAAAATTTAAAAAAAAATTTCGTGGTTGTGTCACGTTTTAAAGTTTAGAATAGTCAACAATTTTTTTTACACGTGGAAGACAAATAATATTTTAGTATTTATAAATATACTCATAAAAATTGATTTCCCCAGAGAAATATAGACACCCCAAAGACCACAGTAATGAGTACATAGTTGAATGTTTTTTATAAACTTTTTCTGCGATGATGGAAAAAAAAAATAAAATAAAAAGACGTAAATAAACAAAAATAATTGCTCTCCGACATTAGTACTCTGTCTTTTTTGTTGACTCCGTGTTCTCTTTATCCCCTTTTACATCGTCAATCTAGTGTGCCGTAGTGTACTCTCATACTCGATGAAACCGCGAGCAACACTACGTCGCGTATTGACACTGTACCACCACACCGGCTGGACAAGCACCACTCTGTAATGTATAAGGCTAATGGAAGAAGTCACGCAGTTCTATTGTCACCGAAACAATGTGCTCTGAAAGCAACCAGCCACCAACCGACTAACCAACCAACCACTATCGCAACATGTACCGTTCAAATCAACTCAGGCAAACGTCAAGGATTTATCTACATATATATTGTTGTCTATGTAATATATGTTTGACTATTGATCCATTGACGTTATGCACTATCTCGTAATATAATCTTTTTAAAAAAATAAATACATTACCCATAGCGAGAGCAATCGCAATGAAATTAGCGAACTAGCAAAATTTATTCAATAGATTTTAGTTTAAAAAATTTGAAAATTTCAATTATAAAATTGACATGAAGATTTTATATGAAATTTGTTTTGCATACTCTTGAAATATTAATAAATAAACGATAAAAAAACTCAAGGTTCTATCTTTTGATTGGCCGTCAAAAAACTTCCCAAAAAACGCTTAAAAAACAGACCCTCACACGGGAACCTCCTTAATTGAAAAAAGGAATACATAGTAGTAATTTAAAATTAGTAGTAAAAAAAAATTAGATTTTTTAAAAAATTTCTTACAATTGCTATCAACTGCTGTTGCTTTTAGTCACATATCTAACTACTGTTTACAACATTAGTTCCCGCTGAACAGTAGTCAGACATGTGACTGAAAGCAACAGTTCCTGTCCATCTCCACACAGGACCTATATTTATTTTATATAGTAACACATGACTGCTGAAAGGAACCTGTATTATCTGGAAAGCCAATGGTGACTGTGAACACGATAACCAGTCATGGTTTCGACATAATGTGTAACATAGTAACAGTTGCTATGTTGGATCGTACTCAGTCGTATGTAAAAACGACCCATTCCTATTATAACGAGAACTAGCAACGTGCTAAAATTAATTTTTACATGCGTTACGATCATTCTTGTGTAGCACAGTAACCATTCCTATCTATTTTGTCCGTGTAGGAGCTAAACTAGATTTTTCCCTGATTTTTCCCGTATTGGCTGGGTGCGGAGTATAGGGTGGGGACAATCGAATCGATTATAGCGCCTGCAGTAGACGAAATACGCGTTAAATTGCACTTGTCTTGTGAATAGTTTAATGAAAGCAGTGTTAAAAAATAAGAACAAGTAGTTGTTGTGTTGTTAATTGCAAAAATACTGACAGAAATAGTAATTGCAAGTTTTATACATTTTCATCCATGATGTTCATCTTTGGCTAAAAATTATTACGGGGAATTTTTTTAACTACAAATTTTTAACACAAAGTATTTTTAATTATTGAGTTTTAAAATTTAAAATTACGAATAATTGAAATCACTTTAATTTCTTTACTTAATGCAAATTAATAATTTTAACTTTGAAAAAATTAGAATTACAGTGTAACCTTAATATAACGAGCCTCAATATAACGAATTCCTCGATTTAACGAATTTTTAAAAATCCCCCAGAACTGCCCATAAGGGTCTATTTAAAATATACCTTTACATTACGAATATATTTTTCAAACAACCTCACTATAACGAAAGTTCAATCATTGTAGAATATAAATAGAAACTATTATTGACCTTTATATAACGAATTTTCCAGCCTATAACCTCTACGTAAGGTATCTTACAAATTATCCCCACTTAATTCGACAATAACTAATGTCTTAATGAGTGCTGACACGTTCAATTCTTCATAAGACGAAAAATGAAGATTAAGCTATCATTATTCCTTATTACATTCTATGCTTATACATTGATAACGATTTTTATTTTGACCAGAAACTGATTTAAATGTTTTCAAATAAATAATTCTGTGTTTTGATTTAAATGAGTTGTTATTTATTAGTGGAAATTTGTTTACCTTGTTCTAACTAATCGAGTTTAACATAACCTCTATATAACAAACCTTACTATTACGAATAACTCGATATAACGAATAATTTCTATTTCCCTTTAGTTTCGTTATATCAAGGTTGCACTGTATAATTATTTTAACTCATTTGTTATTATGACTATTATTGTTGTTATTATTATTATTACAAGCTAACCTTATGTCGTTCAAAATAATATTTATTTTGTATTTATTAAAATTTTTTATACTTATTTTTTTCAGTACAATCTACTCTATACTTTTCCACCTTTCAAATGTGGTATCACACATATATTTCGCAATCTTTAAAAATTTTAATTATTTGTTTATAAAAACTTTCCGTATTCTCTCTGTGCTTTTTGAGGATGATTTAATGCGGTCGACAGATGTCGTTTTCGTCGCGCACCCTGCCAATAGTTATAATTCCGACATGTTCAGGTTTTTCAGGTTTTCCAGAAATGTGGCCTCCATGTCAAGAATTTTAAAAACTTTATAAATATAACAATAAAGATGAACAAAAAAAAAGTATTATTTTATGAATTATTAAAAATAAAATTTGTTTTTTGTGTCAAGTAGATTTGATTGTACGAAAAATGAAGAACAATGCGTCAGGATGCAGACACTTGTGCGGTAGAACTAAACACTCTATTGGTAGCAGAATAGGATAACTCTTCTCATATGAGAAGGCTAATAGAGACCGAAGTCATGCAGTGCTATTGTAAACACGACAATAGACACAGATGGACAGATCTCAATGAACTTTTGCATTTTCCTGAGTACCCTACATACACTTTACCCGGCCAATTAACGTAATGGTCAGTACATGCGCTTTTATTTCTATGTTATAAAAGTAATTTTAAAAAATACCCCACGCATTTCACTTATACTACAATTTAAAAAATATGAAAAAAAAAAAATACTAGTCACAAGAATAATTACCTGAACTACATGCTCACCGCCTTTTCTAGGTAATCTATGAACAGAATCGGTGAAGCCTACAGCAAATACTAATTTTTTAAATTCTTCTGGGTGTCGATGCGCCTGAAAAATAATTATTTGTTAAAGTATTTTTTTTTAATTAAAATAATTAAAAATAAAAATGATACTGGAGTTAGCCGACGTCTAATAATGTTTGGATTTTTTTTTAAATGATAAAGTATAAAAAAAAAAAATATTTTAAAAAATTGCACTTATAGTTTTTTTAATTTTCTACATGTGCATATTTTTATTTATTATTTTTTTTTTCATTGATTGGTTGAAAAAAAATCCGGAAATTGTTAATTGTCAGTTAACGTTAGGATCATAAATAAGAAATGACACTGATGTTAGCCGACGTCAAATAATTTTTGAAATTTTTTCGAAACAATTAATTATAAAAAAAAAAAACTATTTAAAAAAATTGCACTTATAGTTTTTTAAATTTTCTACATGTGCATATTTTTATTTATTATTTTTTTTTTCATTGATTGATTGAAAAAAAATCCGGAAATTGTTGATCGTCAGTTAACTTCAGAATCATGATAAAAAAAATGAAATGCTTACGAATTCAACTGTACAGACTCCGCCATAACTGTGAGCCACAATAGCAATATCCTTAGCTTCTGATGATTGTATATAATCAGTCCAAACTGTTTCCATGTGCTCATGTGGATCTTCGCTTCCCTGATAAATAAATTATAATTTTAAAATACTAAATAATGTTTCTAAAAGAATAAATAATAAAATACATACTTTAATGTCTTCATTAACGCCGTTGATTAATCTGCGATTGTCATTAGTATTGAGAACAATAATACCATAGCCTAGTTCTTTAGCTTTTTTAATGTATGGTAACTGCGTACCACTGTTGAGATTATCATTGATAATTAATCTTCTTGCCCACTGGCCAGCTCTGACGACACCACTGCCGTGGATAAGAATCATTAATTTTTTACTTGTAAACGCTTTGTCACAAGCAAATACAAATGAACGTAATTCTAATGGGCTATCACTATTTTTTGGAACTGCCAGGCGTTTTAATCCTTCTTTTTCTAAAAGTTCATATACGTATTGATTTATTACCTGTTGAAAAAAATAGTTTGTTACTAAATGTAATTCAGTCAGCAAGAAATGCTTTCTAGAGATAAATGTATCGAGTTGATTTGTTGAAATTTTTTTTTTAAACTTCGAAAAGTAATTGAATAAAAAGTTGATGGGATTTCCTGAGTGAAAAGGGGATTCACTGCAGTTTTGTTTAAATAATTTTGTATTTTTTGTTACTGTTAAGGATAGATGTTTTTAGAAACTTATTGATTGATGGAAAGTACCCTATTAAAAAAATTCATGTGGGATAGCATGGGAACCCATAGGAATCCATATGGGAAAGTATGGATTTATGTAAGAATTCATAGGAATTGATATGGGAGTGTATGGATTTATATAAGAATCCATGTAGGAAACCATGGGTGTCTGGATTTCTATATGGAAAATTCCCATAGGAAATTGTGAGATTCCCATGTAGGAACTTCATATGGGAAACTGGATACCAGGACTCCCATATAGGAACTTGATATAAGAAATAGGGTGTACCCTGTAAAAAAATCCATGGGGGATTGTATGGAAACCCATAGGAATCCATATAGGAGTGTATGGATTTATATAAGAATCCATGTAGGAAACCATGGGTGTCTGGATTTCTATATGGAAAATTCCCACAGGAAATTGTGAGATTCCCATGTAGGAACTTCATATAGGAAACTGTGGGTACCGGGATTCCCATATAGGAATTTGACATAGGAACTAGAATATATGGATTTCTTTGAGGGAAATTCATATAGGAATCTGGGTTTCTACAAAAGTAATTTCTATAGAATCCGGAGTCTCTGGATTTTCATGTAGGAAACCCACATAGGAAGCTGTGGGTATCTAGATTCCCTTATAGGAACTTGACATAGGGACTAGGATACATGGATTTCTTTGTAGAAAATTCATGAAGGAATCTGGGTTTCTATATAAGTAATTCCTATAGAATCTGAGGCATCTGGATTTCTATGTCTATGGTCTATTGATACGCGCATATGAATAAAAGAACAGATTAATATTCTATTGGCAGGATATTTTTTTTTTCATCAATTTGTTTGTATCAATAACGTGACGCTTTTTGTTAATTTTCCCAATTCCTAATCCATACAAGATTCCCATATGGATTTTGACATGGTGCAGATTCCCATGGGAAATCATCGTAAAAATCCACATGGGAATCCAAACTAGATTCCCATACGGATTTGGCATGGCATGGATTTCCATAGGAACCCATGTGCGAACCTATATCGGGATCTACGCTGGATTCCTATAGGAAACCATATGAGAATCCATCAGAAAACGCCATGTGGGAACCCATAGGAATCTAGGCTGGATTCCCACATGGATTTTTTTTATGGGGAAATAAGGAAACTTATATATGTGCAATTATATTTTTATTTTTTGCCATCGATTTGTGACTTCGCTGCTTACGATTTCTCGTAAAAAATATAATTAAATACACAAGTGTCCTTATTAATCGTTAATTAATTGTAACTATAATTATAATTAACGATCTCGAAGAAAATTATCAACAAATCATCTACTCTTCAGTTTACTCTAGTATTTTAATTTGTCAATTTAAAAACAAACGCTAATTCAGTTACTGAAAAAATAAAATATATGTACATATATATGTATATTACCTCTCCTAGTGCTTCATAACGTTTTTGATTATACTGTGCATCTTCACTAACATTAAATTCAAATCCTTCATTAGTTAATAGACCAGTTTTCGGATCCAATTTTCGTAATCTCCCTCCTAAAAAAAATAAAAAAAATTATTAGCATTTGTTTCAGAACCTTACCAACTAAAAAATATATATTTTATATATCTATAGATATAAAATTTATCAAACAATGCTGCCAATATAATTTATAATAATACAAACAAAGAATCAAGGACACGACAATAATAAAATAACAATATAAAATATCATACCTTCATCAAAGTCATATCCAAAGTCTTTTAAATTGTTAGGAAATGTCGTAGTAGCGCTGGCCATTGTGTTCTGTCGGCTCTATATAAATTCAAAATAAATTTAATATTTATTTAATGAAAAAAACAAAGCTTTAGCATGGCGAGTACTCAACTCTGCTTTTTTATTTTTTTTTTTGGTTATGTCTTTGTCGGCTGGCCTCGTATGTAACATCCGGTGGCCATCTATGGTTCAGGTTTGCAGGTTGTTCGTTCTTATGGGTTGGTAATGTAGTTTTAGTTTTCCTCAGTTAGTAAGTTGCCGAGATAGTTCTGCGCATTTTACCCCAGGAAAAAGGAAAACCAGCAGAGGCAATTTCAGCTCAGAAATTTAAATGAAACTTTTGACATCTCGATGACGTCTAGTACACATAAAAAATTTCATTTAAATTTGTTACTCTCTCCCAAACATGAAATTACATATAGGGGAGGGTGGGGCAGAGCGGCCCCTTTAAGCCAATTATTATTTTTTGTGGCTTTCAACCATAAGATCACTTTACTTTTGTTCTATTTCGAAAAAATTTATGGACATTTTGCCAAAATTCTGAAAAATTTTTTTTTTTTTTTTGTGGGGCAGAGCGGCCCCCCTTCAAAAAGTGATAAAAAAAATTTTTTTTTTTTTTAAATTGTTTTCATCATTAAGAATGTATTTCTTTCTCTTGACAACTATTTTTGGTTTTATATTAGTCGAAAAAAATTTTTTAAAGCGTAAAAAATCGTTCACTCTCGATTACCTTAATTACTAATTGTTATTTAATAAAAAAAAAATCAATTCTATAATTTTACTTTATTTCAATAATTTATCAACTAAAAAAAAAAATTAAATTTTTATAAATTTTTAGTGACCAAATTTGCCTCTTACATAGAGAAACGGCCGAAAAAAATGAAAAAATAATTTTTTCGGAAGTTTCAGCCGGTCCATTTTGGCCCAGGTGTTATGCGTAGGGCTAGAAATGTGGAATTATAATAATTTTTTTTTAATTTGACGATAAAAATATGAAAAAATCACTTTTTCAAAATTTTGGGCTTGTCCATTTTGCCCCAAATGTCATGCGTAGGGGTAAAAATGCGCAAACATATCGGATTTATAGTAATTAGTCGAAAAAAAAAAAAAATTTTTTTTTGCTCAAAATTTCAGGGGGGCCGCTCTGCCCCATGGGGGCCGGTCTGCCCCACCCTCCCTTAAACTTCCCCGATAGCCATTTTATCCACAAATTAACTTCAAGCTACTGCTGTATTCTGAAGCCAATTTAAAGGAAATAAAAGTGTTGGAGAACAAACTGTTACTTTTAAGTTGACAGTAAATTGTCTGTAACTTGAATTCAATTTTACTACAAGTGTTACTGTCAGACGAAGACGTTAAGTTGATTGAAAGTTTCACTTCAAATTGACGGCAAGTTCTTCTGTCAAATTACATTTAGATGACGGCAGTAGATTTGCATCAATTTGCATGCAAGTATTATCCAGCCGAGGCTTGCCAGAAACTTGTCGTTGAGTTAGCCAAAAATGTTTCACTGCAGAACTTGCTAAGCAATTATATTTAGAGGGTTCCATACCTAATGAACTTCAAAAGTTTGAACTTTGGCAATTTGAACTTTTATAAATTTAAACTTTTGTAAATTTGAACTTTGAATAATTTAGTATTTCTTTCATCATCATCATCATCATCATCAAAGAAATACTAAATTATTCAAAGTTCAAATTTACAAAAGTTCAAATTGTCAAGTTCAAATTGGTAAAGTTCAATTTTCAAAGTTCATTAGGTCGCTCACCATTTAGAATGTGGCTATCAGGCTTCACCCCAGGAAAACCAGCATAGGAATTTCAGCTAAGAAATTGAAATAAAATTTTTGACATCTCGGTGACTTCTAGTACACATAAAAAATTTCATTTAAATTTTTGACTCTCTCCCATGCGTAAAATTACATATAAATTTGATGTTAAATAGCAGCATTAAATTTACACCAAATTGATCTAAAAAGTTAAACTGAAATTTTTTGAATGAATGTAATTTGACAGGACAACTTGCCGTCAATTTGAAGTAAAACTTTCAATCAACTTAACGTCTTTGTCTGACAGTAACACTTGTAGTCAAATTGAATTTAAATTACTGTCAATTTCAGGCTAAAGTGGCTATTAGGGTGCTTTCCTAAACGTCCTGAAATAGATTTTTCTATGACGATTTTCGTTGTTTATTTAAAAGAAATGTTTTTTTTTAAGTCTGCTACTTGCAGTATCTTAATTTCAGTACGATTATGACAGTTCAAGATCATTGGATATTTTTGGACTTTTTGTTTCAACAATTTAACTAAAAAAAAAAAAAAAAAAAAAATACGCGCATGTAGAAAATTTAAAAAACTAAAGGTGCAATTTTTTCAAATATTTTCTTTTTTTTTTATTTACTGTTTTAAAAACAATTAAAAAATAATTAGACGGTCGGCTAACTTCAGTATCATAAATTGCATATTTATAAAATTTAAAAAATTATCGCGTGCATTTTTACAATTCCATTATTTTAATTATTTAAAATTTATAAACTGTCTCATGTCTGCTACACTCACACCCATGCATTTTTTTTAAATTTATCATTTTTTAAAAAATTCAAAAATTATTGGACGTAAGCTAACTTCAGTATCAAAAAATTTTAGAGCTCTGACATCTGGCGGTAAATTCAAAAACTAATTTTGAATACTCGAAGTAAAATGAAACATGAATAGTAAAAAAAAAAAAAAATGTGTATGTGTATTTTTTGTTGTGAAAAACAATAAAAAAATAATAAGCCGAAGCCATATGTCAATTGTCAACTAACAATAGCAACTAACAATTACACGTCAATGGGAAATATCATATTTATCAAAAGTGATAAGATAAAATATAATTCAAATAACCAAAAATTACTACAAAGTGACATGAGTTAACTAAGTCATCATATTATTATTTAATTATTTTAAAAATATAATCATTACATAAATAAATACTTTCTCGTAAAAATAACTTTTGTTTACGTAAATGTTCGATTTTTAAATTTTTTAAATCGTGATTTTTTTTTTATTAATGTTGTTATTATCAAACAACCTCGAATTATTTATTTCGATTCGTTGAATCAATAAAATAATAATTGCTACGTCATAATATATAAAAAAAATACTTTTATTAAATAATTTATGTCAGTTTATTTACAAAGTTAAATAATTTTTCCAATGATATTTTTAAATAAATAATTAATCATAAAACAAAATTATAAAATGATTTTGTGGTGATGAATTTGTAAAAAAAAAACAATTAATTTATTTTTTAATTTTTGATAAATTTCAAAAATGTTTGTAAAAGACCCATGTGGAATAGTTTGCATTTTGGTTACATATGTCGCCGTTTTTTATGCGGATTATGTTGTTATAAGATGGATTATTTTACATACGATGCAGGATAGGTAACTTATTATTGTGCTTTTTAATTTTATTTATCAGTAATTTGTTAATTTTACTTATGGCAATAATTATTTTTCAGTTTATGGGGCCCGTTTCATGTGGTTTCGTTTAATACGATACTATTGCTACTGATGATGTCGCATTTAAAAGCGATATGTAGTGACCCGGGTGTTGTACCTTTACCACAAACGAGGATGGATTTTTCTGACATACATACTGGGGGTTCTGGAGCAAGCGATGATTGCGAGGAAAGAGATGATTGGAGCGTATGCACGAGGTGCGAAACTTATCGACCACCTAGAGCACATCATTGTAGAATTTGTGAAAGATGCATACGTAGAATGGACCATCATTGTCCTTGGTAAAGGTTTTTTCGGTATATTTTTAATACACTATCAAAAAAATCCATGCTGGAATCCAGCCTAGATTTCTATGGGTTCCCACTTGGCGTTTTTGGATGGATTTTCATATGGTTTCCTATAGGAATCCCATGTGGATTTTTACGATGAGTTCCCATGGGAATCTGCATCATGTCGAAATTCCTATGGGAATCTTGTATGGATTAAGAATTAGGAAAATTAACAAAAAGCGTCACGTTATTGATACAAACAAATTGATGAAAAAAAAAATATCCTGCCAATAGAATATTAATCTGTTCTTTTATTAATATGCGCTTATCAATAGACCATAGACATAGAAATCCAGATGTCTCAGATTCTATAGAAATTACTTATATAGAAACCCAGATTCCTTTATGAATTTTCTTCAAAGAAATCCATGTATCCTAGTCCCTATGTCAAGTTCCTATATGGGAATCTAGATACCCACAGCTTCTTATGTGGGTTTTCTACATGAAAATCCAGGGACTCCGGATTCTATAGAAATTACTTATGTAGAAACCCACATTCCTAATGAATTTCCCACAAAGAAATCCATATATCCTAGTCCCTATGTCAAGTTCCTATATGGGAATCCCGGTACCCACAGTTTCCTATATGAAGTTCCTACATGGGAATTCCGCAATTTCCTATGTGAATTTTTCATATGAGAACCCAGATTCCCATAGTTTCCTACATGGATTCTTATATAAATCCATACACCCCAATATCACTTCCTATGGATCATTAAATAAAACTTTATTTGTTACAGGATAAATAATTGTGTAGGCGAACGTAATCAAAAGTATTTTATTCAATTTTTGGTGTACGTCGGCGTACTTGCTATCTACGCAATTTCATTGGTAATTGTATCATGGGTTACCGATTGTCCGGAATGTAGTACCGATGTAACGATAAAACAAAGTAGGATGTAAGTATATAATATTGAATAATTCATTACAATTACAAATGATAAATTTATGAATGTAATGAAAATATTGTTTTAGTCAAATACATTTCTTTTAAAATTTTCATTTAGTAAAAATAATTAATATGTCTAATTATAATTAATAGTTTGCACTGCGTAATACTGGTCCTGGAGTCAGCATTATTCGGAATGTTCGTGGTGGCGATACTGGTCGACCAGTTCCAAGCGATACTTGGAGATGAAACCGCCATCGAACGTCTTCAAGGTGGACACAATCACTACCACCATCATCCTAAATCACGTCGAGCGATAACACTCCTCTCCCAAGTCTGTGGTAAAAGCCATCCTATTTTGTGGCTCTTTCCCTGTCATAATCCCCCACGTTACACATTCCGTCGTGACGATCGTTTGCTTGATCACGAAGTATAATTCCGCTTTTAATTTATTTATCTCCTAATTATACACATACCTAAAGATCAGAACGTTCTTCGCGCAACGAAAATGATAAAAATTTATGCAATGTGACCGGTAGCACGACTTGTAGTTCGCGAATAAAATATCTCTGACAAAGTATCCACGATAAATCTTATTCAGAAAAATATATTTTAAGTGAAAAAATAATTAATGGTTTTCGATAAACGGGTACTGTACCATTCCAAGCATATGTGTTGATCTATTTTTAATATCACACACTCAAATTTTATGTGCAAATATATTAAACATTTCTGATAAAAGAGCACCGTACTATTTTTACTGAAAGTATTTATCGTTTGTTCACATGTGTGTGATAAAGAGAATAGATGGCATATCCTCTTAATACAAATTCTTTTTGTCCAACTATCACATAAGTTAAAATAACAAAACTTGACACAATTTATCAAGTAACAGTAATACACTTAATTAATATATTATTATGTAAATTTGTGGCAATCAAAGTTGGAGTTAAATATGAACTTGGGCATAAAGAATTTGTTTCAAGTTCTGCTGATGAAGTCAAAATATAATTGACGAAACGTTCAAATAATTAATGATTTTATTCTTTTATTCAACCTCGTCCAAATTTCTGAGATTATAGAATTATTGATTATAAGATAATTAGTCGAAAATATTTTATCTATCGAGTATTTAGTCCGGGGATATTTTGTCCATCGGATAAATTGTATTCGGATAAAAAGTGACAGTACTATTTGACCACTCAAGCGATACTTGGGCTGGCCTGAAATTTTTGCCTGACCGAGACCTGCGTGAAAAATTTTCGAATTTTTTTTCCGACTACTGAATTGCAGAAAAAAAAAATCTAAAAATAGGCACATGTAGAAAATTAAAAAATCTATAAGTGCAATTTTTTAAAATATTTTTTTTTTAATAATTTATCGTTTTTAAAAAAATCAAAAGTTATTAGACGGCTAAAACTCAGTATCAAATTTTTTTGACTCCGCATTTTTTTTTTTATCTTTGCTCCGCGAAAAACGTTCCGATCTTCAGGTACATAATTATATATAACGTTAACATTAATATCAATATTTATTTATTTAATTAATAAGTACTGATAATAATTTGTATTAACGAATAGAATTTATATCTGAGCTTAATGTCAATTAATTATTATTATCAAAGTGTTAATATTCTTCCGTTGATTTTTTGAATCAGCAAATATGGTCATACTTGATCAAATTTAATCACATATCTGATGGACGGCCTTTATCTATACTAGCTTTATTATTATTATTTATATATAACTATTCTATTAAATTTTGCTTATATTTATTATACTATATCACATCTGTATATAAATTCATTACCTAAATGTGTCTACGTGCTGAGAGTGTTGTAAAACATTTTAAAATTCATTTGATCATCATTAAATCTATGATAAATTTTTTTATTTAATTATATAAGATATACATAATCTTTAAATAATTATTAAAAAATATCACATTAACAGTAAATTTATTTATTATTATTTCTTAAAAGTCTACGTAAACGTTTGTTAATTTTTTAAATTTTAAATACGTAAATTATATTTGTTTATTTTTTAACTTTACTGAGATTTAATTGTTTATTATTTTTTAAACAATTTTTTTTATATTTTTAAACAGTACTTTAAATACGTAAAAAAGAAGCCAAAAGTATTTAGGTTTAATTACTTTGTTGTTAATATTATTATTATTTTTTATTGATGTGTAATAAAAAATAATTTATCACAATGAAAAAAAATATTACTTATTTTTTTCCAACTTTTACCCATAGCCAGAGTTTTTGATCAGAAAGATGGTGTACATGAGTTGCGACCAACTTGATGACAATTTTCAGCTTTTGTAACTGATGACTACAAGTTGGCTACAGCTCAGAAATTTGGCGACAATCTGCTGCCGCAACCTGTCGCCCCAGATAGCAAAATGACGTCTTGATGAGTTCTGAATGAGTTCCTATTTATGATTTGGACGTCTTGTCAACATCTTAAAGAAGTCTTTAAGAAGTTCTCAAGATGTCGAATGAGCCACCTAACGAACTCAGTAAATGTACCTGAACATTGAAACGTTTTTCGCCCAACGGAAAGGAAAATTTGATAATAAAAAATCTAATGGATAATTAGATTCCAGAAATGTTTCTTATATAGATGCTGATATGTCAGCAAAAAATCTTAGGCCGGCCCCAACCTCTGGAACTACCCCTCAAGCAGTTAAATTACATCATTTTTTTCATTTTCGTTACGCGAAAAACGTTCCGATCTTCAGGTACATCTCAGTAAGACGTCTTTAAAAAGAGTTATTTTTTTTGACTTCGCAAATAAGACTTCAGTATGAATTTACCATGACGTCTTTAAAGAGCTCCTAATTTTGACTTCATAAAGAAGTTTAAAAAAGAATACATTTATTCGTCACAAAATTGACGTCTTATTTATGGAGTTTTTAAGAACTCTTAATTAAGAGTTCTTAAAAATGACACCTTTAAGATGTCATTATAAGACTCCTTGAGGATGCCTTCAAAAAGACGTCGTAAAGAAGTTATTCAGACTTGAATGCTGTCTGGGGCCAAGTTTCTGAGCAACTTCCCAGACAGCTTTCAAGTCAGAATGACTTCTTTACGACGTATTTTTGAAGGCATCTTCAAGAAGTCTCATAATGACATCTTAAAGGTGTCATTTTTAAGAACTCTTAATTAAGAGTTCTTGAAGACTCCATAAATAAGACGCCAGTCTTGTGACGTCTAAATGTATTCTTTTTTAAACTTCTTTATGAAGTCAAAATTAGGAGCTCTTTAAAGACGTCATGGTAAATTCATACTGGTCTTATTTGCGAAGTCAGAAAAAAGAACTCCGTTTAAGGCTGGGCCGCACTTAACAAAATCTCGAATTTAAGAATTCTAATTATTTATTAAATAATTATCATAACAGTGATTTTCTTAGCTTCCGACAAATAGTAGAAGACGAACTTCCCCGGAAGATTTTTATCATCCGAGTCCCATAAATATTCAAAAAGTAATTATAATTCTCCCTGGTTAAAAATACTGATTAAAAAGAATTAAAAGTGATGAAATTTGAATTCTTTTCAATAAATTCAATTCTTTTGTTTGTATTTATAGATATACAGTTTGCATGGAGTGGCCGCTTCTCAATTCTTTTCAATCAGTATTTTTAACTAGGGTTTAAATTCGAGATTTTGTTTTCGGCCGAGCCTTAAAGACGTCTTACTGAGTTCGCTAGATGGCTCATTCGACATCTTGAGAACTTCTTAAAGACTTCTTTTTAAAGAATCATCAAGACGTCATTTTGCTGTCTGGGATTGTAGACAACTTGTAGGCAAGTTACACGAGCTGAAAGTTGCCGTGAACTTATGGAAGTGCCAAATTTTGCGGCCAACTTGGCTATCAGGGTACTTTAGACTTTTTGTTTAAATTAAGCCCTAAAATAACTGGTGGTTTATCAGAAGACGGTAGAGTATTAGTTTCTTGTGTTTCAATAACTTGTCTATTAATAATATTACCATCCTCATCAACTTCATCAATTGAAATTAAAATGTTTGATATTATTGGCATCGACTTGCAAACATTTTCATCAACGTCAGTATTTACTTCTAGTTCTGTATTGCTGTCACCACCATTCTCTTCAAATATCTGTAAATAATTCAATATACAATAAATATATACTTATATTTTTACATGCAAATGAGTCCAGTTTAAAAATCAGATACAAATTTTTTGAAACTTTTGAAAATTTACGAAATCAAACGGACAAGAATTTTTTATGCAAACGCGCCAAAAATTATTAAATTTAAATAAATTTTTGAACTTCCCGCTATGAAATTTGAAAATTTTCAAAAAGAAGGAATTCAGGGGCCGTTCATAAAATACGTTCACTCGGGTGCGAAAAAGAAAAAAATATAAAAAACTTACTTCATAATTAGGAATACCCGAGTCAGTATTTACTTTAATTTTATAATCTTTTAATGGTAATTCCGATTCTTGAACAATCGAATCACGAGCATCTTCTTCTTCGTCAATGCATTCATATCGAACCATTTGTAATCGATAACAACCGTCTTCAACTCTTGTATACTGAAAACGTTTGTGTCCATCAGGCCATCGTAAATTATGTGCTCCAATTAAATGTTTTGTTAAATTATAACTCCGTCTATATTTTATTGGACACTCATGACAACAGTACCATCTAACTTCTGATCTATGAACACGTTCAATGTGCCTGGAATTTAATAAAAATTTTTATAATCATTTATTATAATTACTTTTGTTTTTATAAATTTCCTGGTGGAAACTTTTCGGAATTTTCTCTGAAAAAAACTCAGTTCTAAAGTTTCAAAGATTTTTTAAAAGTTCTAAAGACATTTTCAGAGTTTTTCAGAGAAAAGTCAGAAAAATTTCCACCAGAGTTAATAATTAAATTACCTATCAAGTACATAAGCATTTTTACATGTGTAAGAGCATCCGTCATTATTACAAAAAAAATTATGACCATTAGTATGCACTGTCATGTGTGAATCCAAATCTTGTTGTGATTTAGCAGCATGTTCACACAATTGACAACTAAATTGTCGTGTACTGACGTGTCGATATCTTACGTGTTTAGCTAAAGCTGCTGGTGATTCACAGCTCATATCACAAAGACTACATTTGTATTTAAATACATGAAATCTCATGTGTTCACGTAATATATTTTCTGTTGGATAAAATTTTGTACAGTAGGAACATTGGAATCCTTGGGCTGTAAATTAATGAGAAATATATTTATTAGTTCATTTTAGTAAATATAAGTAATTAGAATTACACAAGTTTTAGTGATAAAATACCAGGATTGTTTTCTATTCATACACTGAGATAAAAAAATTTCTATTAAAAAAATTAATTTATGATCCAAGAAATAAATTTATTGAAGTATCTCTTGTAGTAATTTTTAAAAAATTTACTTACTGTGATATAAAATATTTTGAAAAAAAATTAAAAAATTCTTTTATAAAAATTGTAAATGTCATGATACAAATTTTTTTATGCCCGCGTATTTTATTGGTTTCAATGATTCAAGTTTTGATAGAAAAATTTGTTAATTATTTTTAAAAATATTTCATTTAGTTAAAGAACTTCTTTAAAAATTTTTGATAAATTAATATCTTGGATCAAAAATTTATTTTTTTATAAAAACAATTTTTCTCTCATTGTTGAATTTAATTGATATCGATTTAAAAAAATTAGCGGGAAGTCTACGGTTTCCGTGGCGCCGCCAAATGACCGCGAATTCTTGTAGAACTCGACAAAATGACTTTTTTAAAAATAGCTATAACTTCTTCAAAAATGGACTAATTCAGACGCTTTTTTTTTTCAAAATTTTCGTCTTCAAATGCACTTTCCGGAAAAAAATATAAAAAAATTAAAGATATTAAAATCTATGAAATATTTAACTTTTTTGAAAAAATCGCATTTCTCTCGAAATCCATTTTTCTCAAACACTAAGCGAAATATCGAAAA
Organism: Microplitis mediator; assembly: GCF_029852145.1. Taxonomy (NCBI): domain Eukaryota; kingdom Metazoa; phylum Arthropoda; class Insecta; order Hymenoptera; family Braconidae; genus Microplitis; species Microplitis mediator. The sequence goes on from NC_079969.1 coordinate 23,889,235, forward strand.
ATTGTATTATTTAAGAAAGTCTTATTTCGTCGAGTTCTAGAATCCTCAAATTAGCAATGAAACTCATGAATTTAAAATTACAAAATAAATAATTACTTTCAATAGAAATTTGTCGTCGACAGTGATCAAATAATTTAGTATTTGACGCAAAAACTGCTCCACAAGTTGGACAAGCAACAACTTTTTCTTTTGTGTGACATTTAATGTGATCCTTTAATTTATGTATGCTTGAAAATTTACGTTTACACCCGGTCCAAAGACATTCAACACCGCCGCTGACTTTATTACCGCGTGGATTACTGGCAACATGCTGGCTAACGTGGTATAAAAATAATTGAAAATTGTTGAATAACTTCAAACATTCCTCCCAGTCACAAAATAATGGCGTTGATGAATGAAATACTGTCGGCATCATTTCTCGATGACATTTCTGAAATTTAATAATTAGTTTTATTTCAAGTATTAGTAAATAAAATATTTTTATTCATAAATATAGAGATCGATATATCATAGATGATCGACATATCGATAAGGCACCAATATTAGGGTGGGTTGAAAAAAAACTTTTTTTTTGTTTTTCTTAGCATGGGGGTAGAATTTGTACCTTATAAAAAAAAAAAATTTTTCAAGAAAAAAAAAATTTTTTTACTCAACATTTTGAGGTGGCCCACTCGTTTTTAAAATAAATAATTGATTAAACGGGGTAGTTCCAACGAAAAAAAATTTTTTTTGTCCAAAATCGTGGAAAACATCTAATAATTGTCGAATGTGATTTTTTTTTACTTCACTTTCATTTTAATTCAAAAGAAAATGCTTTTCATTTTTGGATTTTTTACTTAAATTACAAGAATAATAGGAAAAAAATTTTTTCAACTTCTGACTTTCAATTAGCTTTCAAGGGGACACCCTACAGATTCTAGAACACCATGTAATTTTTTTCGTTGGGACTACCCCGTTTGATCAATTATTTATTTTAAAAACGAGTGGGCCACCTCAAAATGTTGAGTAAAAAAATTTTTTTTTTCATAAAAATTTTTTTTTTTTTATAAGGTACAAATTCTACCCCCATGCTAAGAAAAACAAAAAAAAAGTTTTTTTTCAACCCACCCTAACCAATATGTTCACAAAATGATCAAAAATTTATATCACCGAAAAAATATCTACTTAAAAGACTTAACACAAGTGACGACAAAAAGTAAATTACAAATACTGGTAAAATAAGTCATCTAAATTACTTTTTAATTGAAATAAGACAGGAAAAATAAACTCAGCTCTGTCTCCGGAACCAACATTTGCATGTCGTATATATAACAAAAAAGGTGACTTTGAGACAAAAAAAAAATTTGTCTTATCCTTTTAAAAGACATTTTAAAGTTGACTCTGTGCTACTTGGGAATTTATTTAAAGAAAATGAATGTACGATCATCTTTTTTTCCCGCGTAATTTAAATGTAATTCGAATGATATACACTTATCCAAAAAATGAAAGGAACAAGAAAATTTTATAAAATTTTTAGTAATTTTTGGAAGGCTGTATTTTCGTGAAAAATGAACGTCTCAAAAAAATAAAAAAAGCAAATTGAAGCTTGAAATCTCTAGTAAAAGCAAATTGTAGCTGATTAAATTTCCTAAACGAGCCATGAATTGATTTTTTCGAAAAAAAATTTCCCGGCCCCGTAGACCTAAAAAACAAAACTAAAAAATTTGGAAAAATTTTGTCTCGACCTTTTTCTTATGATTCCGCAAAAACCGTGGCTCAAAAAAATATTTTGCTGGAAGATCTTTAAACTAGAGATTTCAAGCTTCAATTTGCTTTTTTTTATTTTTTCGATACGATCATTTTTCACGAAAATACAGCCTTCCAAAAATCACTAAAAAATTTATAAAATTTTCTTGTTCCTTTAATTTCTTGGATAAGTGTAGATAAATTTATTTATCTTGATACTTGACAATAAAAAAGATTTTAAATCATGAAAAGGCACAAAGTCAAGTCGATACCTTTTTAACGATACATATAAATACGGCTGGAACAAAATTTTCCTTATTCTCTTAATAATATAGAAATAGATAATAAATAATAACTTACAGGCAATTTAATTTTAGCACGTAAATTAGAGCCAATACATTTTAATTTAGTATGATAAGAATGATAATTAACATGCTTAATAATATCTGGTATACTATCATTTTCATACTGGCAATGTTTCCATTTACAAACATAAACGCCTTTATCATCAATATCATCTTGGTCATCCTCATTATCTTCATTATTATTTTTACTGCTTTCATCAGCATCACTTTTATCACTATTATAATTATTGTTATTAATATTGCTTAGAATTTTAACATCTAAATCAGAGACGTGATTAGCAACATGATGGACATAATGCTCCACATCTGTGCTAGTGTACTGACAATCTTTCCATTCACAAATTAAATTAAGAATTTCATCTTTCAGCTGTATCTTTAATCGTCGTCTTTTACCACCACATTCAGACACTGAATCAAACTCGGAATCAGTGTCAAAACATTCAGATAAATCATAATCACTCTCTTTATCACGTTCTCTTTTATTGCTATTACGCAAAGTCGAGGGTGATAATATACTTTGTGTTACCCAATGGTTACATCTCTCTTGGATTTCTTGATTTTTTACGTACTCTGTTATGCTACCAGCCATTATTTATATTTACAGTTTATCTCCATACCTATAAAATATATTTTAAAGAATTATTTATCAATTACAGTCTACATATTTTAAAGATCAGTGTGAATGTAGCTGACAATTGTCTTGGGAATTTAATAAATTTTAAGATACTCAAGTTAGCCGTATCATTGAAATTAGCAGACAATTAAAAATCTTCGGATTTTTTTTTCAACGAATTAATGATAGAAAAATAAATTTTTTTTTTAATGCACAGGTAGAAAATTTAAGAGGCTATGAGTGCAATTTTTTCAAATATTTTTTGGATTTTTTTATAAACGAAAAATAGCAATAAAAAAAATAGTTTAAAAAATTGCACCTATGGCTTTTTAAATTTTTTACATGTGCATTTTTTTAGTTTTTTTTTTTTGTAATTGATTCGGTAGAAAGAATCAAAAAATTGTTAATTGTCTTCTATTGTCTAACTTATGAGCGTAATTGTAGCAGAGGTACGACAATTTTTAAATTACATATAAAAAAATTATATAATTAAAATAATAAAATATAAAAAAATGCATGTACTGAATTTTTTGAATTTTCTAAACATGGATTGTTTCATTGTTATTTTATAAACAGTTTAATTTATAATTTCAAAGTTTAAAAATTGACAGATCCGCTAACTTTACAATAATTTCAATGATAGTTAGCAGACATTTGAAATTTGAATAAATTATTTTAACAGATGAATAATAAAAAAAAAATATTTCTAAAAAAATGCACATGTAGAAAATTTAATTAACTATACGTGCAATTTTTTAAAATAATTTCCAACTTCAAGATCAGAATATTTTTGAATCACTAAATCAAATTTAATTATATTAAAAATTAAAAAATTCGTATTTAGAGATTTGAAATTCGCGCATTTTTTTAATTTCAATTAATTAATTTATTTATTTATTTTAAATTTACAAATTGTCTCATATCTGCAATATTCACATTCATTTTTGACATTTAAATATTTCCCGCCATTTTTCACTAGTCAATATATATTTTATTATTCTATTTATTTAATCATTCACTGTTTTTTTGCATTAATAATTAAGTCATAATTAAAAATATGAATTTAGTAATTACTTACGGTGAACAATTATCATTTCATTATAAATGATATTAATTAGCTTTATATTTATTTTTTGTATCACAAAATCGCCATGATGATTTTACGTCGTAATTTTTACTCACAACTCACACGTGTTTTTAAATTATTTTAATTTAATTACTGAATTAAAGTAATGGTTATTTATTTATAATTATAAAAACAAAAGGTTTTTGTTATTGAATAATTGATGGATGATTTTTGAGTGTTTAATTTAAATAATGTGGAAAAAATTGATTACAAAACTTTCAACATCTGATGTCAAGAAGCGTCTGAACGATACTGGCGGGATCTTTAGTTTTGTTTGTCGACATAATTCTACTGGTGCTTCAACCAGTGCTTCAACTTCAACAATTTATGCATTATCATCTGGTTATTATATATTTTTATTCATAAATTATATATACTAGAAATAATACTTTTTTAAATAAAATTTCTATTTTATTTTTAATAGAAACAAATAAAATAAAAATGAGAAATAAAATTAATTTTTAATTTTCGCGCGTTTCATTATTAATAATTTTATCTTTTTATTTATTGTTGATGAAGTCATATATATTAAAATTTTCATATATTTTTTTGAATTTTTTTATCCAGTTGATGAATTTTGATGGCCAAGAATAGGAGACATTCAAAAATTTTTTAAAAGTATTTAAAAAAAAAACAATTAACTTTTAATTTTCGCGCGTTTGATTATTAATCATTTTTTTTTACTAATAAAATTTTATTATTGAAGCAGTTATATAAATATATATATTAATATTTTCATATATTTTTTATGAGTATTTTTATCTAGTTGGTAAATTTTAATGGCCGAGATCGAAGAATTCAAAATATATTTTTTAAATATTAACAAAAAATTTTCATTATATATACAAATAATTAAAGAAGTATCTGTGTGTATTTTCAAATAATTTGTAATTTATTTACGAAAACAAATTAATTTTTTGGAGGCCTGCTATTTTTATTATCATAAATTTAAATTTAAATTACCACAGAATATTAAGTTTTTAATTTTGTTGCAGTTATTTAAAATACATTTTGTATAAAATTTTTAAAAGTTTTAGCATAAATTAGTAGGATAAGTGCCAAATATTAACCGTGTGCTATTTAATGACCGCGTAACTAAATACATTTGAAAATAGAAAAATCGGTAAATTTATTTCATGAAAAATATGAAATTACGAATTTTTACCAAATACTTTTATAAAAATTTTAAATATCTGTTGAAGAATTTGTTGATTATTTTTAAAAATATTTCATTTTGTAGTTAATTTTTTTTTTAAACCGAATACTTTTATTTCTTCAGTAAAAAAATAAAAGTTTGCAAAAAATTATTATTTTGGATCATGAATCGATTTTTTTTCATATAAAAAAAACTTTTCTCCCAACGTAGACTGGTCACATTTACTTTTAAATTACAAGTGATATTAGCAATGATTTAACAACTGATTGTTTTCTGTTTGAATAAATATATAGAAATATATAAATTATAGGTCAAGGAAAATGTGGAGTTGCTGTTGTACGAATATCAGGAAGTAGATCATTAGAAGCATTAAAAAAAATGACGAGTTTATTAAATCCTTCTCCAAGACAAGTATTTTTACGAAAAATTTACGACCCAATTACCAGAGACGTTATCGATAAAGGACTGTGCCTTTGGTTTCCAGGTTCGATAAACTCTTGACTAATTTTTCCATAAAATATATAAATATTTACTAACTATTACACTACTAACCAATAATCTATCCCTGGTGGAAATTTTTCGGACTTTTCTCTAAAAAAAACTCTGAAAAAGTCTTCAGAACTTTGAAAAAATCTTTAGAACTTTAGAACTGAGTTTTCCAGAGGAAATTCTAAAAAATTTCCACCAGGGATTGACCAATTAAAAAATTTCAAGGCCCAAATTCATTCACTGGTGAAGACAGCGTCGAGTTCCAAGTACACGGAGGCCCAGCAGTAATAGAATCTTTAATGTCTGCTCTATCAAAGCTTGAATTCACTCCAGCAGAACCTGGTGAATTTACAAAACGCGCATTCTACAACGGGAAACTTGACTTAACTGAAATAGAAGGCCTAGCAGATTTAATTCACGCAGAAACAGAGCAGCAACGCAAGCAAGCCCTCCTTCAAGCGGACGGAAGCCTCAGTAATTTATATAACTCATGGAAAAAAAAACTGTCCACATCACTTGCGAATATCGAGGCCTACATAGACTTCAGCGAAGATGATAATATTGAACAGAATGTATTAGAAAATTGTAATGAAAGGATCAAAAGTCTTGTTAGCGAAATTTCTAAACATCTTGCAGATGGCCGACGTGGAGAAATTTTACGCTCCGGGGTACGTACGGTTATCATCGGGCAGCCTAATGTAGGGAAAAGTAGTCTACTAAATTATTTAGTGCGCAGAAATGCTGCTATTGTGACTCCAATAGCAGGAACTACTAGAGATATTGTTGAATTAAATACAAATATATCAGGATATCCTGTTATTTTAGCAGATACTGCAGGACTTGTTACATCTACTAGAGATATTGTTGAAGAAGAAGGCATAAAAAGAGCCAGATCTTATGCCGTCACCGCTGATTTTATCATTCTGATGATTGACATCTCGAATTATTTGTCAAGTTGTAAATCAATCAGCGACTACGTCCGTTATTATATTGATCTACTAGAAATAAATGATTTAATTAAAGACAAACAGACAAATTTTATCGTTGTTGTTAATAAAATTGATCTAATTAATAAAGACAGTGAAAAAATAATAAATGATTTAAAGGATTATGGAGCCGTACCGATTTCTTGTGATAAAGAAGATGGACTTAGTGATTTATTAAATGCATTGACTATTAAATTTAAAGACATGTAAGTTTGATTATTGGATAGTTAATTAATTTGTTGATAAATTTGTTAATTTATTGTTTTAGTTGCGGAAATCCATCGAGAGAAAATCCGACGATAAGCCAAACGAGACATAGAATCCATTTGATAAATTGTGTTGATTATTTAAATAATTATTTAGAGATGATAAATAAATATGAGTATGATATGGTAATTGCGGCACAGCAAATACGCTTTGCAATGAGAGAACTGGGTAAAATAACTGGCCATGTTAGTAGTGAAGAGATTTTAGATATTATTTTTAAAAATTTTTGTATTGGAAAATAATAAAAGTATTTATGAATAAATTATTTAGTTATACGTGTAAAAAAAAAAAGTTTGATGTCGAACTTCGAAATTTGAGACGATTCCGAATTTTTTTGAGTTGTAAATCCTCAGTATTATCACGGCAAGATTGGAACCCGACTGGTTACTGTTCTGTACCCGACTCGTACGGTTTTGGAAAAAATTCTCGATTGTGGTGCAGCACTACACTGATTACTGTGTAGAACTACACTGATTCAAAATTGTATGAAATTTTAATGTATCGAATCTTTATTTTTATGATCAGGTTGGCGGACAGTTAACAAATTACTTACTTTTTTTTCAGCATCATTTACAAAAAAAAATCTGAAAACTGCCTGACCCTGCAGGCCAGCTCCGAAACTTCTCGTTGTTTCCGAGCTCAGGGAGCTCGTAAACATTGTTACTTATAAATTTTTGAGCTCTTCGAGCAGTCGAAAAGGCTCACCAAGAGTTAGAACTGATTATATTTTAAGGTAAATCGGGCAAGTGGTTTATGAGTTATACGCAAAAAACCAAAAACAAAAAAATTTATGATCCTGAAGGTTGCAGACCGTTGACAATTTTCGAATTTTTGTTTCAACGACTTAACTTAAAAAAAAATAAATATAAAAATATGCACATGTAGAAAATTTAATAAACTATAGGTGCAATTTTTGAAATTTCTTATTGTTTCAAATTTATTGTTTTTGAGGAAATCCAAAAATTACTAGACGTCGGCTAACTTCAGTATCATAAAAATTTTTTAATTTTTATTCTTCGTATAACTTGTAAACTACGTGACCGATCTACAATTCGATCTACTTTCAAAATATTTTTTCTTTCATAATTTATCTTTTTTAAAAAATTCAAAAAGTTATCAGACGCCGGTACTGATTTTATTTTTCTACGGGAATTTGAATTTCCCGCGTATTTTAATGGCGCCAGCGTTAAATTTTTAAAGAACAACGAGATGCTTGTAATCGCATGCGCAGAGTCTTGAAAAAGGTTGTTTCTTTTCCACGCAGTGACGGATAACAAGAAGGTTGGTTATTCTTAAAATCTGTTAATTATTATAAAATCTCATTAAATAAATTACAAATAATTGTGTAATTAATTAAAGTAATGTTTCAATGACAAATAGTGATAAATATTTTTGTTAAATTATCATTGAAAATTGACAGATTAATTTTTTTAGACAGGCATGATTTTCTAACCTCTTTTAATTGTTTTTCTTAGGATGCCTGCACGATTCGAGTTGGCCGTCGGCCTCAACCGAGGACACAAAACCACGAAAATTCGTGTTGCAAAAAACAAAACCGAAAAGACAAGAACTGTTGCTTTGAGACCTTCTCGTTTCAAGGGGGTAAGTTTATTTTACCATTCATTTATTCATACACTGATAGATATTGTTACCCCATAGTCGTTATTTGTATTACTATACTTTACTATCCTTAGATTTTTATATCAATGATTTTGATATATTTAATATATTTTTCCGAATAATTATAATGTTTTTGAATAAATCCACTGACACATACGATCTATTAAAAATAAAAAAACTTGAAATATGCACATGTAGGAAATTAAAAAAACTATCGTTGCAATCTTTTAAAATATTTTTTAAAAATAAATTAGTTTTAAAAAAAAATTCAAAAATTATTAGACGTCGACTAACTTTAGTCTCTTATTGTAATGATCTTGAAGTTGAAAGACAGTTGAAAATTTTCGAATTATTTTTTAATACCTCAATCACAAAAAAAAAGAAATATGTACATGTAGAAAATTAAAAAAAATATTAGTGCAATTTTTAAAAATAATTTACAGTTTAGAAAAAAAGTTCAAAAATTATCAGACGTCAGTTAACTTTAGTCTCATTCTATTTCAACAATAATTTTATATCATACTGAACCCGACGTCTTATAATTTTTAGATTTTTTCAGAACGACAATTTATAACAAATGATATTTTTAAAAACTCCACTGACAGTTTTTGTAATTTTCTACGTCCATATTTTTAATTTTTTTTTTTTGTAAGGTAGAAGATCTAGTACCTTATCAGGGAACTAGTACTCGATCACTCCATGTATTGGTATATTTATATCTAGTAAAATTTAGTAAATATAGATTTACAAATATATGAGAGGTCGGTACTAGTTATCTGATCGGGTACTGGGTCTCATACCGTAATTTGTTGAAACAAAAATCTGAAAATTGTCAATTATCTCCCGTGTAAAAAAAATTTTCTTTCATAATGAATTTAGATCTCGAGTTAGATTTCATCTCAAAACTCAGATCGTGTCACAAATATGACTTTCATCATAAATTTACTCCAACTTTTCGTCTAGTAAATCAGTACCAATTATAAAATTAATTTATTACGTCTTTGAATTAAACTTGGGATGACTTCGATAGAAATGACCGAATTTTTACTGAATGAAACCTTTCGTCGAATTTATCGATTCAGAAATTACCAATAAATTTCTTCTATCAAGTACTTGATTTACGTAAATCAGTTTCGATTGTAAAATTAATTTAGTGAATGAACTTCGGATCACTTGGATTTAAATTTTACTGTCATAATTTTCACGTGATTAAAGTTGATAACACCAATTCATGATGAAAGTCGTATTTGTAGATCATTAATTTCATTGGTTACATTTCGTGAACCCAACGTTCACATACTTAGACCTTGATAACTATTTGATGTGCGCAATGTTAATTTAAATTTGACTTTATGGTTGATAAGGTCTAAGATATGAACGTTGGGGTTCGTGAAATGTAACCATTAAAATTAGAATTGAAGTGGACCTGATACGCTCATTTATTTATTTAACAACAATATTATTTTCATTGTTGATAAATTTTTTCTGACTCATCTGATCCAGATTTTCAAAAACTGTTGATATAAAATTTGTATTCCAAAGTAACATGAATTACAAATAAATTTTTTGGCCATATAATCGATTGAAAAAATATATCCACGATTGTATATATGTATGATTGTATATATTATGAGTATTGATTTTTAATATTAATAAAAAATATATTTGATTACAGCGTCAAACCAAACACACTAAATTCCAACGTGATTTGATTCGTGAAGTAACTGGTCATGCTCCTTACGAAAAGCGCGCGATGGAATTGTTGAAAGTTTCCAAAGACAAACGTGCTTTGAAATTCTTGAAAAGACGGGTAAGTTTATTACAGTAGTGTCTAATTTAATTATTTAATTATACTGAGCTAATAATTGAACATTTTTTTTTGTTTTGTGCAGTTGGGAACACACATCAGAGCCAAGAGGAAGCGTGAAGAATTGGGTAACATTCTTGTACAAATAAGAAAGGCTGGGCATCATTAAAAGCTTTTTGTACCTTGGAATAAATGATGCAAAAATATTAATTAATAAATTAATAATTACTTAATATTTATCGTCGTTAATTAATTATTTACATTTTTCCTACCAGTAATATATTTATCATTTATTATTTTTATTTCTTCAGTTAAAAGACTTGAAGTTTATTATTCAAAGTACAAATAGATTTGAATTTATAAAATTTCATTTTTATCATTCGTAATATATATAAATATATAGATTTAATTTTAAGTGAAAATTTTTTTTTACTCCAAATACTGGGAGTCCAGATGATAATTAAAATTTTTTAAAATTACTTTCAATTGATAATTTGTGTTATTTTTTCTACACAAATTTACTTTTTATTTTTTTTGGGATTAACCGGTCATATATACACATAATTTTTTATTAGAAACTTATTTTAACTTCTAATTATTAAATTTTTTTTAAATACTTGAGATCAAAAGAATCATAAGTTTAATGAAAAGATCGATAAAGAATTTTAGTAGGCTATAGAATTTTTTAATTGAGTTGTGATTCAAAATTTTTTTCATCTTGTTAGTTTGTTTAAATGAAAGTATTTCTGTTACTAATAAAAAAAAAAAAAAAAAAAACCTAATGGCTCTGATAGACCTATTTGTTCAAAAAAGATTAAACTAATGGAAAAAACCGATTTTGATATTGAATTACTGTTCTAATTAAAGCCATTCTCAGACAGTGCCCCCCCCCCACTTTTTAAAAATTTTTATCAAATTTTTATCAATTAATTAAAAAAAAATTAAAGCATCAATTGAAAGAAGGACAACGTAGTTGTAATTTCGCCGATGTATAGATTTAAAAAAAAATATTTACACTTGATATCACTAAGGAGTTAAACAAAATTCGTTGAATAAATTTCAGTAAAATCGTCATGTGAATTTTATAATTCGAATTTTTAAATTTTGTTGGCTAAAATTTATTCAACAAATTTCGTTTAACTTCCAATTGATAACAATTGTTTTTAAATTCTATATCTTAACGAAATTACGACTACGTTGTCCTTTTTCCAATTAATAAAATTTTAATACAGTTATGACAGTTGAAAGTCATTGCATATTTTTAAAAAGTGGAGGGCCACTGTCTGAGAATGCCCGTAATTTTTAAGTATTTGGACTCTGAAAGCAGTAGAATATAAAGCAATAAATATTTCTGTGAAATGAAGCGTACCTACTGCTTAAAAAAATCAAATAATCTCTACTTTTCTTAGACTTGAGATTTTAAATTCAATTGTGTATACCTCGAACGCGAAGCAGTAGTGCTCTATTATCGCAAAGAAAGAAAAAATTGCGAATCACTCAGCTCAAATTATTTCCACCAACTTTTTATTGTACTTATATAGTAACAAAAGTTCACTAATGTCGAGAGAACACTCCGATTAACAATTCTGACTTAGTTATAAGTTTTTTTATGGAGACTATTATTAAAAACTTTTATTTTTATTTTTACTTAATTTTTTTTTTCGATGTGACAAATTTATAGTGGTATGGAAGTATAACAGGATATTAAGACTCGCGTACTATTTTCGCTCGAGCCGAAGGCTATATATTTATTAGAGTGTTTAAAAAAAAAAAAATTAATTTTCTTCTGATTTTTATAACTAGTTAACGGTGTGTCGTAGGAAAAATCTGCAGACATATTTTTGTAGGAAATTAAATGATCTACAAAAAAGTCTTATCATTAGGTAGATTTCTTTAGAAATCGGACTATTGCAATGGGTCTCATGATCGAATTATCAAAGAATTTTGCCACCATATATCTTATTTTACCTAGTAGAGTCAAAAAATACCATCCACTCAAAAGTTTATATATATTTATACGATATAACGCGCCTTGTCATCACGATAGCGCCCGCAATTCTCAACGGATCTTAATGAAATTTCATACACTTATTTATTGGACGACTACCTTGATAAAGTTCGAAGATGAGTCCAATCGGTCGATTAGTTTGGAAGTTGTGGGTGTTTGAAATTTTTTTTGATTGTCATGAAAATGAATTTTCTGGCTTTATCCTTAAATAACTTTTGAACCGAAAATGATAACTCTATTCTGTAAAAAATATCTCAAAATTTGGACGATTAGCTTTAATTTTCACTGTAGTGCTTGATTTTTTTAAACATCTTTTCTAACAATTTGATGATATCGAAAATTTCACAAAAAATAAAAAAAGCTTATTTTTGCAGCTTAGTCTTCTAATAACTTCTGAATGATAAGACATGACTCATTCCCTTGAAATTCATGTTTAAGCTTACAAAATAAGTATTAATTACACTATTGTAGCTTTATTGTATTTACATAAGAAATCTACCTCTCCATTCCGGTTAAGGCCGGATGACTATTTTTTTTTGATAAATTCAATATTCCAAAAATTATACGAGGTCAAACGGTAACTATTACAATTATTCCATTTTTGTGGTGAAATTATCAGACTTATTACAAAATATCATACGACCTTTTTTGTAGACTATTTTATTACCAACAAATCATCTACTACGAATTTTTCAAAATTCCTGAACGCTCTTTAGTTATTCGCATTCAAAATCAATAAGCTCCGAAAGTATAATGGCGGATTTTAATTGTAATGTAAATAACTAAAGAGAATTTAAGAATTTTGATAAATTTGTCAGAAATATTTTGTTGGAAATTAAACGATCTACAAAAAAGTCCTCTGACATTTTGTGATTAAACTGACATTTTCGTTGGGAAACTTGAACCATACTGAAATTTACTATGAGTTCAAATTTGGTATTAAATAACTTGAAAGAGTAAACTTATCGGAAAATTATGGGAGGCCTTTTTGGAAAGTTTTCAATTTCCAACAAGAATATGTATTGGCCTTGCCGGTACAATAATTAGCTAAAAAATTTTAACTTTAAAGAAAACATTTCCTCGTGTCACTTAAATCGGAAATAATAAATTGCAATTAGAAAGTAGTTAATATTAATAATAAGGACTCAAGTTTTGACAGACGTCTTCTTTTATCCTACTGAAACTTTTGAGTGTGTCCTTGAAAAAAAAAAAAAAAAAAATCTTACATATATTCATATATGTCACAAATCATTAATTTTGACAAAAGGATTATTTCGGACCCGGGATGAACCGTTTCTGAAATAACGAGGTGGCAGTTACCTCGCAGAATATTCCACGCGAGTATCTACCTCCTCCTCACCGTTGAGGTATACTGGACCTGCTAAGGCAACTTCCAGTAGTTACGGTAAAGGGCTAGCGGCATTTAGCCCCGCTCTTCAAAGACTCCCGCTCGCCTTCGAAGAAGGAAGGGGGAGCTTTGATAGTATGGAGGGTAGGGGTACCCTGCTACCCTCCATATTGGAACCTCAACGGTGAGCCCGACATACAAATTTCGAAACTATTATATACTTAAAACACAGTAAAGACGAGTCCTTGTGAGAATAAAGTACTCCAGCGTCCTCTATTTTCGGCCCTCTACATCACAATTATTTTTGGCGTGTTCATTTGTGTTTTATTAAAAAATATATAGGGGAGGGTGGGGCAAAGCGGCCCCCCTGAAATTTTGACCAAAAAAAAAATTTTTTTTTTTTCGACTAATTACTATAAATCCGATATGTTTGCGCATTTTTACCCTTTACGCATGACATTTGGGGCAAAATGGACAAGCCCAAAATTTTGAAAAAGTGATTTTTTCATATTTTTATCGTCAAATTAAAAAAAAATTATTATAATTCCACATTTCTAGCCCTACGCATAACACCTGGGGCAAAATGGACCAGCCGAAACTTCCGAAAAAATTATTTTTTCATATTTTTCGGCCGTTTCTTTATGTAAGAGGCAAATTTGGTCACTAAAAATTTATAAAAATTAAATTTTTTTTTTTAGTTGATAAATTTTTGAAATAAAGTAAAATTATAGAATTGATTTTTTTTTTTATTAAATAACAATTAGTAATTAAGGTAATCGAGAGTAAACGATTTTTTACGCTTTAAAAAATTTTTTTCGAGTAATATAAAACCAAAAATAGTTGTCATGAGTAAGAAATACATTCTTAATGATTAAAACAATTAAAAAAAAAAAAAAACGAAAAAAAAAATTTTTTTTATCACTTTTTGAAGGGGGGTCGCTCTGCCCCACAAAAAAAAAAAAAAAATTTTTCAGAATTTTGGCAAAATGTCCATAAATTTGTTCGAAATAGGACAAAAGTAAAGTGATCATATGGTTGAAAGCCACAAAAAATAATAATTGGCTTAGGGGGGCCGCTCTGCCCCACCCTCCCCTATTAACTCCTAAATGCATAGTGAGTAATTATGAGGGCGTGTAATAATTAATTTTCATCATTTCTTTTTTAAATAAAATATAAAAAATAAAAAAATTAAACTTGGAAAGTTCAAAAGTACACGCCTCGTGTTTGTATCCAATAAACATGCAAAATATAATTTTTCTTCATGTAAATTACTCACAAAAAATACAACTTAATCAAATTCGTTTAAAATCCAGAAAATTTTTTTTTTTACCTTTTTTAGGGGGTACTCTTTGCCCGCAGAAATGCAAATTTTTTTTTTTCAACGGTAACTGAAAATTTTTTCTATTTACGTTGAATATCATTAAAAAAAAAAGATTTAGCGTATTTGAGTCCTCGAAAACTTGGTATTTCCTTAAGTACCCCCTTTTGCCCCTCCCTCCCCTAATTAGTAGAAATGATTTAAAGTAAGAAAATTCGGATTTCGCAATGAGTCAATTATAGATAACTTCTCCCACTATCGCGTCCGAGGCGCGGAAACTAATTGATTTTTTTAAATCGGTTTAATATATGTGTGTCAACAATTATCGAAATTATTGGGAGGTCAAATGATAAATATAATTAACCCAAATATAGAGTAATTGCTTAATAAATCGGTCAATGTCATAAAATAGGAAGAGTCGTGATCAAAAAACGGATAAGAGAATAAATTGAGTTTGATTACGGTATAGGAGCTTACAAAACTTTGTAAGGTCATATCATAGGTAAGTGAAACAAAAAACGAGGATTAGTAAGAAAAAAGAATTAAGCTTAGTTATTAACACTATGCATCATATAGAGAGTGGGAGCTAGGCAAAACTGCGCTTTTTATTGCATCAAACATAAATCTCTGTAGGTCGTTTCTCCGTTAGTGTAGGAATAAAGGTGCTGTTATTGCAGCTGGTGTTGGTTTAAAAGTGTAGGAGTGTAGAGATGGTAACTACTGTGAGCTGTAAGCTTATCATAGTCCTCGGTACTCGGTTAAAACTAAAAAAATTTAGGCCACTAATTGTGAGAAATTTTTTGTCGCTATAACTAATGATTTATTTCAAGTTTTTTTTGGGCGTTAATCTTGTTTATTTGTTTATGTTTTTTTGAGAAGAGTTCGCATATGGGGTAGATTATTTAATGCTGATGAATAAAAGGTATCTTTTATTTTTTTGTTTTGTTAGCGACATTTAAATTTTTTTGAAGGATTTTAGCTTTTCTATATTTTTTATTTTTACGATGGTTTTGTTCTTGAAGAAGAATAGAAAATTTTGCTGAATTTCGTCATAAAATAATATTTTTGACTTTGAAAAATACTAAAATATATATCATGTATTTTGAAAAAATTGTCGTAAAAAAATTAAATAAATTTTTAAATTTAATGACATTCCTGCATTAAAATATTTTATAAAATATAAAATTTCGTAAATAAAAATTCCTCCGGAAATAAATTTTATTTAAGAAAAAAGTAGTGAATTATTTTTCTGCATCATCTCTTTTAATCCCCGTCTTCTGAATTTACAGAGAACACGACCATAAAGATGAATATTATAAAATGAATAAAATATGAAGGTTTTTGTGTATTTTATACATAATATGAAAGCATCTTTATGCCCAGTGGGTGTTTAAACATCGGATATCATAAATCTTAAAGGACGACATTGAAAATGCGTCGGGTAAAAATATGTGGTCCGGTCTGTACTCGAAGTTACTGCCAATGTTCCCGCAGTTACGCAAACTTATACCACCCAAGCACCTTTAAAAGCAAGATTTACCGATCAAGCTTCATAAATACTTAACTTTCGATCCGCCCACATGGTTACTCTGTACCCCATGCACCATACCCATCACCCATACGTTCATACCTTTATTCCATATATATATATATATATATATAGATAAACATGTGCCCTTATCTAAGCATTGTATGCAGTATAAACAACCATCCAACTGGTAGATGTTAACTAAATATATATATTATGCGTATATATGTATACCTTCAATGCATCGTCTCTATTTATGCGGATATCGGTATCGATTTCGGGGTCATTTGTTTAAACTGGTCCCTGCTGAGCGATTTTGTTGCACGATTTTCATCCCTGCTATTATAAACACAATGCGCGATACTAAGCCACCTTTTCTCCCTTTATATTATATGTCTGCGAACTATGAACAATTCATTAGAATTATTTTTGTCCCCTTCATCCCCTTTAATTACCGATAATAGCAAATATCCATATCTACTTAATTAAATAAACTAACTGTACAAAGTACTTTTAATTAATCATTATTATCTTGATAAATGTAAAAGTGATGGACACAGTTATTTTTTGTAAATTGTTTTATCTGTTGGTAGTAAAGTTTGAATTTATTAGATGTAGTTTTAGAAATATCGTAGACTTTGATCGCGATTCTAAGGAGCTCGTTGAATTGATGACTACTGTTCCTTTATTTTTATTTTTTGTTTGTTCGCTTTTTTAGCTCTTCCTTTCCATTTTGTTACCTCCCTTTCTTCCGTCCGATAAACGACGCGGGTTCTTGGTTGTTACCTTTTTTCCTACTATTTTTTTTTTACGTTCATTCGTGAATCGTGACCTCGTTTCTACATCTAACAAATTTCATTTCCAATTCCAATCTCTGTGCCAATCTCGGAATTGACTAGCCACACCGTAGTTTCAAGTTTTTGCAAATTTATTATATATATATATATATATAAATATATATTGTCTGTTATATGGATTGACCATGTACGAGGTGCTAGTTGAGTAGATGAAAATATACGGGTTTACTTGATATAGATTTATACTGACTTTAAAATTTAAATTGCATTATAAGTAGATGTACATTTGTATATGACTCGGTCTCAGTGTCTTATTCAACTTGATGGTTAATAAATTGGATTTAATATTCTCTATAAAAGAAAAATCCAATTATATACTAGTGTTTATTAAAAAATTTATTTAATTAAATTACTCATAGGATTTCATTTTTTTTTCTTCATTTACGACGGTTTTGATCCTTAACTAAGTTAATTTTTTTTTTTTTTTTTTTTAATATATAAAATATTCAATTATTAATAAATTTTTTATACGGATATTTTTTTTAGGAAAATAAAAATGAAGATGGAATAAACTCTTGATAAAAGAATAGATTAAAATAAAAATTGTATAGTTTAATGAAAAAATTTTTTTTTATTTAATTTTGTAAAAATACTTTTTGTCCAATTCAATAGTCGAGGTGGACAAAAAATGCTTAAAAAAAATTTTCATACTTTTTCAGTGATAAATCGATACTTTAAACTTTTTATTCATATTTCTTTGTCTTTTCGGCGGATTGGCGATATGAAATATCACGAGCTCAAAAAATGAATATTTCAAATCATTTTATTTTAAAGTTACTCTATTTTTTATAAATTCTATAGAAAAAAGTTATTCTGATAACCGGAAAAAAAATTTTATTATAATAATTTTTATGGAGAACATCAAGTATCATTTTTGTGACATAAATCAATAAAACTAATAAAAGCCTTTACTTTTGATAGCTATGAAAAATATACGGTATACAGTAAAAAAGGATTCGTCAAAATCAACACTTATCATGTGTAAAACGGAAGTTTTACACTTATTTATATGTTACTTTAACATGTTGCGAGTGTTAAAAAAAGTTACCAACGTAAATACGAACGTGTTAAAAGTAAAAATTTTCCGAGAATTCTTTTGTGATGGTCGACATTATTTTTAACATATTTTGTGTGTTACTTTTAGTGTAACATATAAAGTGTTAATTTCGAATAAAATAACATTTTTGTGTGTTAAAAAATCAATCGATGGCGACAGTTCAAACTAGATAAATACTGTGTGTTAAATTGACACACAATAGTGTTAAAAATTCAACACTCAGAATTTTAACACTCTTTTTTTTGACACTGTGACAATTCGTTTTTAACTGTGTACGGCTCATGATAAAACACAATTTGAGAGTGTGTGTTAAAAATTTTATGTTAAATATTTAACATTTTTGTGTGTTAATTTAACATACTGCTTTTGTGGTGTTTGATCAGTTCATTTTTAACACAAAAAAGTATTAATCGAAACAAAAGTAATATTTACTCGATGTTACTGTCCAAACAAGTGTTAACACATTTAAAATGTAACTTTAACACAGAGCGCGTGTTAATTCATTAAAGTAACGTAAAGAATGTATTGAATTTGTCGTAGTCACTTGTTAAGCTTAACATAAATTTTTATAAGTATCAAAATAACACAAATAAAAATGTTAAATTAACACTTTATAAGGATTGCAGATAACATTTGAATTTTTTTACTGTGCAGCAGTCAACCTGGTCATCATCTGAATAAATCGTTTGGTTTCATCCCTAACAATTATTTAAATAAAAATCTTATGAGTATATTGTTCTCATCATAACAAAGGGAAATTTTAATTTAAATTTTAAGCAAAAAAGAATTAATTAAGTCTATTTAAACTCGTACATTTACATTATTATACTTAAAATTCTTATTTCACTTCATTTTCCTCGCATTAAAAATTAATTTTTAATTCAACTTTATTAAGTCACGTATTTTTTTTTCAAATAATAAAAATTCTCTAAGAAATTTTTAATTTTTAAAAATCACTCGGTCTTTTTTATGAATTTTTCTTCTCATTTAATTAAAAAAAGTTTTCTGGTTATTTTATTTTATTTTTTTAACTAAATTCAGAAGTAGTTACATCATGCCAACGTAAGTATATAATAGGTTAAATGATTCAGAAACTAGTTCTTGCACAATATAGTACCGGACCTAACAGGTTTGTTATAGTTGTCGGTACTGATATCTCGGGGTAGAAGGTTTTGTTACTGGACGGGTTGAAGTTAACTAATTTCAAGTGAAGCCGTTGTCCAAATGGTTACATTCGTATCAGCACTATAACTACACCCAGCACAACAACCAACCATTTCTCTCGCGTGTTTTACTCTGTCTCTTTTGATTACTACACAAACCCTGTTTCAACTTGCCCTTATCATACTTCCGGAAGTCTAAGAATACTTAAGAAATGAGCACTCACTATTTTCGCTCGTTTAATTGTTGTCTTATATAGCTGATATTGTTAAATAAATAATTTTAAAAAATATATACACGGAGAAAATTAAGTAATTGTGTTTATTATGCTAAATTTTTAATTCCAATCATCTAGAATGATTGGAACGTTTTTTAGTGCAAAAATAGTTAGTGTTATATTTTTTTTTAATAGAATTAATAATATCAGGATGGTAACAGTTACCATCAGGATGATAATAGTTACTATTAGGATGGTAATATTTACTATCAGGATGACAATATTTACTATCAAGGATGGTAATTTATATTATTGAATCCTATGAAAAAATTTTTAAATTCTACTTACCTGAGCTGGTACACTGATAAAAAAGTTGACTTGATTCAAGAGCGAAAATTTTGAACCAAGAATTCCATTATGAAGAAAATGATTTTCTTGAGCTCAGAGAAACAATTCTTGAACCAAGAGAAATTTACTTGACCCAAGAATAATTTCTTGGCTCAAGAATTTTTTCTCTTAACTCAAGAAAATCATTGTCGTCAAGATGGAATTCTCGGTTCAAGATTTTTTCTCTTGATTCAAGTCAACTTTTTTATCAGTGTAACTATTATAATTTCTGACGGTAACTGTTACCATCTGGATTATAAATATAACTATTTAGAATAATAATAATAACGAGCAACCTGCAGTCACTCGTGACTGCCCAAATATCACTACTAAATTTATAAAATACGCAGAAAAAAAGGATTTCTTGCCGCAAAAAATTTTAATTTGCACCAAGAAATTTTATGCATTATCAATTAAATAAAAAAATTGTCTTGAGGCGAGAAAAGATTTTTTTGGTCAAGAAATAATTCCTTGCACCAAGTAATTTTTTCTAGTTCTAAATAAATTTTTTTTTTCAATTCACAATGCAAAAAATTTCTTGGGGTAAGTAAAAATTTTCTTTAGGCGAGTAAAGATTTTTTGTGTCAATGAATCCTTTTTTTTTCTATGCACACTTTTTTGGCTTTGAAAAGCTTCCCAAAACCAAAAGGGAGTTTAAAAATCTGCCATTTTGGAATAAGTAACGCGATATAAATAATATAGCTATAAATTCAGTGACATTCACTCATATTTAGTGACAGAATAATTAAAGTATTAATTTATTTAAAGAAAATAAATACGATCGTCTTTTTTCTCGCGTAATTTAAATGTAATTCGAATGATATAGATAAATCTATTTATCTCAATACTTGGCAATTAAAAAAAGTTTAAGCTATGAAAAGGCACAAATTCAAGTCAAGATCTATCTAATGATACCAATTTCAATAACATTAACTAATTCTATCACATAGATATGGCGGGAACAAAGTTCTCCTTATTCTCTTAATAATATAGATTAACTCTAGTTAACATAAAGGATCGTAACAATTATTATGAATATGGTGAATGTTACAATCTAGATGATTTATACAATCATCTAGATAGTATTCGCTACTATCGGATTGATGGTAAAAAACTTTACCATAACTAGATAGTAATTCCTATTATTTAATTTTCTCAGTGTAAAAAGCGTTTTAACATAAATTTATTGTTCTACAATTGGCTTGGGAGTTCTATTTATTGTATTGCAAAAAAGTTTTTTTTTTTTTTTAATTCTCTTGGGCGATGTCTATTTATTACTCAACGTTCTTTACTGTAGTCCATCTGGTACTTGGGTTTTTATGGATAGCAAATACGTAACAATTGAAGGATAAGTAAAGAGCATTTGAGTTATTCTACTCTATTTTCGAGACTTAAGAATAGGTTGAAAGACGACGATACTCCACGGGGATTCTAAAGCTTATTCAACAAATTTTTTTCTTCTGCACTATCAGCAATTCACGATTATGTATAAAACGCTACGAATAGTTATAAATTTTGTGTGTGTTGGTAAAAATGCACTTTTATAACAATGCGGTCATAGTACAGTTTTGAATGATCGAAGTTTATTAATAGTCGATCATTATTCAGACATTATATTGTTCATATTATTTAAGGACATTAGTGTAAATGTAGTAGACATACAAAAATTTTTCAATTACATATAAAAAAGTTAAATAATTAAAATAATGAAATTTTAAAAAATGCATGTACTGAATATAGGATTGTCTACACGTGCATTTTTTTATTTTTATTTTATAATCATTTTTGAGAGCTTATACGATTTATTAAATTGAAGCTTCCCCAATTTAGTTATAGCCAATTAATTAGTATTTAAAAATAAATTACTTTTGGCGCCAAAAGTTTTGTTTGAAATTTTTAATATAAGAAAAATAAATAATTGCATTAAAAAAAAAAAAAATAAAAACTTACATTTTGCAGCTTTCTGATCAATTCTCTGAAGCTCAACTCGGGAACGGAATTTAAAAAATTATCTACAGTAAAATACTCTTACTAAAATTATTTACACTAACTAAGCACTGATATTAATTATAAAACACGATTACTTACGAAACACGATTTATATTTTCGAAAAATAATGACATGAATAAACTTTTTCAAAATGGCAGCATCAAAGTTATGAAAAAAAAATTATTTTTCCAGGATTCTGAAGTTAGAAGACAATTAAAAGTTTTCGGATTTTTTTTTCAACAAACAAATTACAAAAAAAAAATCTAAAAATATGTACACGTAGAAAATTGAATAAACTAGAAGTGCAATTTTTCAATATTTTTTTTTTTATAATTTATTGTTTTGAAAAAAATCCAAGAATTATTAGACGTCGGCTAACTTATGAGAGTGATTGCCGAAGACGTAAGACAATTTATAAATTTAAAATAAATAAATAAATTTATTAAAATACTGAAATTTAAAAAAATGCGCGTAGGGATATTGTATTTGTCTAAATACGCAATTTTTTATTTTTACTCTACTTACATTTTATTCATTTATTTAAAATTAAAAAAAATTGTCTATGATCAGCTAGATGACTCATGGCTAACTTCAGTATCACGACACCAGTAGCTGGCAATAAAAACGATAGAATGATTCTATTAAATGTTTTTTTTTTGCTATTTATATCTTAGCACCGATGAAATTATTATCACAAAGTGTTCATTGATTGGTGAGAATATTTAGATGCACGAGTTTTAATTTATTTAAACACAAAAACACTAAATTTATTTATTTAATCACGAGTTAAATAAACGTCTAAACATCGTAATGGCGGCAAAATTAAAGCGGACGTACAAAACTTGCGCAGTAGTAGAGTCGTTTGGAAAGACTTGCGCAGTAGAGATCAGATTAGGATGCGCGCGCGCAAGAAGCTTCTCGATACATTCGGGGTCAGTCTCCCGCTTAACCGAGTCTCATTGTTAAAATAATTCATTTAATTATTGTGCTACTTGATTACAAGTATTTTGTCACTTTTAAATCATTCTTCGTTGACTGAGGAATAGTTCGGGATAATAAATTATGTGTGTCAGTGAATGTGAGTTTTGAAGTAAACAAAAATCAGTGCCGGCTTAGCTCTCGTGTCGTTTGACGCCATGTTAGTTGTTGGAATTTTATATATACAAATAAAAATATCTAAATGTCCTCGTTTTAGTGAAAATAATTTTTTCAAGTGATTTTTGTAGTTTAGTGATTACTCAGTTGTGTTGTGTTAATTTTTTTAGTGAGTGTTAATCTGTTTGTGTGCCGGTTATGTACGAGCATTCGCAGCAGAAAATGTAAATGGCGGGAAGAGTGAGTAAATTTAAAATGTTTTAAGTGACAATTTTTTTTTTCACTTTTATATTTTTTTCAATATAAAAAATTATTGGGTTATTGATTTTTTATAACGAGATTACATCATTCTAAAAGAGAATGAAAATGGCGGGAAGAGTGAGTGATTTTAAAAAAAATTTTTAAGTGACAACTTTTTTTTGTTCTGATTTTTTTTTAATATAAAAAATTATTGGGTTATTGATTTTTTATAGTAATTATATCACGTTGTTTGAATTAATTTTAAAAGAGAATGAAAATGGCGGGAAAAGTGAGTGATTTTAAAAAAAATTTTTAAGTGACAACTTTTTTTCATTCTTATTTTTTTTTAATATAAAATATTATTGGGTTATTGATTTTTTATAGTAATTATATCACGTTGTTTGAATTAATTTTAAAAGAGAATGAAAATGGCGGGAAAAGTGAGTGATTTTAAAAAAAATTTTTAAGTGACAACTTTTTTTTATTCTGATTTTTTTTTTTAATATAAAAAATTATTGGGTTATTGATTTTTCATAATATTATACCATTTTATTTTGATTCATTTTAAAAATTGAATTTCAAAGTCTCCCGCATATTTTTTAAAGAGGCGCTGTATTCAAAATGACGTATTGTAAACAAGTCTAGAACATTTATTATTTTAATTACAAAAATCTTTAATTAACTTACAAGTATGAATCAATGAAACGAATTACATACTTATATTATAAATATTTAATTCCAAGCATAAATACTAGACTGGGCCAAAAAATTCGACTTTTTTTTTTTTTTTTTTTTCGATATTGTGAACATATTATTCCTGATTGCCAAAAAAAATCATTGTGTGAGTTTGAACCCTTCGTATTGATATTATGAGGTGTATCGTTTCGACTATTAGTTTTTTGACAGGAATTTCATTGTTTACCCAAAACTCGTCAATCGTTTATCTGAAAAATTTGAGCAATGTATATTCTTAAAGGAAATTGAATTCCCTACAAAAAATCTCTCTTAGTAAACTGACGTAAAACGAGCCGTTTCCTTGTAACCGTGCCTTAAACATTGATTTGTTTTTTAAATTCTTTGTTTGTATTTTGGATTTTTGTAACTACTAGAAATATCAAAATTTTATTTAGTCGATATATAATCTTAAAGGAAATTTAATGCTTTACAAAAAAGGTCTCTTAACATTTTTTGCTAAATTCACTCCTTCGAAAGTTATTCAGCTCATTGAAGTCATTTTGACTTAACTTCAACCTCTATCTATATATTAGGGTGATTCAAAAAACAAACAAATTTTTTTTTTTCTTCCAAACAGGTTCAAAAGTTTCGTTTAGATAAAAAAGACGCCTGTGAAAATTAGAGCTCTTAATATTAATATTAACATTGTCCGCATTGCACTTTTCTATTTCCCATAAGAATAACATGGGAAAAATTTTTTTTATGTCTTCTGATTTCTATAAGTAGCTAACGATGCGTCATAGGAATAATTGGCAGGCATATTTTTGTAGAGAATTGAATACTCTACAGAAAAAGATTCTTATCATTTTTTGCGGAATCTATTTGTTCAAAAATTATTTGAGGTTGAAGTCGAATTCATATTAAATTTTGAGTTTTTCTTACTTTTCCGGCGAAACTATCAGACCTATTACAAAATATCATGGGACCTTTTTTGTAGACAATTTTATTCCCTAGAAGTTATATCGAATAAAGTTTTTTTGAATTCCGCATTGTTTTCTAGTTATTCTTATTTTAATGTCAAGCTCTTAAAATCGATCAGAAGACTATTTTTTTTTATGAGCATGACATTAAAATAAAAATAACTAGAAAACAATGCAGAATTCGAAAAAACTTTATGAAAAAAACTTCGAGGGAATAAAATTGTCTACAAAAAAGCTCCAATGATATTTTGTAATAGGTCTGATAGTTTCGCTGGAAAAGTAAAAAAATCTCAAAATTTAATATGAATTCGACTTCAACCTCAAATAACTTTTGAACAAATAGATTCCTCAAAAAATGATAAGAATCTTTTTTTGTAGAGCATTTAATTCCATACAAAAATATGCCTGCCAATTATTCCTATGACGCATCGTTAGCTACTTAAAAAAATTAGAAGACGTAAAAAAAATTTTTTTCTATGTTATCCTTATGGGAAATAGAAAAGTGCAATGCGGACAATGTTAATATTAATATTAAGAGCTCTAATTTTCACAGGCGTCTCTTTTTATCTAAACGAAACTTTTGAACCTGTTTGGAAGAAAAAAAAAATTTGTTTGTTTTTTGAATCACCATAATATGTATATATATATATCATTTAACAACGTGGATAAGTGTACAGAAATAGGTGGGATAGAATAAGGGATAAGCGTGCAGCACAATAACGTGCCACAGGTAGGCTATTCCGAACACAGGTTTTTTTCTGTATCTTTAGACACTACGATCATTTAAAGACGCTGTAGAGCATATATTATATACCTATATATTTTATACATATATAGGTATATTATATACACATAATACATTCGTACGCTGCCCGTCTTAATACTCACGCTTGAAAAGTGAAAGGTGCGCAGAATCGGTTGCACACAAAAATGTAACGAGGCCATTCCTTCAGGAGATTTTACTTCTCATATTTTTTTTATACCGGGAGCCTTATATGAAAATCGATTCTTAAAGAGTAAACTCCAATAAAAAAAAGTTAATCAAATGTCAGTAATACATTTTGGCGATTTAAAAAGTTATTTTTTTTCGGAGTGTGAATTTTTATATTTTCAAGAAAAAATTTTGCGTCAACGTAGAACACGTTTGTATTCTACCGTTTCCCCCTAAGCTAGACCGTATGGTATCTCGTATCGGATATGACCAAGAGCGTTACGGATATTGTAATATTTCAGAGTGAAAGGCAGCTCATGCGTAAACTGTACGAAGTTTAACTGCGCATGAGTCTCGTATTGGGAGAACTGGAACAAAGACCGTCACGTCCTTCACAGTTACGATATTGGATATTGGTAGAGCGAAGCCGTGTTGTTTCACAGTGTCAAGTGCTCTTCGTTTAATTTCGATAGTTATATTAAGTTATTAAAGTAAAGTGTGAAAATAATTATTTATATAATTTTTGTAAGTATTACATTTCAATTTAAGATATTAATATACTTTTTTGTAATCAGGTAGTTTATACCCATAGTATAACCTTTTTTTTGTAGAACGGAAAAGTAACGAAACAGCCTGCGAAGTGAAACAAGAAGAACCAAAGGCGTAGGAACAAGTGGACATTTTTCACTGGCGTGAACTGAGTATAAATTATTGATATTAAATTTAATAGATATTTAAGTATCGATTTGAAAGAAAAAAAACAATCAATAAAAAAAGCAATATCGAAGTTAAAAATCCACCCAAGTCCGGATCATAACGAGTTCGAGAATGAGTATCGAAAATGAGAAGTTAATAAATGAATCCACTAGTGATGTTTCGGTTGAACAAAGTAAGGCCATAATAAAGTATGAGTTGGATATTGATGAGGAACAAACCCAAGGAAACGTTATATTATGCAGTAGTGAAAAAGTTATACAAACAGTAGATCCGGTTAGAGAACAAGCTCAAGAAAAACAAACATTTTGTTACGACAATCCAAAACCTAAAAAACCTAGAAAACCAGCAAAATCAAGTGCACAACGTATGAAAGAATATAGAGCACGAAAGAAGGCTCGAAAGGCTCTTGACAAAGCAAAGCAGTGTTCTAGCTGTGGATCATCGATTCATTATGTAGCAGAAAAATCGTCGATATTATTGACATTATTAGCGTCGAAAACTACCCCAGATCATTATGACGCAGATAAAATTGTTAATATTGAAGATAATTATTCTTCAAGTAGTACTCCATCAAATTCTCATATGGGTGGATTGGAATATAATGGGAATAGTAATAAAAATCAAGCACAGAGTTTTCAACAATTAGCTAATAATTGTAGTAATTGTAATAATAGTAATAATTTAAATCTAGTATATATATGTCAATCAAATGAGAGCACTAATGAAACAATGGATCGATCAAAAGTCTCGAGTTTTGGTGTAAATGAGGAAAATAAATCATCGAATGAATTCCCAATTGATGGTTCATCAAATCAAAATGTGTGTGAGAAAATATATGAAAAAAATATTGGTAAAGAACAAACCGAAGATAATCATACCATAAATAACAGCGTAAAAAGTAACCAACTTAGAGCAGAATTACTCAAACCACCGCCGAATCAAGAGCTTGGAAATCGAACAAAGGCTTTGATTTCTGATGTCAATGCAGAAAGTAAATCAGCAAATGAATCCCTAGGGCAGGGTATAGCGGATCAAGATGTAAGTGGGGCTTGTGAGAAAAATATTGATCGAGGGCAATCCAAAAAAAAGAAAAAATCTCGTGATATTGTCGTGAAAATAAAAAAAATTCCAAAAACTCCAATAGAACGGAGTCGCGATTTCAGACAACGAAAAAAAATTTTACGAAGTGTGATAAAAGATCCTTTAGCTGATCCGTTATTAAATGAAACTTTTAATGACTCTGTTGTAAGTCAAGATAAATTTGATCAGCATAATTCAACTCTTGTTAATAATTACTCTGGTATCTTCGTCAACTCTAATGACAAACAAGCCCAAAATAATGATGCAATGCCTAATGCAACTATGATGAGAAAAGAAAACCCCACATCAATGATGCGAAACGCTTTCGAAGGCAATTCATCGACGAATAAATCATCAAATAATTCTGAGATTGAACGGGAATCACCTCCGCTAAATATTATTGACGAGTCTCCATTTTTCTTCGTCACTATGGATAGTTGTTATCAAGTAATTAATTAAAGTTGATATTTATTATTACCCATTTTATACTCCATGTTTTGAAATAAATAAAACATTTTATTATAATTCTTTGTTATTTTTTAAATTTTTATCCCTCGATAGTTTTTTTAAATAGTCAAATCTCGAGCTTCAGCCAGACCTTTTTAGGGAACATATTTTGAAATTTTGATTTTATCAATTTTGTTAAAATCATAGCGTAGTAAAATATTTGAATGCTTGTCAAAATATAAAGTGTGTATTCTTGTTGATTTACATTCTTTTGGGTGGGATTTAAAATTTTAGTAAAAACTAAATTACAGCCATTTTTCGTATCTTACTGTAGAAATATTTTCTTTGTGATGTAGAATTTTTACCAACGTTACGTAGGAATAGAATACATAGAATAGTTCCTATGATGTCATGGTGATTTTCTCTATGCAGTAACATCCCTGTTTAGAAAATCTCATAGAATCCAATAGATTCTCATGAATTCCTATACAGATTTTATCAGAATGGATGAGTTCTATGAGAAGTGCTATAGGTAAGTATAGGCCTTTATACATACAGCTATAAGAGTCCATCGGATTTTTTTAGGAGGGTTAGTAACTGTTCCTAGGTTAGCATGTGGAGAAATTTTTATCTTAACTCAGTATTTTTTTCTACTTCAATACAAGGAAAATTTGATGCCATAAAAGAAGCTAATGATTTTTTTTCTCTGCGTGACTTTAACTACTAGTGACTTTTTTAATGCAGTTAAATGTACACACAAAAAAAAAATTCTCGACTGAAGGTAAATATTCTTGATTCAAGAAAATTTTTTTGGAGACCTAAATTTTTTCAGATAAAGTAGAAATCTTCTCCAACCAAGACGAATTCTTTTGGCTCAAGAAAATCTTGACTTGGTTCCCGAAAACGTTTGTCTTCAAAAATATTTTCTTGACTCAAGATATCTGTTTTTTCTGTGTATGTATTTTAAACAGGTGTCATAAATAGAGTGTACATTTCACAATATCCGTTTATTCAGAGCCGTACGTGTATCATGTAACTTAACATTTTGCGGCTAGTTTTTTAAATGCGACTTATAAATAAGTCAATTTTTTTGGTTAATTAACGTTTCGAGTTTGAAGATAGCGGTAAGTTTTAGGGCTGGTTTGCAAAGTCAACCCTTTTAAAAGTTTTTAGGGTTTTTACAGTCATGTTTGTTTAATAAATGGAACCTCCTTAAATATATGATAAAGATAAAAACGTACTTGTATCACGCCTTTAGATTTTGCTAAGCTAATTTAGTTTCACTGCAAGAAATAGTAATTGGATAATGGGTTTTTTATATTAATTCTAATTTAAATTTGAAATTACAAATATCACAGTTTACGAGAATTAAAATCAATTCCTCTTGTGACCTTTTAGAAACCTGGAAACTCTGTAATCTATCTTACCACATTAAATTTCGGTTTCGGTTACTATTGATTCTATCTAATAGTAAAAGTATTGAATTACATGATATAGAGGAAAAATTAAATTATTTATAGTGTTTGAAATAATTATCAAATTATAATATCTGCTCATATTTTGTATAATATCAGTAATTCATCTCTGTTTCAAAACGTCGATAAGCCAAGAGACCTAGTACCCGATCAGGGAACTAGTACTCGATCACTCCATGTATTTGTATGTCTATATTTAGTAAAATTTAGTAAATATAGATATAGGAGATTTCAATTCCACATTTACGCAGACCCACGTAGATCTAATTTTTTTCTTATTCAAATTTTTGGAGATCGGAGTTACAAATAACAAATAAAAGTAAAAAATTTTAAGGTTTGATTAAAAATGAAATTTACGAACTCTGAACAAAAAAATTACCAGACACATACTAGGAAATCTACGTAAATCTTAATAAATCTAAGTAGCTGTTTGGAGATCAATATAGATCTAAAACTAAAAACAATAAAAAATTTTTAAAGTTTCCAATAACTATTTTCATAATCAACACAACTACACGGAGATAAATTTATGGTAATAATTACAATATATTATGGGAATGGTTCCCATAATGCATGGTAGCAATGTAAATTATAGGAACGGCACCCATATATATTATAGTTATTACTATACTATAGGTAATCTAATAGGTACTATACTATAATATCATGGTAATCATTATCACACGGAAATAAATTTTCTTTAAAAATTACCGTTAAATTCACTGTAATCGTGGGACATAATGCGGCTTTTATTTATTACCATTTTTGAATTAAAAATTACGGAAAAATTTATTTATTTTGAGGTTAGACTTCATAAAATTTACCGAAAACCGAATAAAATTTACAGTAGACTACGGTAAAATTTGTTGAAAAATAGTTAAAAATTATCTCA
Organism: Microplitis mediator; assembly: GCF_029852145.1. NCBI lineage: Eukaryota > Metazoa > Arthropoda > Insecta > Hymenoptera > Braconidae > Microplitis > Microplitis mediator. The sequence continues at coordinate 23,919,791 of NC_079969.1, forward strand.
CTTACCGACAAATGATAAGGTCGTGTCATTCGTCCCACGATTTCAGTAAATTTAACGGTAATTTTTAAAGAAAATTTCTTTCCGTGCATAATTCTTTCACATGTGATTTGGGAACTGTTACCATAATGATGGAAATTGTTCCCATACTTATGAGAACTTTCCCCGTTGTATGGGCCTATATCCCATAACTCCAAGTAATCATTACCATAACGGTATGGGACGATTTTTAATAAACGTACTAGGAACGGTTACCATAAATTTCTCTCCGTGTATTTATTGATGAAAATAAAATTATTTTCTGAAATATCATTTATCCAATGAATAATTATGTATATATACAGTTTACTCGGATTTCGCATTAATGAACTACTATATATTCTGTGTAATATTAAACCTATTATCTGTTAAACCATCGAACATACAAACATCTGGGCATAAACACGAAATTCAGCGTCAAATATGACATATTCAAATTACCGTTAAAGTGAGCTTTGGTTTTGTGTAGTTCTATTCATCAGCGATCGTATAGGTATAAAGGTTTCGCGGTCAAATGCTGTCAATAGCAACAGGATAGTACGATAGATCGAATGTTACCGCAAAGACAAACAGATCTACAGTTTCCGGTTTCATCACCACATTCCCCATTGTGTATAACACTACTCTCAAATCCTATATATTATTCACGTATTCCTTCAAAACCATTTTATTTAATAAAATTACTTTTAAATAAAATACTTTATTTATATTTCATATACCAATAAATTTATCTTAATAAAAAAAAGTATGCTTTTGACATATCGATTGACTTTGATCCTCAAAGATTAGCAAGAGATTTATTTTCAGCTTATTCACGATTCTTTGATTCTGAATTCAGTTGATCTGTTTCTTCTTTTTTTATATTTATCTGACGTATTTTTTTTATTTTTTTCGTTCAGTAAGTATTATTGGTCAAAGGATCGGGGGCATTAATACTTCACAATGTGAGTGAAAATACATTGAATAAGGCCAGTATAAGTTGATCGCTAAAAAAAAATTAAAAATAAATTTTTTCCTAAAAAAAAAATAAATTTAAAAAAAAGGAGAATGTGGAATAGGAGGTTTGGTGTATACACTTATTCATATATACGTGAGTAAAGGGTTTTACATATGTAGATATATGTTTGAGCGTAGGAGGACGTTGAGCATATCGGCTGGGGCGTGGCGTGAATATTTCACGTATACCACCGACAAAACGAACTCATGGAGAAGCTTTAGTCGAATAGGTCAGGGTTCAATGTTACTACTCTTTCTCTATATCTCTCCCTCTCTCTCTCTCTCTCTGTTTTTCACTATGATTTTACAGTGCATACAGATACTGGTATATTTTTTATCTTACTTTACTTTAATTCGCCATCTTTATCTCTCTTAAACATTTATAGCCATCGTTTTCTCTTTACTCTTACTCGTTACCTACAAACTGAACGCTAGTGGCATCAACTATACAGTTATATGTCGGATACGAAACATGAAGAGGGTGGTATTTTCCCGATTCGAAAGTTACCCGAGGGATTAACGTTACGACATCGAACTTTCTACGTACACGATTTTCTCGAGATACTCGATAATGGTACACTTGAAAATTCTTTTTTTTTTCACTGATTTTTGTATTTCCTAAACTATCTGGCTACTTATGCTATTATTTCTTTTTAATTGTATTTTTATTCTGTGCGAAAGTTGTTATACTTTATCGCTAATTATCACGATAATTAAAAAAATAAACGTTGAAGGCGATAAAGACGACGATTGTCGAGTGAAAAATGTCTAAGATATATATATATATATATATATATATATATATATATATATTTATGAAGGTTTATGCCATTTTTCTAAGAGGATTTTAATTTTTATAATTGGCTTATCGTTAAATCTCAATTTATATTTATAAAATGCTTTATTTTTTAATGACGTTATTTTTATTTTTTGCTAAAAAATATACAGATAGTTATAAAATCTTATGAGAAAATTCAATTATCGTCAGACGAAATATTGATTTGTGTTATTTCGTAATTTTAATTTTTTAAATTTAATAAACTACGTAATATATTTTTAACTTTCTGTAGAATTAACTGGGGGAACCTGCACGGAAAAAAAGAAATGTTGCTGCAACAGGAACGTATCTGTAGCACGAGTTTGTGGCTGCAACAGGACTGATCTTGTTAGGACTTCACTCAAGCCGAGACAAGACAAGATTGGGAAAGTCTTGTCTTGATCTCAAAAGCTTTGATCTCGTCTTGATCTTGACTTCGAATTGTAAGTCTTGCATCGATCTCGAAAAATAAGTTATTAATAATATTGTCTTGTATTGTCTTGTTCAAGATCTCGTCTTGGTCTTGAATAAGCTGAAATTTTCTTAATGTCAGTCATAATTTGTTATTACTTGGAATTTATACAAGTATATTAATATAGGTATAGATATGTATGTACAGTCGTATTAAGAGTAAGCTTTATCAATACCAAAAAATACTGTCATTTAAAATAATCAATAAGCTAAAATAAAGTCAGTAATTATAATCTTTCTTAAAGCATGGAGTCTTATTGCGAGTAATTCTCATATACTTATACTTTTGTATTTTTATGTCTTGTCGAGACTTAGCGAGATGTTTTTAATGATATTGGTCTTGGTCTTGAATTGCGGTCTATAATCGTCTTGATCTTGTCTTGACAAATCAAGACGAGACCAATAAAATCTCGATCTTGAGTGAAGCCCTAGATCTTGTGAATACTACCGGGCCGCAGTCCTGTTGCTGCAACAGAACAAAGTCCTATAGCTGCTACAGGACCATGTCCTGTTGCAGTGACAGTTATTTTTTTTCCGTGTGGGTAAAAATGAGACACTATTTTTCAGACCAAAAAAAAATGTTTTTTGTTTAATTAAAAATGCTTGGTAACAGTTTGTAGAAAAAAAAATGGGCACACGTTGATCAGTCTATTGCGCTCAATTACAAATTTAAAAAAAAAAAGAATTTGTTGGCGCAAGAAATTTTTTGTATTATAAATTTAAAATTTTTCTTAGAAAAGAAAAAATTTCTTGGTTCAAAAAATTTTTTCTTGCTCTCAAGAAACTTTTTATTTTCAATTCATAATACGACAAATTTCTTAAGACAAGTAAAGATTTCTTGTACCAAGAAATTCTTTTTTTCTGTGTATTCATTTTATTTAGACATTTAATAGTATTTTGAACATTTCGATATTTTTATGACTATTTTTCTTAATGCAAAATTATAATTCATTTAGACGCTTAACGGTGTAAAAATTTTTAATGAGATGTATTTCTAATTTTTATAGCATAATAAAAATTGGACAGTTTAATAAACCAAAGTTCAAAAATTATTAATTTATAATTCTACAATGCACTCAAAGAATTTATAAAGGAAATAAAAAAAAATTAAATTAAATAATAACAAGTACAGAATTAGAGTAAAACTTAATCTTAGATAATGTCTTTAGTAAAAATTACCAAGTCAAGTACATACTAATTACAATCAATTGATTTCAAGTATTCCAACGTTCATTATCAATTCTATTTCCACTTCAATAAATTCAATTCAAATCATTACCTTCTGTAATTTTAACTTACAAATTAATTTAACTTGTTTTAAATTAATACCATCTATTGATAGGGGAGGGTGGGGCAGAGCGGCCCCCCTGAAATTTTGACCAAAAAAAAATTTTTTTTTTTTTTGACTAATTACTATAAATCCGATATGTTTGCGCATTTTTACCCCTACGCATGACATTTGGGGCAAAATGGACAAGCCCAAAATTTTGAAAAAGTGATTTTTTCATATTTTTATCGTCAAATTAAAAAAAAAATATTATAATTCCACATTTCTAGCCCTACGCATAACACCTGGGGCAAAATGGACCAGCCGAAACTTCCGAAAAAATTATTTTTTCATATTTTTCGGCCGTTTCTCTATGTAAGAGGCAAATTTGGTCTCTAAAAATTTATAAAAATTAAATTGTTTTTTTTAATTGATAAATTTTTGAAATAAAGTAAAATTATAGAATTGATTTTTTTTTTTATTAAATAACAATTAGTAATTAAGGTAATCGAGAGTGAACGATTTTTTACGCTTTAAAAAATTTTTTTCGAGTAATATAAAACCAAAAATAGTTGTCAAGAGAAAGAAATACATTCTTAATGATGAAAACAATTTAAAAAAAAAAAAAAACGAAAAAAAAAATTTTTTTTATTACTTTTTGAAGGGGGGCCGCTCTGCCCCACAAAAAAAAAAAAATTTTCAGAATTTTGGCAAAATGTCCATAAATTTGTTCGAAATAGGACAAAAGTAAAGTGATCTTATGGTTGAAAGCCATAAAAAATAATAATTGGCTTAGGGGGGCCGCTCTGCCCCACCCTCCCCTACATAGATTAAAACTAAATAATTTAATAAAATTTTTAATAATTAAAAAATAATAATAATAAAAGTTAATACTAAAAAATAATTTATCTAAGTAGCAAGTAGATAATACCAACGTATTCTCAGACACGTTTATAACTTAAGCAGTATCTAGTCATTTTCGTTAACTCGTACATAAACCTGTACACTGTAGATTGTCGTCAGCCTGACGGAAGATCCGGTGCGTGACTGTCGTGGTACATCGGAGATCTTCACAGGTGATACGGAGCAAACGGGGCGGTAACGAGAAATGAGAATAACATACACATGTGTGTGTGTGTGTGTGGGTGTACTCTATGTTCGTTTAGAAAGACTGAGATAGAAATATAGAGAATATCTTTCTCTGGATAGGAGGTAAACCGGATAAACTAGGATTGCAGAGAGTTCAGGTTCAACATGAATGCTATAGAGAATGAGTAGCAAAGGTGAATATCTATGGGTACAGAATTACCGAGAGCTAGAGAGGGTGCGCGAAATAGATGGAAATAGGGTGGAAGAGTATACCGTAGAGTAGTAGGAGGGTAGATTTGACCCTGGTTGCTTGCTACTGCTTCTCTACCTGGATAGGAGTCTGTAATCAATACTACTGAAAGCTTACTCTACACCAGGGCCCAGTTGTTGTCATTTATTTGTATGATTTTTTTTTTATTTTATTCAAGTATTAAACCATTACCTATCACTGGATATTCATTTATTTCTGTATCTTCTATTCAATGACATCACTCTTTGTCATTATCATTAAATTTATTGACATGCCACTGAAAATTCAAGATAATAAATAACTTATTATTTAAGGGAGTGACGAAGATTTTTTATTGAGAAACTCTGGGAAAAATGAGACTCCATTAAGTTCATAAGTGCCCGGTGTTTTTTTTTTTTTTGTTAAAATTTTTGGAGTGGCTTTGCCTGGAGTGGCCAACTTGCCCCATTCTTCTGTAACTTAAAATAAAAGTTTTTCAGAGGAATTTTTTTTTCTCTCTCTAAAATGTAGACTTATTTTGCCTCGGGCTCCCACTTTAATCATAAGTGTCACAATATATTTTTTTATTGAAAAAATTTATTCTCGATAAAATAATTTGATTAATAACGTAGTTATTTAATCGAATAATTATTGGGCGTGAAAAATTGTTCATCGAGTAAATGAGGAAGAAAAATAATGTTGCGTAATAGGGGAAAATTATCGTAAGTTGTCAAGTATATAATATGACGGATATTATTATTATTATCATTATGATTATGACGTTCTTTTTTTATTTTATTTTTCAATCAAGGGAAGTGTATTAAAGTTTAGAGGGCAATCTTATCAACGTCAACGGGAATATGATCCTGTCGTGATGACATCACTTTGGCTAATGGTTCCCAGTGGGCCTGATACCTGTTCCCCTCTTTACCTTGCCTTGTCGAGCCTTTCTCGAACCATTTACCACCCTTAACGCACGTGCTAAGAATACGTTTGATGTTGACAGTGTGTCACTAGAGTAATTCAATCAACAAACGATTCATGATCAACATTATCCGCCTCATTATTTTATTTATCACTCAACATCCATTTTTATATTTTATCTTATCATTTAAATCACATACATGAGTATCACTAAAAAATCTGCTGATTTTTTTTTTTCAATCTCGAATAGAAAAATGGTTTCAGAAGCTCTTAAAAAATCGGCATCATCCCAAGTAGCACAGAAAACTTTAAGATGTCATAAAGATGTCTTTTAAAAGGACAAGACAAATTTTTTTTTTGTCTCAAAGCCAAGTTTTTTTTATACAAATAAGACACAGATGTTGATCCTAGAAGTCATAGGAAATTTGTGATCTTTTTTCCTTCAATTACATTTAAAAAAACTTATTTTTTTACTAAAAATTTCAAACTGGTCTCACTGTCCCGGCTGATCATATTGCCTTATTTTTTTTTACAAATCGTAACAAATTATTTTTAAACAAAAAATAATTTTATTAATTTAAAATCGCGTCCAGATCAACTTAATAAAATGGTAAAATCATAGGGAGGTGGACAATATAATACAAAATTAGAATTTAATTTTGACCAAATATTGAACGTTTCGTCCCTTTATTGGGACTTCTTCAGCAACTAAAATAAGTCATTATAAAAGATTTATAAAAATTATATAAATAAACAAACAAAGGGACGAAACGTCCATTATATGGTCAAAATTAAATTCTCATATTTACAAAGTTCGCAGGAAAGTGGACAATAGGCTGTAAATCAAAATACTAATTGGTAATTAATTGCGACGTTTCGGTCATATATTTGACCTTCATCAGGCATCTCAACACGCAGTACATAATAAACATCACATATAATACACATTTGATCTTATTAATATTTAAATTATATTACAAATTAATACATTTGGTAAAATAATTATTTTGAAATATAAAAGTAACAAATGAAACATGTGACTTAGAATAATACTCATTGCACACTTTTATTATGTACTGCGTGTTGAGATGCCTGGTGAAGGTCAAATATATGACCGAAACGTCGCAGTTAATTAACAATTAGTATTTTAATTTACATCTTATTGTCCACTTTCCTGCGAACTTTGTGAATATATATAAAGAATGGACACAATGACAGATTATTAAATTCTAATTTTGTATTATTGTCCACCTCCCTATGATTTTACCGTTTTAAAAAATAATTTTTTTTGTCTCTAAATTGGTGTCTCATTTTACCCCAGTCTCACTTATTTTAAGTAAAAAGTCATTTTACTGGTTTATAAAAATTAAAATATATAAAAGAGCAATAAAAATTTGATAGTTTTTTTTTGACCTTTCGAGTAATAAAAATAATCATGAGGTCATCAATATATGAAGTAATAAAAAAAAAGGTGTGATTTTTTCCTCTCTCTCTATATATATACACAATAATAATAATACTAACAATAATAATAACAATAGCAATAATAATAACAGTGGGTCATTTTAGAATTCAATTTATCCTTAATAGCAATAGACGTGAGATAACGTAAGTTCTTTTATTATGAAATGTTCCATTGGGATCAAATATCTAAGATAGTTTATTAGTTATTACTCTGGTTCTTGTCTCGTTTGCAGTACTTCAACGGGTCGTATCCCCTTTCGCGATGACGAAGATACGATCTATTCGACCTACTTTTGAATATACGACCGCGAATAGCCCAGTATATACTGGCAAGAGAGCATGCCAGCATGTGCCTTATCTCACTATGCCCAAGCTCTTAACGTACTCTCTATTTAGCTTTTATTTTATTTTTCGTTGTATTAGTGTTGTTGTTTTTGTTGTGCTGTTGGTTAAAAATGACGCTTTGAGTGTTTGCTTAATTATCGATGGAACTTGATAACGCCCTTTATTTTTTCATGTTTTTTTATCTCTTTAACTTTTTTTTGTGGGCAATAATTTTTCACAAGTATGTTAAAAATATCCCTTTAGAAATTTTTTATTTACTGGTTATTAAAATGCAAATTAATTATTTCTTATCATATTGAATTGCCCATAATGATTTATTGTTTTAAAAAAAATATTTATTAACTATAGCTTATTCGTAGCTTTGCCCGCATTAATATATGACATGTCTCACAGAAAAATATAAATGAGTTTGTTTATGTCTTTGAATTTAAATTTAAAATATAAATAAATCATCTGTATTTGCAGTTACAAAACAAAAAAATATTTAAAATAAAACAATGATATCTTTGAAGGAAAACAATAAGTTGCAACACAAAATTATAATAACATTTTTTCATATATTGAATTTCATAATAAAAGAAAAATGTGTTTATTGTTATGCATTTGCGATGAGTTCTTTAGTATACTTTTACACTGACTAATCAGTAAAAATATAATCAGTTATAAAATCGTCCATAATGTAAATTTTCATTAAATTATTTAAAATGTATACCATATAGCTTTAAAAATATCAATCAATATAAAAAGAGTATCAAATTGTATTGAAAATTGTATTTAACTTTAGATGTGAAATCTTGTTTCATATACAGGCAAATTTGTAATATACCCATATAACAATCTTGTTCAAGGTTTGAGAAAGCCTGATCTCAAGTTCGATAGAAGTTAGTGTCTTTTCCTACCTGTGTCTTGCTGCAGATACTTGTGGCTAGATTTCAATAGCAGTCTAGTGCAAGCCTTCCACAAGAAATTCATGCCAGAATATAACTCAATTCTGGAGGAAGACTACAGTTGAAAATAGTTGCGCATGGCTTGCTCAAGATCTGCTTAAGGCTAAAAATTGACGTTGAGTCGTGAGCAGATCTTGAGCAAACCATTCGTAAGTATCTGCCGTAAGTTACTGCTGCAAGAAATGCGTCAGAAACTTTTAAACTGCACTGTCTCTAAGATATCTTCAATATTTTTGTGTACAATGCCTTCAGCAAGTCATGCACAAGTCTTGATGACGATTTCTTGCTACATGATCTTGCGCAAGACTCATACGTAGAAAAAGACACTAGTGACTACACAAAAAAAAAAAAATTCTCGACTGAAGGTAAATATTCTGGATTCAAGAAAATTTTTTTGGAGACCTAAATTTTCTCAGATAAAGTAGAAATCTTCTCCAACCAAGACGAATTCTCTTAGCTCAAGAAAATCTTGACTTGGTTCCCGAAAACGTTTGTCTTCAAAAATATTTTCTTGACTCAAGATATCTGTTTTTTCTGTGTACAGGGATTTTGCTCATGCATGTGTTGCTTGGGTAGTGCGAGCTCGTATACTTGGTTATGTGAAAAAAAAAATAGCTTTTACAAAATATCTGTAAAATCATATATAGGAAAACGTGGGGAAAAATAAGACACCATTAATTAAGATTTTTTGACAAAAAATGTAAATTTACCGTTTGTATGAAAAGATGGGGTAAAATCAGCTCGGACAGTGCAGCTAACTTGCAATTTTCAGTAAAAAATGTCAGGTGTCTTTTTTGCGCCATCTTCCCCTAAATAAAGAAATACTGAGGAGATTTGTAAATGTTTGACTTAGGTTTAAAAATATTGAGGAATAAATTATGAATTATTTGACTTTGTTGGAAGTCGGGCGTATTATAGTAGTAGAAGCCAGTAAGCAAAAGTGAAGACGAAGGAGAAAGAGAGCAATAGGAAACTATGAGGTTATATATTAAGTATATAACCTTGAAGAAAAAAAACTTTCGTTTTTTACAAATTACTCGGATTTATGTGAGAGTTTACTGATAAAAAAAAATGGTCTGTACGTTGATAAACGATCTAAACTATAATATTTATGCGAAAATTGATAGAGATCTGTACAGCAGTTAAAGCTTGAAAACAAACAAATAAACAGACATAATTTCATTGTTATATATAGCAGAGATAAGAATAGGGATATATATTTTCAGAACATGAAAAAATAAAAATAATATTTCAATGGTTGAAGGATCGTTTGTGAAAATCATATTCTTTTAAAAAATTATAAATAACTTATTAAAAAAATAAATTCTTACACAAATATAAAAAAATGAAACATATAAATTTTTTAACGAAAAAAAGAGCAGTGGGAAAATTTCAGTTTTTAGTGCACGAAAAAAAATGAACTGTAGAAATTGAGAACGACAAGTAATATAATGATAAAGCGAACAGTAAAAATGATTATTCTAAATAGTAATTTTTTCGTTTATGATTTAAACGTGAATAATTACAATGAAAATTGACACCCGGGTTCCGGGTTATAATTTCAAACACTAATTTTTAAAGTTTATTTTTTTTCGTGTGCAAAAACAGTCCATTCATATAAAAAACTTCAAGTATTACACAGAGAAAAAAATATAGTAAATTTTACTAAAAAATATGAGAATAATTACTAAATTTGGATAGTAATTTTGAAACGCTTATGATTTATATGAAAAATTCATAAACAGATTAGCATATTTTATAAGTCGTTTAGTAAATTTTACTATCCCAGTTTAGTAAATTTCACTATCCCATTTAGTAAATTTTACTATATTAGAATGGAAAAAAATAAAATTAAATTTTTAATAGTTTTTCAACTTTTTATTATTATTGAATATTATTATTTCTGTCATCTATATTGGTGTTGGTGTGGATTTTTGTTTTTTAAAAAATCACTTGATTCAACCGAGATTCGAACCCTGATTTCCCGCGCGCGAGTCCTTTCCAATGTCTGACGGCCCAGTGTGCCCTTTGAACAAAAGTTTCAGAACTTGTAATACATATTTGTATATGCTATCCCCACCAAATTTTAATTTTATCTATACATAGTAGAATTTACTATACAGATAGTAAAAAAATATAATCGTGTTAGCTAAAAATACATTGCGTATAGTAATTTTTAATATTTTGTATAGTAACAAATCCTATATTGTATTAGAAAAGTTACCTTCTTAAATTAGTATTTATTAATATTACTTATAGTACAATTTACTATACAAATAGTAAAAAATATAATCGTCTTAGCAAAAAATACAATACGCATAGTAATTTTTAATATCTTATTATGTAATTATTACTAACTAGTAAATTTTACTAAACGTTTAGTAATAATTATAATACAGAATGTATTTTTTTATATCTGTTAGTAATATTTATTGGCGTAACTAGTAGGGTAAGTGATTCATAATGTGTCAGCGCGATGCTAAACACATCGCGGGTGACGAATTATGACTTACCCTACATGTTGCGTCCATAGTTTTATTCAACTCATATGCGCTATTCACGTTTTATTAATCGCCTAAAAAGCGAAGTCTCAATAGCTGTTTAGTGACATGGTGAAAAAAAAACATTCGGCATCACAACCTTGGCTACTCAATGGGTAACAACAGGGAATTGTAATTACCCCATATTCAGTAAGAGCTTGAAAGATAGTTACGTTTATTTTCATTACGTCACAATGGCCGGGATAGTAGACATCTTTATTGCGTTTTGACAAATAATTTTTCACCAGTCGGTAAACGGCCATTTAGGGTTCGCATTTTAGGCATGATAAAACGTGAATAGCGCGCATGAGTTGAATAAATTTAATTATAATATTGTAATTGTTACTATACTTTTTATACAATTATAGATACCAAATTTTACAGTTTCTAATGTATTTTTAAATTAATGAAACTATTTCATGAATGAATCAGTTTTTTTTTTTTTTTTTATTTCAAAGTCGCATAAACAGCAAAGGTCATAAGCGACTTCAGTAGCATACATATGGTACAGTTTACATAAGGTGAGAATTAGATCTTATAACGCAATTTTAAGTTTCTTAGCAGGTTTAGAACTGTAATCAAATTGTTTTTGTCATTTAAACATTTTGCTATTTCCGTTAGTAGCTTGATGGTCTTATCTGTGGTACCTGGACATTCTACTAGAAGATGTTCGGATGTAAGTGTTGATTCACATTTTGGGCATTTATTGGTGGGTGTTCGTGGAATGAAACAGTATTAAGGACTGAAAAAAGTCTTATATGAAACTGTAATAATTACTACGTCTCAGAAATAACCTGTACGAAAAAAGTATGCATCCGGGCAAAATGGAATATATGTCTCATATATCCGACATACATTCAGATTTGCCCGGATATATACTTTTTGCGTACGGGGTATAATTTTTACAGTTTCAAAGAAGTGGGACTTTGCTGGCATTTGAATTTTTCCACTATTTTTTTTCCGTGTTCATACTGAAGATAAACGGGCCCCTGAAATTAATTAAATAAATGAATAATAATTTTTTTTTTTTGACAGAATCACTCTCGATTATTTATTTTGTTTTCATTTTTTTATTTTGATGACAGATACAATATACACTGTGTTAACTAGATGAAACACTTATAATTAACGTTTTTAAAATCTACTTAAAACATTACGTATGAGCGCATCAATAAAAGATATATATATAAATATATATATATCGTAATCAATGAGATTTAGCATAAAAAAAAAGAAACTAATAATTTTATTCATTCGTTTATACTTTCAGCCCGTTAAGGGATGATTGCCAAAAATTTTAAAAATGCAACAGAATCATGATATATTATATTTTATGTATACATTTATATAATGAAATATTTACACTGTATTATAATTAAATATTTAATTATTTATTATAATTCTATTTATATTAAATTATTTGTTTTGGACCAGATCCACTCTTAAATCCGTTTTTTTCCGCGTTTTATCTAATAACAAGGAATCTAAGGTATGAATTGTTTGAGTCTTTGAGAAAGATCGGTAATATCTTTAGAACCGATCTTGTCCTTTCAGCAAACGTCGTCACAGTAAGAAAAATTTATTTTATTTTATTTTTTTCTTCTATCCCTATGACCCTTGTTCGTTCGTTCATTCGTTCGTATTTTTTTATATTTTTTTGCTGAGTCTGCGCCGGCTTTTCCTACAACTCGTTTCTCTGTGAAAAACCGAGCAGAGAAACTCGAGTATCGGATATCTTAATCAAAAGAACTCGTTGGAACTCTACAGTCGCTTGACCTGTTTCCACGTAATTGGAGTTAACGTCTTTGCATTTATTTATTTTTCTTTTTTTTTTTTTTCATTAATTTAAATGCGTTATTTTACTTCTAGTGTTAAAATTTTCTTTTTTTATTAATTATCATTTTATCGTCAATAATCGATCATTAATTGATGATCCTGAAGTTAGCAGACAATTGGTAATTTTCGGATTTTTTTTTCACCAAATCAATTACAAAAAAAAAAAAAAAAACTAAAAATATGCACATATAGAAAATTTTCAAAACTAAAAGTGCCACTTTTTCAAATATTTTTTTTTTTTGTAGTTTATTGTATAAAAAAAAAATCCAAAAATTATTAGACGTCTGCTAACTTCAGTATCATCATTAATTGTCATAATACTGAAGTTAGCCGACGTCTAGTAACTTTTGGATTTTTTTTTAGACGATAAATTAAAAAAAAAATGATAATTTAAAAAATTCCACCTTTAGATTCTTAAATTTTCCACATGTGCATATTTTTAGTTTTTTTTTTTAATTGATTTGTTGAAAAAAAATTCGAAAATTGTTAATTGTCTGCTCAACGGAGAGAAATGTCAAGTAAATATTCCTATGCAGCATAGTAATGGTGACATTACTCTATAGTTTGTATATGCAGTCACATAAGAGCGTCGTGACACAAACTATAGAGTAAAATAACCATTACTGTGCTGCATAGGAATATTTACTTAACATTTCTCTCCGTGTAACTTCAGGATCATTAATTGTCAATAGACGATAAGTGATTTTAAGTCGGTAAGAATTAGTAATGAGCAATTATATTTATAATTTTTATTTGCTTTCAATCAACATGGACATAGATCACTTTTATTAAATTTTTTTGTCTCACTTCAGCATTGAAGAAACCAGTCTCGTTTAATGTCTCAAGACATTAATGATGATTTAATTATTTTCTTATTTACTATTATTATTATTATTATTATTATGATTTTTGTTTATTATCAATCATTACTTCTTATGTACAATTATTACTTATTCATCATTAATCACTTGCACAGTAAGCTTTCACTCTTCGTTTCACATAAATGTGGGCTCTGGTAACAATTCGACATTATTATCACTAAAATAAATTTGTTAACGATTAATATCAAGACAATTTTATTTTTTAACATCAGGAACTTTATTAACTTTTTTTTTTAATTAATAACAATGTGATTAATAATGTCGAATTGTTCAGGTACATATGCCCCAATTAATAATAAAAATAATTTTCTTTTTTAATTTGAAATCTAAAAAAATCTTCAATAAAATTTAGTTAAAATTTTTATTATTAATTAATTTACTTTATAAAAATAATAATTAAAAATAAATCTTTTTTTTTGGTAATTAAATTCATTAAAATATTTGGTAAAAAAATAAATTACCTTGAAAGCCCGATGAAAAAAGATTTTATACAATTGTATAAAATTATATATAAATTGGATAGAAAAAAAGGCCCGATCTAATTGTATGCAATCGTACATAATTATATCTAATTGTATACAATCATACAAATTGTATACAAATATATATATTTGTATATAATCACATAATGTTTTCGTATAGATTATATATAATTATATACAATTCTATATAATTGTATACAAATATATACATTTGTATATAAATACATACTTTATTCGTATAAATTATATATAATTATATACGCTTCTATATAATTGTATACAAATATATACATTTGTATATAAATACATACTGTATTCGTATAGATTACATATAATAATAGACAAATCTATACAACTGTATACAAATATATACATTTGTATATAAATACATACTGTATTCGTATAGATTTTATATAATTATATACAATTTTATATAATTGTATACAAATACATACTGTATTCGTATAGATTATATATAATTATATACGATTCTATATAATTGTATGCAAATATATACATTTGTATATAAATACATACTGTATTCGTATAGATTTTATATAATTATATACAATTCTATATAATTGTATACAAATACATACATTTGTATATAATTTTATTATTCTTTTTTGTATTTTTATATAGAATTATATACGGTTGTATGAAATTGTGCATAAATATACAAAAATTTTATATAATTATGCATCACCTCTATCCAATTGTATATAATTCATATATAACTGTATACAGTTATATAAAATCTTTTTTCATCGGGTATAATGAAAAAAAAGTTTTTCAATTTTTAAATAAAAGTCATTAATTAATTTCACACTGACTAGCATCATACAATATATTTATGAAAGGTTACAAGGTTATGTTGATATTACGTTTTATCATATTTATATAATATTAATATAAATATTATTAATAGAATTTAAAAAAAGGAAAAATTAGCAGAGTCTTTAGCGTGTTAACGATCAGATTGCATCACTCTTAATATTCTCTCCAATTATTTAAAACCCTTCAATTAATATTATATTATATAATTTTATATCATATTTATTCATGTATTTATATTTATCTCGAGACATCAACGATAGGATGCCAATTAGTCAGCTGAAAATAAATTAAAGGATTTTTTTTTTTTTATATTTATATTGTACCAAAAAGGATAAAAAATAACACGAAGACTAGACAATAGGGGTCGTGGTATTATAATTAATTAAATATATATATATATATTTATATGTATTTTTTTTAAATGTATCAGTTATTTTATTTATTTAATTGGGAAATAGTATTGTCGAGACGAACTAAACAACTAAAGCTTCATCTTAATAATAATAATACATATGTACAGTTGAGTCAATTTAATATTTTATTTATTTTTAATGACCCAGAGAGCGAGACACGAGTTAAAAAAGACACGACATATCAAGTCGTTTATTATTTTTTTTTTCCTACACAGAACAGAAGGATTTCTCGCGGCAAGAAAAATTTTGCTCTATGAAATGAAAACGAAAATTTTCTTGACCCAAAAATTTTTTTCTTGACTTGAGAAAATTTTCGTTTTCAATTTATAATGCAAAATATTTCTTAGGACAAGTAAAAATTTTCTTGGCGTGAGGAAAAGTTTTTTGAGCCAAGAAATCCTTTTTTTCTGTGTAATATTATTGTTATTATTATTATTATTATTATTATTATTATTATTATTATTATTATTATTATTATTATTATTATTATTTTTTTTTTTTTTTTTTTTTTTTGGTAGATTATTGTGAACTGAGAAAATTTTAAATGCATAATTAAAATTTTATTTTAGTGTTTTAAATTTTTTTTCGATGCATATGAATAATAATATAAAAGCTTGTTTGTCGTACGACATTTATTTGCATTACATAAAGCATTCTTCTCGTTAAATTTTTTATTAGTCAATAAAAATTTATCAGCCATTTATTCAAGTTCTTTTACTTACCCTAAGAGATCTGAATTACGGTAAATTACCGCATTTTTACCGCAAAATAACGTAATGTATTGCAAATTTGACCGTAAAATGCCGTACTCTTAAAATTTTATTTATACAACTAAAAAAAAAGGAAGTAAAATTGAATTTTATTTGAATTCCTTAAATTCACATTGGGACGAATAAAACTCATGATTATATTCTTCATTTACTTGAAGAGATAATTTTAAAAATTATAGTAAAAAAATTCCAAACTACATGTAAATTCAAAATCGGTAGTTTTTTGTATTTTGTTAATAGTCGATTAATAATCAAACAGTCAAGGATATTTGGACAGCAAAAAAATTTATCAGCAATAAATAACATTTTTATTATGGCGTTTCAAAGTTTATGATTAATAAAAGTAGGTGTGATGTAGAAAAATAATTAGATTATCAAGTTATTTATCGTGTTTTCAAATTTTTTAAATAAATTATATGATGAAAGTTTAGTTCAGTGAGTAAGGGAACTGTAAAACTTTAAAATGATCGAGAAATGGATTTTTGTTTCGTACACTTTTGAAAATTTTTTATTCTGAACAAGAACATGAAATTGTTATAAATGTTTAAATTTTTTTTTAGGGAAAAAATTATTTTTTGATAAAGAACACAGTTGTGAGGGTAGAATTCACTTTTTTTTTTTTATTAATTCCTCTAACGTTCAGTATCCGAAAATATTTCGACAACTATTAGAAAATGTGTCGATGGCGCGAATTTTTTTCGTATTTTAAAAAAATAATTTTTCTCCTCGACGGGCGGAAAGCGTCAACTTTCGTCCCGCTGTGCAAAACGAAGTTGCCGCTTTCCGCCTCCGTCGAGGAGAAAAATAGCATACACTCCTCGGGAAGTAAATAAGAAAGCCTCAGATCATATGTTTGTTGACCTCGGCTTCGCCTCGGCCAACAATTACATGTGATCTGAGACATTTCTTACTTTACTTCCCTCAGTGTGTAATATACTATTAAATAAAAACGTTTAAATTATGAGTTCTTAAAATTTCAATTAAATTATTTTCATGAAAATTCGCAGGACTGATTTAAGATTTTGAAAAAAATTCATTTTTTATTTTTAAAAATTATCCACTTGCAAAATAATTTATATTTTAATTTCAATTTTTGTCAATTTGAATTTTCGAATAAAATTTAAAAAAAAACTCGTAAATTTACTATTTTTTTTACTCTATTTTTTCAATTTTAATTCAGAAGCTAAAAAAAAAAGTTTTCTTTTTTACTCGTTAACAGTAATGAGAACGCACTTGCGATAAAATAAGATAAGTGTCTTCAAGTTGAGACGTATACACAAGAGAGAAGTTTCTGTAGTAGTAGATGCAATGATGAGAGTTTTGTCGCACTTGTTTTCTCTACGTGCTTCTATACTACTTATATTGCTGCATTATTACGACGTTTTTCTGCGTCTGGTCACGAACAATAATGAACGTGAAAGAAATTTTTTAATAACTTAGAATTTATTTTATGAGTCAAAAAAATATAAACTTTTTTTTTTATTTATTATTTGGATAAATTATACTACGCCATTTCATTAATTTTTTTTTTGCATGAAGCTTTACAAGTATGTTCAGTATATTTTGTAGTATTAAGGTCACAAGGGGTTTTATATTTATTATTTTTAGTTCAGATCGCAGTATACGAATTGATAATATATCCTACTCATCCTCTAGAGATGAAAAAAAAAAAAAATATTCAGCTAGAGGGTGTGTAATTTAGTATTTTTCGTTTCACTATACGTTAAAAAATTTCAATTGTATAAATGAAAAATTAAGGTTTGCAAAAATATAGAGCGAGGTTTATAAAATTACTCGTGTGCCGGAAGTAATTTCAATTAATTAAAAATATGTGTATCCGATTTTTATAAGTAAGAGAATAAAATAATGATATTTGTCTTTTATATCCATGTGGAAAAATATTAATATTAATAGTTTCGTATAAATTAAAAGTAACATTGCAATAAAATCATAAAATAATTACAGAAATTCGTAATTATTAAAATTTTTTATTTAAATTAATATTTATAATTATTTTGTTGACACCTTAATGTATTATGTTTAATTATTATTCTTTAAATTTTTAAATATTTATTGATACTTAAAAACATTAATCTGAATTAAATTTTAACAATTACGCGTTTGAAATAAAAATAAAATATTAGAATTCTATTATCAAATTTTCTCAGTCACAAGGATCTACGGAGATAATTTTACGGTAACAATTACAATATATTATAGCAATGATTCCCATATCGTATGGTAACAGGTTTTTTTTTAATTCGATTATAAAAATGGTACCCATATAGGGGAGGGAGGGGCAAAAGGGGGTACTTAAGGAAATACCAAGTTTTCGAGGACTCAAATACGCGAAATCTTTTTTTTTTTAATGATATTCAAAGTAAATATAAGAAATTTTTAGTTACCGTTGGAAAAAAAAATTTTTAATTTCTGCGGGCAAAGTGGGGTACCCCCTAAAAAAGGTAAAAAAAAAAATTTCTGGATTTTAAACGAATTTGATTAAGTAGAATTTTTTTTTAAGTAATTTACATGAAGAAAAATTATATTTTACATGTTTATTGGATACAAAAGAAGAAAAAAAATTTTTAATAGTTTTTATCATAAAACAAACGTCATTAATATTTTTGAACTGACAATTGATTTTTGAAAAAGTTTATCAAAAAAAATTCAAAGTAACGCTTAATTATATTTACAGAAGTAATTTTGGAATGTTTAAAAACCATTTAAAATATAAAATTTTTTTTTATAAAATTTTGTGGGTACCCCGTTTTGCCTACCCTACCCCCTTTTGCCCCCCTTCCCCTATATTATGGTAACCATTTATATCTGTATAGGTTTCATTCCAGTACAGCGTCGGAATAGTTCCTATAAAACTATAGGAATAATTCCTGTCATTATGCTCACCATTCCCATGCATTATGGTAAATATTACCATATATAATGGTGATGATTCACATAATATACAAGAATCATTCCTATAATATCATGGTAAAGATTTCTAGAATATTTAGAAATTCTTCATATTATGGGAATCGTTATCCCAATATAATGGTAATGGTTACCACAGTAATGGTGTAATTATTACTTAACTATGATACTATCATGGTAACCATTACCATAATTTTATGGTAATAATTAATATATTATGGGAATGGTTACCATGATGCAAAGGGTTTATTTCCATACGCACCTAGGAAACGTTCCAATATGGATGTAGAATATATTGTTATGTGGCTATGGGAACTGTTCTCATTAGTAAGGTAATCATTACCATAATTTAACTGCCATACCATACAGGAACTTTTACTATAAGACCTACACCCATAGTTATGGAAACTTACCAGAAATTATGGGCGTATATCCTTCTAATTATTACCATAACTTTATGGATTTATATTATATAAATGTATTAAGAACAGTTACCATAATTATCTCTCCGTGTATTTATTACGTATATATATGTTAAATTTTTTTAAAGCATTGATGGATTTTTTCTTTGGCTATACTCTCATTATTTCCCGAATGCTTGCGTTTCTTTGAGGATTTTTTCAGTTCTATTGCATATATATTACATTCTTACTGAACTAGATGTATGATTTATATAATAATAATAATAATAATAATAATAATATATAGTTTATACAGTGACCTTTAAATAAAAGGTCTAATATGTGTGAGTATTGCCGCCGGGTATTATAAATATAGCCGCAAAATTAAGGTAAAATAAATTCAATAGAGCAGTAGACAGAGACATAGAAGGAGTGAGTAAAATCGTGGTTGCTTCGCTTGACCACCATGCTGCATTGCCGCAGGATACTCTCCTGAAACATAGGAACACACTACAAATATCTGTTTCTGTTCATCATCATTATTATTATCATCATCATTGTTATTATTGTTACTATAGTCGCTTGTTCTCAAACAACTTCATTATATTTCAAGTGTATAAAATTTCTAGCAAAAAAAAAAGACGTTAATTCTTTAATTAACAGGGGTTCGTACTTCTCTCTCTATTACACTCAAGTCCACGAACGGTACTCTCTTAAAATGAACCAGTGAATTTCACTGGTTGAATCAGTGAACGTTGCGCTCACTGGTTTCAACCAGTGAACTAAAAATATGTAAGCGCGCGGGTACAGCAGCATTCTGTACATGAGTATATTTAAGTGTTTTAAGATGTAAACAAATAAGTAATATTTATTGATTATCTTCATGTAATATTTTAACTAACTTTTATATAACAATAATAATTATATGCCACAATTTTTACAGAGTTTAAAAATAAATAACTTTGGAGTAATTTCAATAGCTTGAAGCTAACCTCAAAAATGAATGACATAATTTTAAAATTAAACAATATAAAAAGCCCATTGAAAATGGAAACAAATTAAATTTTTATAAATCCTAATAAATATTATTTATTTTATTACAAAATAATTTTTAATTAAATATAATTGTTATTAAGACTCTTTTAGTTCACTTTGTTTTTAAATAAACGTTTATAATAAAATAAAATTAATCTAACCTATTGTGTTTATATTTATGTAGTACACCGGCGTATCACTGGTTTAACCAGTGAATTTCACTGGTTTAACCAGTGAATTTCACTGGTTCAACCAGTGAGTTTCACTGGTTCAACCAGTGAGCCATACGATCATCTTAGTCCACTGGTTGAATCAGTGAATTTCACTGGTTGAACCAGTGACCGCTCGATTCACTGGTTGAACCAGTGGATTTCACTGGTGAATCAGTGGATTTCACTGGAAAATCAGTGAAATTTCACTGGTTCATTTTAAGAGAGTACTATCTTTGTTGCACTTTTGCAGTAAATGAAATCTTTGGCTGAGTTGTTTTCTTTAACAATCAAATATTGTCAAACATCTTAAGCACACTTCGCTAGATTAGACAGTAGTGCATCAATGTGCGGTCTGTATTTTGTATTTGGAGATTTCGTTTACGAAAAAAACTCAGCCGAAAATATCTGATAACCCCTGTTAAACTATTTCTATTTCATGTTATTTTGTTTTGTCTCTGAGTATGAGGATTTTTGACGTTTTAAATTCGGCATTGGCTTTGAAATGTCTATTGAATTATTGTCTGATGTCATGGACAGAGTTTGAGAATTGTTGTTGTGGAATTGTGGTGATCTTTGAAAATGCTAAGACATTATTTTAGATAACTTTTTGTTGGTGCTCACCATTGAGAACGTGAACGGTAATCGACTTGGGTTGAGCATTGCTTGGATTGCAAGTATATTGTCCCGAGTCTGAAGGCTTGGCATGTTGGACCAGCAAAAAACTTGTCGTACTGTCGCCCTTTTCCGTTACTACCGAAACGCCACCTCTGCTGGAATCGTAACTAATTATCTGTAATTAGAGAATCATAGTTATCATTATTAGTTGGTTAGTATCACTGAAAAAAAGATTTATTTGAGCCAACTAAGATTTATTTGAGCCAAAGATATCGTATATTTGGATATGGCCAAATAAATATTTAATTGTGAGAAAGATATAATATATTTGAGTAGTTTAATTGTGTGAAATAAGTGATTTATTTGTGGTAAAGAAATGATCCAATTGCTACAAATAAATAAGGGCTTCAAATATATGTATAGTATCGCCAAATTTTAGGTTATTTGTCACAAATTTAATATCTTTACCACAAATATATCAATTACTTACCACAAATAAATGATATATTTCCGTCAAATTATAAAATTATTTGAATCAACTGTCATATTTTGTTGTACCAAATATATTTATTTGTCATTAAGAAATATTCAAAACAAAGCCACAAATAAATTGATTTATTTGGGACAAATATTTCTTTTTTTCAGTGATAGAGTTTCATTGTTTTTAGTAGATTTCTTATAGAAATATAGCTATTGCATTTGTCCTCATGGTGAAATTTTCAAATTTTGTATAATCTGACATAATTCGTCGAGTAGATTCCAAAAATACTATTAGTTAAAAATTTTTTGTATTTATTCCTGATAATTTTCACGTATACACAACCCATATACTGTAAAATACTTGCGGAGTGGATGACTTTTTATTAATTTAATTTCCTCTAAGTGAATTTCACTCCGAAGGGGAGTTTCGGAAAATATTAATTATAAAAAAAATTACTAATACATAGTGAACTTAGGTCTTTTATATTTTGACATTTATATTGAGTACGGAAATAATTACGAGTTTCCTTTTCATATATTCACGCGATATGATTTTAAAAAATTATAAGCAGCTGATAATAAAACTTTCAAAAATATAATTCCACTGAGTCACAAACTGTCGCATGACTTACATCAACCATACCACGAAATAACATTTCATATTGTACCGAAATATCAAATATTCCCATAAAAACTATGTTACCATAGCTATTCAATGATTTAATATTTTCACTATGTATTACATAAGGTACCGGTGGGTAATAAGGCCTAGCTAAGGGAGATTTTGAATAGAATCGAAAATATTGCATTTAATTATCGAAATGTATCATTAATCATTATTTCAATACATTAGCCATAAAATATAATGAAGTAATGGTAATTTATACCATAGACAAACAAAAAATTAAACTTTAACAAAAATACGAATAGGCCTTATTTTACTACGGTAGGATAATAAGGCCCACGGGTTCAACAAACTGGAATAGTTTAATTGTACTTAATAAAATTGATATTAGAGATGAATCATCACTTAAATTTAGCAACAATACTTTTTTATAGACAGAAGACTAGATTGCTTTGCTCAACAACACTTGAAACTATTAGTATCCGTTTTAGAGTCAGAAGACTAGATTGTTTTTTATAATTTCTTCTGCGCTACGATAGCATATGACGGATGATGAAATATAGAAGACAGGGAAGGTGGTATCGAGACTCTATAAACTTGTCGTAACATCTCTATGCAAGACCCTTCTACTAGAGTAGCCTTTAGCGAAGGTGGTTATTTTAAATATCATTTCTGTCACTTAGGCCTTATTACCCGCAGGTACCTTATTACCCGCAGGTACCTTACATGAAATTATAATTTAGTGAGTTACTAAAACATTTTATAAATTAAAAACATAATATTTTAAGTTTAATTATTAATATCTGAATAAATTATTTATTTAAATAATTATGTTTCTAATTAACAGCTGTTCCTATTAATTATAAATTTATTTAAGTATGGAGCAGAGTGAATGCGGATTGAAATAAAATTCGCGTCACTCGGAAATCACTCCGTCCATGAAAAATCCCTATTCACTCCTTATGCGGAGTAATTTTTTTTAAACCGGAACTCCGAGTGACGGAGAGAATTCGGATTGAAATAAAATCCGAACTCACTTCCAATATTTTAGTGTAGGTTGAAAATTCTCAATAATTTTTTTTTCATCAGAAAAAAATATAACATAGTATTGACAGATTCTTGTAATTATAATCAACTAAGAATTTCATTTTTATTTCTAACGGTATTTAATAATAGAAGTAAAGATTCTTAACTAATTAATTATATAAATTATAGAATTTATTATAAACTCATTATATCAAGGGTACGTACTATAAGCTTTTAACTCAAAGGCTTTCATATAATATGTAATTTTTGTCAATTAGAATAAATTAACAACAATGTCAGCGAAAATTAAAATTCAAGTTTTCAAAATATTTAAAATGTATGTAAAATTGTAAATTGTCGCAAAATAAATAAAAAGAGTGAACATAGGACGAAAAAAAATAATTTAACGACTGTGTGTCGAAGAAAAAATACAAAGGATGAGTTTGTGTAAACATTTTTTTTGAATTAATAATGGATACATTGGGATTGTCTGGGATGAAAGAGGTGCTCGAAAAGTCTCACGTCTCATTTCTCCTGAGGATGATGTAAGCATTCGAATAAGAAGAACTAGTACCAGAAAACGAACAAGAATAAGAAAATGTAAGAATGGAACTAAAAAAATAAATATATTTCGCTTGAATCCCGGAAGACGAGAGGCGTCTGAAGAACGTTTTGCTAAGCATCAACGTTTCATGTTTCTCCTCGACATGCGCATGTTGTACTTTACTATCTCGATGTATGTTTGTCCTGTGCTTTAACTTTTCTTCTCAACTGAAGCGCAGCATTCATTTCGACAGGCCATACCATCTGCGACGGAGACAAATGTTGAGAAAATAATTTTTTAAAAATATTTATTCATCTTCAATAAATAAATTCCAGTAACTTTTCAATGTATTTGCTGCCTTTATATTTTTATCTTTACTTGTCAATCCATATTTAACTAGATATAGAAATCAGTTGCCTCGAAGCGGGCGTGGCTTAACTATCTTTTGTAAATGTCTTCATGAATATTTTTAAATCTATTTTATTCACTACTAAATTTACTTTAGCTTCATTTGCTTTTGTATTTTAATACTTTTTTACCATTATTATACATAATCAATCTTTCATTTGTGTGAAACGCTGAGCGAAAAATAGTATATTACACACCAAGGGAGAAAAGTAAGATATTCAGACCCTCAAGTACTATTGGCAAACATGCAGATTGGGACATCTTACCTTTCTCCGTGGTCTGTATACTACACGGTAAGAAATATTTTGCGGATATCACTATGCCAGTATGGGCGTGAACGCCATACTGCATGGTATCGAAGATTTTTATAGGTTATAAAATTGTATGCATAGATGATTCGACCATTAAGGGAATAGTAACATTGGCAATAGTTATCGCGGACGCCGCAATGACAGTATGACCGTCGAGCCCATACTGCGTTGCCGTATCCATATTGCTTCTGGCCGATAAACCTAGTCTAACGACATCTATATAGTTTTGGTGGTAATACGATAGTATACATTGATTGACACGCCAGAATTATGGCGGGAAAAACTAGTAGCATTGTGCCCTCGGCATTGTAGTATGGGTCTCAAGGCCATGCTGTTTCGCCGTGCCTGCTATGCATACGAGTGAGCAATACCATAGCTCCAGTACTATACAGTATAGTAAATAACGCCATACTTCTGGGACTCGTTACAATACTGTCTTGAAATATTTCACATACTACACTTATTCAAAAAATTAAAGGAACAAGAAAATTTTATAAATTTTTTAGTGATTTTTGGAAGGCTGTATTTTTGTGAAAAATATCGTATCGAAAAAATAAAAAAAGCAAATTGAAGCTTAAAATCTCTAGTTTAAAGATCTTCCAGCAGAATAATTTTTTGAGTCACGGTTTTTGCGGAATCATAAGAAAAAGGTCGAGACAAAATTTTTCCAAATTTTTTAGTTTCAATTTGATTTTTCATTTTTTCGATACGATCATTTTTCACGAAAATACAGCCTTCCAAAAATCACTAAAAAATTTATAAAATTTTCTTGTTCCTTTAATTTTTTGGATAAGTGTATTTTAGTATCTGTCTTGAGACCATACCAGCATGGTGTTGAATGCCATGCATTTCTTACCGTGTATTTATAATCACACTTGCACCTGAAAGTTTAAATTTTTGTCTCTGTTTCCGGGAAAAATGGCGCGTGTGCCAATTTTGATCATTCGAGTTTTCATACAAGAAAAAAACGACTTTCTTCTCTCTAAACAGGCAAGAATTCGAACTTTCGGCATAGGTATGGTGAAAACATTATTTGTTTTTTCTCAAGGGACGAAACAAGTTTGTTTCCGCCCACTGACTGAAGGCATTTACAATTTACGCGTTTGCTAATATTGAGTATTTTTAATTGCTTGAAAATAATTGTGAAGGTAATAAATGGAGAACTAAATCCACTTCAAAAGAAAAAAAAATTATAATAATTTCCCTCTATCGATTAATGTAATAATATATGATTCTCTTTTCTGCGGTTTATTTGTTATTTTATCAATATTGAATTATCGAGTTATTGTTGGTTGTTTATTCAGAAAGTAAAGAAATAATAGAGAAAAAAAACGAAGTTAATAATTGAATAAAAAAATATTTGATGAAAAATATTGTGATATTTGATATTGGGGGTTTCATTTACTGTCAGTTAAAATGAAACGATGAAAAAAACTAAAAAAATAGACTCACTAATTAGAAAATCGAGACTATTTGGTATATTTGAGCTTCAAGTACGAAAAATTAATCTGCTATAAATGACTAGATGAAAAAATAATATAATTAAAGTTGTGAGTGAAATAGCTGTCAGTTTTATTTATTGATTCAGAAATTTTTTTATGGCTAATGCAGAAAAATTTATACAGTTGTTGGTTAGAGGGCAGTGATAAAAGTGAGAATAAAAGAGGTGGCTTCGGATGTACAGAGTAAATTAAGGGGGTATTTATACTTAATTTCTCTGCCTTACTTTGAAGAAAATTTGTGCTAGTTTGATGAGGAAGAATGGTTATTAGGGTGTTGCGTAATTATATGGAGGCAGAATTTCAAATTAAATGAATTGAAACTTGTTTAAAGTTTAATTGCTCTACTTCTATTTTATTTTAATTAAAAATAAAAATACCTTTGTTTCAACTTTTTCTCATGAATTTTTTTTTAGTTTAATCTATCAAATTAATCTTTATTCAATATATCGATCAACATTTATTATAAACAATTATCACGAAACGAACTTTAGTTCTTAGAGAAAATTGGCCTTTAAAGGCCAAGATGTCGCTTTTTTGATTATAGAGTGATTTTTTTTTTTGAAAATTTTTCGGGGGTCCATCATACACCAGGTATTTCGTATCGCTCAGAAATTATAAATATATCACTCGAGAAAATATGAAAATGACAATACAAACTTTTTTTTGGTAAATTTTTGAGTGAGTCTGCTTTAAAAATTCAAATAAAAAAAAATTATGTTGTCTACAAAGTTTTCGAAATTGAAGTTTTCAGAAGTTCTTAAATGGTTTTAACGACAGGATTACCGAGTTATAAAATTTGATCTGATTTTAGTCTTACTGGACAGTATTTGGACTACTTGGTCTGTTATTGAACTTCTATAAAAATTTCAATCTGTTTTTGATCTACCCGGACCGAAAAATTTGATCTGATTTTAGTCTTATTGGACTATTTGATCTGTTTTTGATCTTTTACAAAAATTTTAAGCTGTTTTCGACCTGTTGTTTTAAAAAACAATTGCGTTACGGGCAGACAAAACTATAGATTAATTCTTGAACTTTAAAAAATTTTAGTTCTGAAAATTTGCAAGGACAAAACTAGATTAAATCATGGACTTATAAAATTTTTATTTACGGGCGATATTTATAAAAAAAATATTAAGTTACAGAATTAATTATGTTTTGTTTGCTATTTATTTAGTATCTTTTGTTGAAAAATGTCGGCAGTTAATGAAAGTTTGACAGCTTAATTTTTAGTTGTCTTGACTGAACATTTATAGCATAGAATAAAAGTGATAAAATAACTCTTGAAATGTCAAGAAATTCTTCTTATTTACTGGATAAAATCGAAAATTTTTGGCAATAGAAAACATCGAAATTAATCAACTTAAAAACAATTGAACACAGACCAATAATTATAATAAAAAAGTCTGTTTTTAGTCTAAACCCGATTTAGAACAGACACTAAATATCATACGAAAATAAGTCTGATATTGGCCTGGATAATGACTAATACGGACAAAAACAGATTAAATTCCTGTATAAAATAAATACGATTTATAAACTTGAATTAAAGAAAAAATATTTGAATTTATCATTTATTTTAAAACAGATCTAATTTTTTGACCCGGGTTTACTTTTCGTCAAAGCTAAAAAAAATTTGAGATTAATTTGGAAAAAATTTTGATTTACGGGAGAAATAACTTTTTATTTCTTAAATGTATGATCAAATATATAAACCACTACCAAAGTTATTGATCTTGAAATCCAATCAGCTTTATAGCCCAATAAAATATTTTAATTGCTGCAAGATAAATCTAAATCGTTTGGTGTGTTTGAGAGTTATAAATATGAAGACTTCAGAAACTGATAAAAATTTTATCATTTTCTTTGAATAATTCATAGCTTCCTTATTCCATTGGTCAGAAAATAGTGTTAGTTGTACATCTCACAAGTTCTTTGAGTACCATAAGAATAATTTTAATCGAACAGTCAGTATTTGAGACAACGAAAATATTTCAGATCAGTTTTATTTTTTTCTTCAAAGTTGCTAATGTCAAAAAAATATAACAAAACTAATATTAGTGTGTTCGTAATGGACCACTTATAAAACCGCTCGCATATCCGTTTTTCATTTTCAATAAAAGTTTAATATCTTTTAAAATACTTATCCGATTATCATAAAATTTGGCAGAGAAATAAAATAAATTTTTTTAAACCTTAAGGAAATCCGATATCCGGTGGATGTGACGTTTCATCTCTCAATTTTAAAACAGTTTACAGTAAAGTAAAAACATTTTTTAAACTTTATTTTTTAATGTAGAATTTTACTGGTGATTCTATCAAATATATATACATATTCATATTATATATTAGCTTATAAAAGTATTGAATATAAAATTTTATATTTATTACAATTTTTGGTAATGAGTCAACTGAAAAAGTTTAAGATAAATAGAGCCAGTTTATGACATTAAATTTGATCAAGTAATTGGACATTAAAAAATAAAAAAAACTTTTTATTAGTCAAATTTGGGTAGTATAAATAAATTTATTCATTGCGGAAACTATTTGATATAGATGGTGAAAGAAATAGCACAGCAGAATATGTATATATATTTTATTCTTCTATTGAATAAGATGGGTATAGAGTATAGAGTTAGTGAAACTGCAGCTGGGTGGAATAACATCGTCTGGCCGGAACGAATTGCCGTTGCCGTTACCGTTGGGAATCAATGAAACGCGCGATTATTCAACTCGACGGAATTCGCTGTTCGGCAATTTGGCAGTGCAGTGTGTGCTATGAGATTGTGACCTTCTCTGTAGATTTTTGGCCGAGACCCAACCCCACTCACTCACTCTACTGTGATATCCTACACTCTTAAGCTTCCGAAGCAAAAGTGAGAGGTGTGCAATAGTTAGCTGTTAGATAGAGAATGCAATGCACGTCATTTTTACAGATTTTTTAATTTTCTTTTTCTTTTTTGAACAACTTGGCTTCAATTTCTTACTTTTAATTGGCTTCTTAATCACTTAGTGTCATTCTACTTTTAATGAAAGATATTCCATCAATACTGTGCTAACTAATAAGAGTACTTGTAATAATATAACTCAAGGAGTTTGAAATCAAATTAAGTCATTTAAGAAAATATATTACTTTGCAGTTTGAATACTTGGGTTTAACTACTTGACCTTTTCTACTGCTGTCACTTCTTCCTTCGTTAGAATAATTTATTGATTAATTTTTTTTTAATTTTATCGAAGTTTCAATTTCCTTATCTAGAGTATGGTAATTCGACAGAAGTACGGTTTTATTGTTGGCTGTAAAAAATTTAAAAAACTGTGGGAAAATCCAAAAGTGTACACTTCAATCGATAATTCCGTTTTTAATCATTACTTTTATTTTATTAATATTTTATAACTTCAATCTATTTTTTTCGATTAAATTTTTTTAAATATCCCGCCTTTTTGTCATAGATGTCGCTTTCCTTTCTAATCATAATGTGTTAGACTAGTGCTGCTGCCAGTCGTTAATGGAGAAAAATGAAAAGATAATAACAGTAAAAATAAAAATGGCAGCTAAATTTTTGGTGAATTATCGGTTTTGAGTTTTTTATTGATTACAAATAAAATGAACAGGATTTGAATAGTGAATTTTACTAGGGTTTTTGAGATAAAAAATATAAAGTTGATAAAAAAATAATTAGGCTCATTTAATATGTGTATCAAAATTTATCGTATTGACAAACTCTCATACGAGACAACTGACAGAACTGATTTTTTGAATGAAAAATACTTTATTTTAACTCATCGAAATAATGAGTCGTTAATTCAAGCTCGAAATTATTCCTTAATAAATTGTCTTTATACTGGTATAAAATTAGACCCATCTTGGTGCAGTTAAACCCGTGTAGAAATGATTTAGCGTGAGAAAAATAGTCTCACAGAATAAAGTCATCGTAAATTACCCTCAGCGTTTTCGCGCTTGAGGTGTGCAATTGATATTAAATTTTTTTTTAAGCCAATAAGTCAATGATTCAATGAAAACTTTAATATAAATTTACTGAAACTACTGAATATATATTAATTTGATAAAATATACACTCATAAATAGTCTCTTTGGGATTGAGATAAATTAAAAGCTGTAACAATATTAATATTTGAATTAATAGTATGTTTAATTTAAAATAATAATATACGAATATTAAATATATTAGTTATTGGTAGGTCATATTTATTATTTGTTTATTTTCAATTTGCAGTTGACTACTTACAAAGGATAATAATAATAATAATAATAGTAATAATAATAATAATAATAATAATAATATTATTATTTTTTGAAATGAAGGGATTACGGCTTTCCTGATCTTGTTAATTGACTTTTCAGATTATATTCATCGTATTAATAATTACATGTGAACTAATAATATTAGTACGCACTGTAATAACATACATTTATTGAATAAAATCAAAGTCCTGAATTTACTATTTTTAAACGGTTTCGCCCCGAATATACTTGCTGGGCTCATCAGTAAAGTTGATGCAAATACACTGTAAAAAATCACCGGGGTAAGTCCAAGCGGTGTAGGTGTTAAAATTATCGGTGTTAAATTTACCCCTGAAAGCGGTGTGAAAATAACGCCGCCACCGGTGTAAATATTCTGTACCGGTGTTAAAATAACGCCGCCGCCGGTGTAAATATTCTAGACCGGTGTTAATATAACACCGCCGCCGGTGTAGATATTCTTTACCGGTGTTAAAATATTTTATTTTGTGAATATTTTTACTTACTCGATCACTATACTTGTTAATAAATGATATTTTTTATTAATTTCATAAACAACTGACATTTTTTGTGTTTTATAATCTTTAAAGTTAATACTCCAAGCGGACGCAATTTACCCCGATTTTACACCGGCATTACTCCGCTTTTACACCGGTTACCTTTATTTAACACCGGTATTTTTAACACCGGTGTATTACTCCTCCTACAACGGTGTAATTTTATTTTTACACCGGGCGGAGTTAAAACGAGTCCATTTTTAACACCGCTCTTTTTACAGTGTAGGGGAGGGTGGGGCAGAGCGGCCCCCCTGAAATTTTGATCAAAAAAAAAATTTTTTTTTTTTTGCCTAATTACTATAAGTCCGATATGTTTGCGCATTTTTACCCCTACGCATGACATTTGGGGCAAAATGAACAAGCCCAAAATTTTGAAAAAGTGATTTTTTCATATTTTTATCGTCAAATTAAAAAAAAATGATTATAATTCCACATTTCTAGCCCTACGCATAACACCTGGGGCAAAATGGACCAGCCGAAACGTCCGAAAAAATTATTTTTTCATTTTTTTCGGCCGTTTCTCTATGTAAGAGGCAAATTTGGTCACTAAAAATTTATAAAAATTAAATTTTGTTTTTTAGTTGATAAATTTTTGAAATAAAGTAAAATTATAGAATTGATTTTTTTTTATTAAATAACAATTAGTAATTAAGGTAATCGAGAGTGAACGATTTTTTACGCTTTAAAAAATTTTTTTCGAGTAATATAAAACCAAAAATAGTTGTCAAGAGAAAGAAATACATTCTTAATGATGAAAACAATTTAAAAAAAAAAAAACGAAAAAAAAAAATTTTTTTATCACTTTTTGGAGGGGAGCCGCTCTGCCCCACAAAAAAATAAATTTTTTTTCAGAATTTTGGCAAAATGTCCATAAATTTGTTCGAAATAGGACAAAATTAAAGTGATCTTATGGTTGAAAGCCACAAAAAATAATAATTGGCTTAGGGGGGCCGCTCTGCCCCACCCTCCCCTATATTTTACTTTAGACCGTGTAAATGATGTTAAAAATGAAAAAATTCCATTTTTTCCTTTTTTTTTCATTTTTGTTTTTTCCATTTTTAACATCATTTACACGGTCTAAAGTAGAATATACTTGCATCAACTTTACTGATGAGCCCAGCAAGTATATTCGGGGCGAAACCGTTTAAAAATAGTAAATTCAGGACTTTGATTTTATTCAATAAATGTATGTTATTAAAGTGCGTACTAATATTATTAGTACACATGTAATTATTAAGACGATGAATATAATTTGAAAAGTCAATTAACAAGATCAGGAAAGCCGTAATCCCTTCATTTCAAAAACTAACCAACACTGATCGTTTCATAAATTCACAACCAAATTATTATTATTATTGTTATTTTCTAAATGACTTTGAAATATTACTGAATAATTAATTAGCAATTAGGGTACATTTAAGCTGAGGTAATGTAAGGTAAGGAAAGGCTTTCTAATGTAAACTCAAAGTGTAGTGTGAAAGACGATCAAGTATCTCATAAGCTTTTGGTCAATCTTAATGTACTTAATGTACGTAATGGATCCTGCGGAGTTGAGTCGAGTGGTGTGGAGTATAGTAGAGTAGATTCTAGTCAAGTAATATTATCAGTATACTTTATCATCTCTTCTTAAGTATATACATTTATATACTCTAAATATTAAGCATCAATTTACCTATCGGATTAAACAACAGCTAAATCTTGTATATTGGAGTAAATTGTTTAATCATTATTTTTAATAAAAAATTCAAAATCGAAAACTTAAATTAGTAATTAAAATTGTGAATAGAAAATTGGAGAGTAGAGTTAAGAAATACTCAACCAAGTTATAAGTTTTTGGATTAGGTCAAGTGGAAAATGGAATAGTTGGTTTATTATAATATTGTTGTTGTAAAATAATACAATACGACTGAATGTAATGACGGGAAGTTTCGAGAAATATAAGGTTGTGAATGTTGACTTGTTAAGAATGAGTGAAGTTTGTGGACAGCCGCAGTGTAGCACTTGGAAATAGCTAATTGAATTCCTAGTGCAATTGGTCGCTACGCGGTTTATGCGATCGAAGATATTGTCGAAGCAGCTTCGTTGTTTGGCCCAGTTTAACCATCAACTAGGGGAACAGAGAACTACGGTGCATTCTCGTTGGCTATCCCCTCGAGGCTCTTGAGAACATTCGAGCTATAGAATATTCTCTTGGATGGTTACAAATTACGACAGCGGACAGTGACAATGTTCCAAAGTTAGTAATTAGTAATGATAGATATATTACTATTAATTTGTAGTAAAAATTTTTCAATTATGAATATAACTATAATAATTATTATAATTATCATCATTAATATCATTTATTGATTTTTATTTATATAAATATAGTATCGGACACGGAAAGAAAATTATAGGAACTTTTTCTATACATTATGAGAATGGTTCCCTTACTATAGGGGTGGTCCCCGTAATAAATAGGAATAGTTCCCATAATATTATAGAAACAGTTCCTATATGGGCGTGAACGCCATACTGTATGGTATCGAAGATTTTGATAGGTTATAAAATTGTATGCGTAGATGATTCGACCATTGCGGGAATAGTAACATTGGCAATAGTTGTCGCGGACGCCGCAATGTCAGTTTGGCCGTCAGGCCCATACTGCATTGCCGTATCCTCATTGCTTCTGGCCGATAAACCTAGTCTAACGACATCTATATAGTTTTGGTGGTAATACGATAGTATATCTTGACTGACACGCCAGAATTATGGCAGGAAAAACTAGTAGCATTGTGCCCTCGGCATTGTAGAATGGGTCTCAGGACCATGCTGTTTCGCCGCGCTTGCTATGCATTCGTGTGAGCAATACAATAGCTCCAGTACTATACAGTATAGTAAATAACGCCATACTTCTGGGACTCGTTACAATACTGTTTTGGAATATTTCACATACTATTTTAGTATCTGTCTTGAGACCATACTAGCATGGTGTTGAACGCCATGCATTTCTTACCGTGGGGTATAGGAAAAAATTTCATAAAATTATGGGAACTCTTCCCATAATTTTCTTTCCCTGGATGTTATTAATACTAGAAATATAAACGAATCATAGGAAGGTAGTAAGCTTCGTATTAAATAGAGATCAAGGCTTTCAAATAACAAAAAAGTTTATTAAGTAAAAACGATGCGTCCAAACGTCCTCTCGCTTAAAAAGTTCACTCTCGTCTTCCTTTAATCAATTGGGTCTTGTAGTCCCGGGTACATCCCCAACTTCTTCTACTTACGCCATTTTACACGCGTACATACACGACACGTATCTTACTATTCATACATCTGGCAATCCTTATTATTATTCTAGCTTTCAAATCTATCGTTTGCAAACTTTATGACAGACCCGTCTAAATCTTAAGTGTATGCCCCGCTTTTACCTCCTTCACATTCATAGTTTGTGTCTTCTGTCGTTCAAACTCGCGATATCACATAAATTACACAAGAAATAAAAATATTCTCGTTTCGTTGCAACTAAGGAGTGTCTGTTTACAATTACGCAAGTACATGACACACAATCCTTTCTGTTTTGTCATGGTTAAATATTTTATACCGTGGAAAATTTTACACCGTCAATTAACACTCAGCTGACTTTGTAAATATACCTTAGAGACCATTTTCACCCAAAAAATTGTTTATTATTATTTTCTTTTTAAATAAGAATAAATAATGGAGCCACGGTAAAAAACTTTGGTATGGCTATTTTGCCCTCCGTAACTTAAATCGATAAATAAATTTTTTGCTATAATAGTTTTTAGTAAAAAATTCTTTACATCAGCTACGACATAACTAAATACTTAACCCGACGTATAATTTTATTTTTTTTTTGTGATAAACACGAGATTAGTTGAAACGATTATCGCATAGTATGCTAGCGTGAGCATTTCTTTACTATATGTTATTTATCAGGTTATAAGTATCGCTGAACTGCGGAATTAATAATTGTATAATAGCATCAATCTATGTGAAATCATGTTCTAAAAATATAATCATTATAATAAGACGAGGGGGAAGAAAAAAAAAATTAGTAAAATTATATCGTGTGTCTGTATAGTTTTTTTTTAATTATTTTTTTTTTCTAATTATAATTGCAGGTTGTACATAGTAATTAATCAAATAATGTCTCAGCTAGTTACTGTTCTACCTCGGTAACTTTATATTACTTTTTTTTTTTCGTACTATTTTATTTTATTTTATTTTACTCCTTTTTTTTACTTTCCAAGATTTATGTCGTGACTAATAGCCATTAGTAATTTTAGCTTTGTAAAACTCGATTGTTCCTTTCTATGGGTTAATTACCTCTTGATTAAGTATTCACTGGTGAAAATTTTAAAATAACAACAAAAAAAAAAATAAAGATTACAAAACATTATTTTCTACGTAATCAACAGTAAGGAGTTTGAAATAAAAAAAATTACTATGACTTCAAAAAATATTTTTTTAATGTCCAGAAAAAAAATTCAAAGGACCCATTTTTCAATGAGAATGCACTGACATTTTTTTATCGGTTAAAAATTTATAAATAAATATGCAACCGCCAAAAATAAATTTTTAATTTGCAGGTGTTTCAAGTACTCTATACTCTATACCATGAAGATATCTCGGTACTCATGTAAGTGATAAACTACCTTGTGCATTAAAATTTTCTCTCTGGGAGTAGAAAAATTATTACAGCAGATATCGTAACATTTTTTTCTAATTTACGCTTAAATATGAAAAAAATGTCATAGCGCATAAGCGCTGGAATATTTACCACTCGAAAGACCTTAGCATGTGTTTAAATTTTTAACCGATAGCTGGAAAAGATGTCTGGGTGCATTCACTAAAAATTTATTCATTTGAATTTTGCCTCTACCTTAAGACATTAAAAAATTGTTGTAAGTCGTATGAGTTATTTTCTTTTATCTTCTTACTGTTAAAAACATGTCGAAGCTATTTTTGTTCAAAAACACTGGGTTTGGAACGTCTTTTTGAATTATAAAGAAGCCATTTGGCAGTCGAAATGGAAGTAAATTTCTTAGTATTTAATTATTTATTCTGCTGCATGACAATTTACAAGACTATTATCTTTTACATATTAAAGTTTTTTTTACATACTGTTTGAACCAAAAAAAATGTGTGCCAAGTTTCATTCAAATCCATTCAGAATTGTTGGTGTTATCGCGACCACAAGGATCAATATTCATAAATAACCCTATAGTTTATTTTGAACATCATAATGAATGAACGATATATTTTTAGATAGAGATGAAGCTTATTTTATTAGCTATAAAATGCAATCAATGAAATTGAGCTACATTGCATCCACTGTAAAAAGAGCGGTGTTAAAAATGGACTTATTTTAACTCCGCCCGGTGTTAAAATAAAATTACACCGGTGTTAAAAATATCGGTGTGAAATCGGGGTAACCGGTGTAAAAGCGGAGTAAAATCGGTGTAAAGGCCGGGTAACCGGTGTAAAAGCGGAGTAAAATCGGTGTAAAGGCGGGGTAACCGGTGTAAAAACGGAGTAACATCAGTGTAAAAGCGGGATAACCGGTGTAAAAGCAGGGTAAACTGCGTCCCTTTGGATTATTAACGTTAAATATTATAAAACACAAAAAATGTCAGTTCTTTATGAAAATTAATAAAGAATATCATTTATTAACAAGTATAGTGATCGAGTAAGTAAAAATATTCACAAAGTAAAATATTTTAACACTAGTAAAGGGTATCTACACCGGCGGCGGCGTTATTTTAACACCGGTCTAGAATATTTACACCGGTGGCGGCGTTATTTTAACACCGGTCTAGAATATTTACACCGGTGGCGGCGTTATTTTAACACCGGTCTAGAATATTTACACCGGTGACGGCGTTATTTTCACACCGCTTTCAGGGGTAAATTTAACACCGATAATTTTAACACCTACACCGCTTGGACTTACCCCGGTGATTTTTTACAGTGTCATTCAAGAGATATTGAGAATGAAAGTTGTAAAAAATTTTCAGTCATTAATCTATTTGAAAAAATTGTCGAAATGGTCAGGGTAAATAACGAAAATTAAAAGCTAATTTCATAAGCTTTTAGATAAATTTAATAGAAATAAGTTATCAGTTTTTATCAAAAAGTTATTTAGAGAGAAGCTGACAATAAACGATTTTTTTTTTAGTTTGAAAAACTTTAAACATTCACAATTTTTGAACTCGTCGAACGATTTGAATCATTTACGAACTTGATCTAGAGTTTTATCCAAAAAAAAGTATGTTCCCGATGAAAAAAGATTTTATACAATTGTATAAAATTATATACAAAAAATGGCCCGATCCAATTGTATACAACTGTATAGAAATTGTATACAAGTCTATATAATTATATACAATTTTATACAAATTCTATACAATTCTATATAATTGCAATAATAGAATTGTATATAAATCGGGCCATTTTTTCTATCCAATTATATATAGCCTATATATAATTATATATAGTCTATATATAATTGTATAAAATCTTTTTTCATCGGGTTAGGTTTCATTCAAGTCTGTTTGGAATTGTTGACGCTATCGTGTCCACAAGCCAGGTTATATCCCATATATAAATATACATTTTTTAACTCATAGTATTTTTGGAACCTATTTGACGAATTATGTTAGGTTGTGACAAAATTCTACCATGAGGACAAATACACTAGCTTCATTTCTATAAGAAATCTACTAAAAAATATATCGATACTGTCATTCTAATACGTCGTATCCCACATTTGGAAAATTTTTCAGGAGACGATAAAAACGTTTCACGGTCGACAAAGAAAATTATTTGTAAAATGTTTA
Source organism: Microplitis mediator (assembly GCF_029852145.1). Taxonomy (NCBI): domain Eukaryota; kingdom Metazoa; phylum Arthropoda; class Insecta; order Hymenoptera; family Braconidae; genus Microplitis; species Microplitis mediator. Next base: position 23,957,885 of record NC_079969.1, read on the forward strand.
CATCGGTATAACCTACAAATTTATTTTCATGTTTTTCATAAAATACAGGCATTTGTAGTGAATAAATAATTTTGAATTATATACTGTAAGAAGAGTAAAAAATTATGCATCATTACTTTCTTAGTGATGTCGTTAATTGCTTCCTTAAAATTAACTTAAAATTAAAAATGTTAAGCGTGACTAAACCTATGCGAATGTGGGATACAACATATTAGAATGGCGCGAAATTCTGCGTGTTCGATACGACATATTAGAATATTTATTTAAAAATACTCAATGAACAATTTGACCTCTAAAATTTTGACATAAGCTTCACATTGTTACAATGATTCCATTTTTCAAAAAAAGTGAAAAAGACAAATTTTGTGGGATACGACGTATTAGAATCGCAGTATCGATATGAACATGTAGAAATTTGGGTTCAAGATAAAAAAAATGTTGGAAAATCCAAAAGTGCACACCTCAATCGCTCAATTTATTTTTAATCATTACTTTTATTATTATATAATATTAATATATATTTTTTTATTATGAACTTTTATTCAACTTACAAATTATCAATTTGATTTTTTTATTTTTATTTCTTATTTTCAGTTTAATATTTTTTTACTAACATTTTTTTCTAAATATCCCGCCTTGTTTTGTCTTAAATGTCGCTTTTTTTTTCAAACATATTGATACGCTAGTGCTGCCACCAGTAGTTGATAGAGAGAAACAATGAAAAAAATAATAACAACAGTAAAAATAGCAGCTAAATTTTTCACGAAGAATCAGTTTTCACGTTTTTTATTAATTACACCAAAACAAAAAGGATTCAGATAGTAATTTTTGAAAGGGTTCTTGTGATCAGAAATACACAGATAATAAAAAAAAAAACTAAGTCGATAAGTCTTGTTTTTCGAAAGTTATCGTGTTTAGACGAGTCCGAACACCACAATTGACGCACTGAGGGCTTCGGACTAAATCATTTTTTTTAAATTAATCACATCATTAATCAAATATGGATTGCATTGAAAAATGTTCCTTAATAAATTTCCTTTAAAATGGTATATATCATTAACAACTTTGGTGTACTATAAAGAAAGTAGAGAGGATTTAAAGTCCGTGAAAGGGCCGAGAGTGAGAGAGTGACAGTAAAGCACACCTAACGCTTTCGCGATTGAGGTGTGCAATAACGCTTTCGCGATTGAGGTGTGCAATTTACCCGACTTATGTTAATGAAGAAAATTGCTTTTAGTCTTTAATAGTTTTGGAAGTGCTCAATTATGGACATACTAATATGGTAACCAGAAACTCATATTTTGTAAATGATATACGAAAATCAAAGTTATATATTTTTGGCAACAATATAGAATGTATATGAAATTGATATTAAAAAGTCTATTTATACTTTATTGTCCTGAGGATATGTTGGATATATATACATATATATTAGTAAATATTTGTTTACTCACAGCATCATTGTGATTCCAAAATATGTATGCCGGTGGCTCCGGGCTATTCAGTACGATACACGTGAGGTTGATGGTACTTCCATGATCAATGTAGAGATCCGGTCCACCTAAAATTTCAGTCGTTGGTTCTGTAACAATAAATTATAAACAAATGTGTATTTAATATTTGTTGTTTGTTGAAACAATATATTTCTCGTTATAATATGTATGCATTGAACAAATTTTGAATTTAAATCTAAACAATATCTCAATTAAGTCAATTTAACATTTGAAAGCCCCATTTTAGTTTGATTGAGATAAATATTAAATTACATATATTTTAATAAGAAAGAAAAAAATTTTAATCTCTTCTGAAACAATATATTAATCGGAAGATTTAAAATTGATATACTTTCATAAAAAAAATTTATGTAGGGGAAGGGGGGGCAAAACGGGATACTTAACGAAAAATTTAGTTTTTAGGGACATAAATATTGTAAATTGGCTTCATTTTGATTCTATTTGAAATAAATATAACGAATTTTAGACTGCCATCAGAAAAAAAATTTTTATTTTCTGCGGGCAAAATGGGATACTCCAAAAAAAAGTAAATTTTTTTTTTTTTTTTTCAAGTGAATAAAATTGATGTAATAATGTCTTTCTAAATTGATGTAAGTAATAAAATTCACTCTCAACATATTTTTAAAGAAGTTTTTCCTTGTTATTTCTTTTCAAAATTTGAAATTGGCGCCAAAATTATGCTTTTCGCAAAAATTATAAAAACGTTTTTTTTTTTAGCTTTTAATAGTGTAAAATGATACTAGATGTCATTTTTGACCATTTTCGAAAGTTTTTCGAGAAAAAAAAATTTTGACGAAATTTTGAGGGTACCCCATTTTACCGGCCTATCCCGTTTTGCCCCCCCCCCTTCCCCTATATATATATATGCATAAGAATATGAAAAAATATATGTTATTATTAATATTGAAAGATCAATCTCGAGAGGTCAGAAAGAAGTATCAATATATATTGATAAATCTATATTAAATTTTTCAAGTAAGCTAGTAGAGCAACGTCGATTGTTAATAAGTATATAGAAAAGTAATAAAGAATTTTTTTTTACTAGAATTTTTTATTCCAATATTATATGATCTACATGAAATTTTTTTATTTATGAAAAATATATTCATTTTAATATAGAAAATAAAATATCACGGAAACAAAATAATTAATTTATAAATTTATGTGAAAAATAAAATAAATTTCAAGACTTTTTAATTAAAATTTATAAATAAAATAGTGAAACGGAATTAAATTTCACAGAAGAATAATAAAATTAATTAAAGTTATGTTTGCTATAAAAGTTAATCACAGTTGAAGATAAAATGAAATATTCAATATAGTGATTGAGATATATCAACATTTACTTCTTGCACATAAAGCTTTAATAATTTATACTATTTGGTTTTCTACATATATGTTGTATGGCTTTTGATGGTGTTCTACACTTTGTAGAGAGTGGTTCAGTCGCGGATGCGCAATTTGCTGTGACCTCAACCACATCTTACTTACCAACACTTTGCCATCTGCTCGACACACGTATTGGTATCATATTTTATACAAGACTTTAATTCACATAAAATATATATTATAAAAATATAAATTATATATACACTTTTTTTTCGCTTTATACTCGCATATATTATACGTTGATTTATTCAAATAAAAGCTGCCATCCGGTATCTCGGGAAATAGAAACTTTCTTGAATTGAAAAAAAAAAAATATATTTTAAGATAAAATTTAAAATGAAAATGAAAGCTCACATCTTAGGATTTGATATAGGGTTCATGCCAAGTTTTAATATTTAAAGATGAAAATCTTCTAAAACTAGCAAAAGTTATCGTATAATGAAATAAAGATTTATTCAACAAAATTTGACACGGCCTTTTTACACGGAAGTTAATTAGAAAGAGAGCTCGAATAACTATCGACGTTCCGAACTCCTTGAGCTCGAAAACAGCGGGAAGTTTCGGAGCTGACCCGCAGGGTCAGGCGGTTTTCAAAATTTTTTTTTCAATTGTGTGTCATCTGAATTATTTTATTAACTGAAAAATAGCAAATCTGAGGTATTGTTTGAAAAAAAAAGTTATCTTTCAATATGATAAAAACATTAATCAAATTTTTTCGTATGTCATACATTATTTTATCAGAATTATTAAAATATCCGAAACAGGTACTAGAATACAAAATTGAAATTTTTAGGTTCCAACAAAAATTAAAGTAAATAATAATAATAATAATGAATTGATATAAAAATTAAGTAGGTCATGAAAAATATGAGGGTTTTATAATAAATTTGAAAATATAAGTGAGAAATAAAAAATAAAAGTTTTTCTGAAACTGTACGTCTCTTAAATGTAAGTCACGATGCTCTCGATGGTTTAAAAAGTATACACAACGTCATAAAAAAATAAATAAATAAGCAGAGAGAAAAAATAAAATAAAAAGTTAGTGTGTCTTGAACGGAAACTTGGCTGAGACAGCGAAGCGGCTTTTCAACAACCTTTCATTTTCTCAACTCATCTTTTCGTCTCTTTTCCATCTTTTTTTACTTCGTTCCCTTTTTTTTTCCACTAAACTCGTCTTCACTTCTGTCGACATAGTCCAAGAACAAATAGACGAATGAAAAGCTGTTCGTTTGTATTCCACACGAGTTTCCAATCGATATGTGCAAACGAGTGTACCAACAGCGATTTAGACTATTGAACTACTAGACTATAACATTGTGGGAAAACTTGACGACTTACGTAAAAGTTTTTTTTATGACTTTGTGACTAAAAAAACTCTATTACAGTAAATTGATACAATCAAGAAAGTAATATTTATGGTCCATAAATAAATTAGTATCTTATAGTTTTTTTTTTTTTTTTTTAATTAGAGCTGAGTAAAAATACTAGGCAAATATATATCAAGAGTATGTGGATTTAATAGGTTGGATTAATAAGGCTTTTCATTGGAATACTTCCCAGTGCCATGAAAAAAAAATTAGTCTGTCAGTTGACCCTGCGGGCCAGCCCCAAAACTTCCCGCTGTTTTCGAGCTCGTTGAGCTCGAAAACACTATTGTAAATACATTTTCGAGCTCTTCGAGCTCGCAAATACTTTTGTATGCCATTATTTTGTAAAAAACCATTTTTTAGCATTTCTTTCTCCCACGATATCTCGCGAACGAATTAACCGATTTTGATGGTTGAGGCGGCAATCGACGCGTTTTGTCAAGTTCTAAAGCTGATCAAATTTTGGATTCGATTTATCGAGTCGTTTTTGAGATATTTCAGGAAAAATAAAAAAAATTTTTTTTTTTAATTCTTTCGACAACGGTTTCTCTTGAACGAATGAACCGATTTTGATGGTTGAGGTGGCATTCGACGCGGCTTATAAAGCTCTAGAGCTCAGTCCATTTTGGAATTAATCCATCGAGCACATTAAAAGTTATCCAAAAAAAACATTTTTGAAAAAACTTTATTTTTGGAATATCTCTGAACGAGCCCTACCGATCAAGCTCAATTTTCTCTCGGCTTCAAGATATTGACAATCCGCGTCGAATGACACCTTAAAGTTCAAAATCGGTTCATCCGTTCAAAAGATACAGGTATTTACATACGTACGTACGTACATACATACATACATACATACACTCGGACATCATCTTGAAATTAGTCAGAATAGCTTCCTAGGACCTCAAAACGTCGACATCTGATGGAAATTCGATTTTCGTAAATCGGACCGAAACCAATAACTTCCCGAATTTTTGAAAATTTACAATTTTCTTAGCGGGAAGTTAAAAATTGCTTATCTCGAAAAAAAATATTTTAATAGATTGAAAAAAAAATTTATCATCAATGAAACATGGGTATTACTATAAATAAATATTGATGTTAAAATTTATTTTTGATGCCAGAAGACTTTTAAATAATAATTTTTTCATATTTGGTCTGTAAATATTGATAGTTTGAATTATTATTTCTATATTGACAATCAAGAATAACAATCAATATTTATATAGCTGACATTCTGAAATGTCAACTGACAAAATAAAAAGTGAAAAACACAAATTATAATTGATGAAAACGATGAAAAAATAAAAAAATTATTTTTATTAAAATACAAACATTAGTTTTCAAAGAATTTTAAAGTTTTCATATTGTGATTTATTAAATATGAAACTTGGTACGTCAGAATGAAGTTTTTGTGATTTATGATGCAATGATAAATTAATTTTTTGAACAGTTACTAATAATGCAAGGAAGACATTTTATCAGTGACAATTCTTAGCATGCTTATTTTGAAGAGAAATTTACTTTTGAACTCATAATTTATTTATTTATTAGCAATCTCTCCTCTTCGGTGGACCATAAGGAAGATTTTCGCGCTACAACGTTTTTTTATGAAGTTAATTATTTGTATTCAAATCATATTTGAAAAAGCCAAGACAATTTGAATCGACTAATGGATTAGATTGTAATAATCACTGCCTAAGTCACCAAATACCAAAGAGTGAAAAGTTGTGGGAGATAATAAGAAGAGGAGAGATGGAAAAACGAATTCGTGGAGTGAGAGGCGATTTGTCTAAGTATACGATAGCTGAGACTCCTCAGTTAGGTGTGTCTATTGTATACCCCACCTAAGACGCCGTGTTGGAAGTTACACGTTGGAAATGTTATATATTGAAACAGGCATAGGGACGAGGTACTGCGAGAGGCGTGAGTTGTAAATGCCATCTCGCGGAATGAAGCCGAACCACCACAAATATATACACTTAGCATAGATTAAATCATTTTTCTTAATCCGGGTTCAATAAATTTTTTCGATATTCTCATTTGTATAAAATCAGCACAAAACTGTGATGTTCTCTAGTAGGAAGAATTCAAAAAGATCGCGAGAAAATTTTTTGTTTCGACTTATGACCACTCGCCAGATGCGGGACGATGCCTCTGTCTATGTATTTTATGAAAAGTGGCTCGTAAATTTGTTCCTGTTGTGAATAACTTCATACAATAGAAACATTTTTTGTATATTATGATGTCCCCTAGCAAAAAAAACACCAAAAAGGTCCAAAAACAAATTTTTTTTTAAACTGGCGGTTCGAGGCGAATGGACCCTACTAGAGGACGTTCTAATTTTGTAGGGAATTCGATGAAAAATATGCTAGTCAATCTTATTATCACGATTAGGTCCTTCAGTTTGCTGGAAAATGTGAAAAATCTAATCAGTCTAAAAATTAACTTTTTGACCCATTTTTTCTTCAAAAATAATCTTCCGAATTATCTAATTTTGTAGGGAGTTTGTGGCAAAAAAGTTTTCACATTTATTAATATAAATTTATTTTCTATAAAAGTAAATATTAAAAAGTGGGTCTCTGTTTTTTTTCTTTTTTCAAATGCAACCAACTCAACACAAGCCGAAAATAATGCGCATTAGAAAAATTGTTAAATAAAAGAAGACATGAGATCTCATGTGTGTTGACGGAGTTTCCAATGCAATAGTTTCTAACAATCTTAGAGATCAATTTGGTCTTTAATGAGACTAGATAGGAACATAGCACAGGCACATTGTCGCCGATTCTCCAGAGACAGTACATTACTATCACACCGTGTCCGATATTCTCAGTTGCATTATCTGACTTTGATTCATAAAGTTTCCAGCAGAGACATGTTAGATAATTTTATTGAATTTGTGATCGTTTATGATCTGAACAAATTTATTGAATTTATCTATTTTTATGTGCGCGAATATTATTAAAGTTATTCATTAATAAAATATTAATTAAACGGGAATAATATTGATGTCACGTCTTTGGTATTTAATTATGTTTATGTTAACGTACAGCAATTAAATCAACAACACCTAGATTTAAATTCTAATTTGATGTTTTTATAAGAATGTCAAAGAATTCAAGAGACAATAGATGTGCCAATTTCATGGCATTTTGTCCCACTTTCTATTAAATCGAAATGAAATTCTCCGTGAACAAACTGAACTAAAATGAACTTTTTTCGATTAAAAACCTCGAGTCAAACAGATTTAACATTTGTAATAAAAAAAAAAGTGCAATCACGCATTTTATCAAACATACCCTCTCTCTTAAGGGTATACGGTCCTATTTGTTTGTTGACATAAAGCAACGATTGTAAACGCAAAACAGGCTTTTCATTGCGCAAAATTCAATATCAATTGAACGCCTAAAGATAGGTACAAGCCAGTGTGCAAGGTGCGTTATTTGGGTCGAATGTCAATACGGGTAAGCTGGTTCGTCGTGTGAATAAGCCCTGTGGGCTATGCCCAAATAGAGCACACCTCTACTCTACTGCTACCCGATCTACCCTACATACATTCAAACCACAAAGACCATTCTCATACCGAATTCTCTCTCGCTTGCTTGCTCACTCGCTCATCCCACTGACTAACTGTCTTGTTCTATATATCCATTTGGTTGTTGAGAATGGGTTTAGAATGGAACTTGGGGACTGGAGACTGACAGCATCAGCCCAGGAAGTCAATACCCCAGATCCCAGTAAGCCAACCAACGTTGATGATCCTATTGTTGACACCCATGAGTACTTTTATTATTGTTATTATTATTTTCATGCTCAATTATTGTTCAATAAGTGACTTTTATACTAGCTCAATTTTTTCTGAAGCTCAAAACTCTTGTTTTTCAATTTTTATTTATTACTGGTGATGCAGAATGATCGTCACAAATTTTCGGTCAAAGTCCATGATTTCGGATCGTCAACAATTTTTTGTCACAAATTTGGTCAGTAATATCTGGCTAGATGGTTTGTGACTGTCATTCAATTTTTGGTCACAAATTGACGTTTAGTCAAGAATTTTGTCAGTCACAACCAGCTAGATCTTGTGACTATAACGTGACGGTCAAAAATGACCTGACCGGTAGGATGTATCACTAATTATTACTCACCCTAGTTCATTAGAATTTTTTTGATGTTTCATCGAAAAAGTTTTACTCGATTTATTTATCAAAAAATCATTTATCAAAAAAGTATTGAACGTTAATAAAAAAATGGATTTTATAAAAATAAAAAACAACATTTAAAAATGGAGAACATTTATTAAGAATATAATATATATATAAGACCTGGGCAATTTAGTAGGTATAGAATTCATTAAAAACTAAGAGCGTTAAGTTATGGTGTATGACCCAGAAGGGTTATATTGGTGGCAATGAACCACATGTTAGGTTCACCGTGTTAGTGCTTAACCGTTCCACTACTTGGTAATATCAACCAAAGGTAGAGAGGAGATGAGTATACGAGTTAATGCTCCGTATTCCCTTAGCTAAAAGCCCTTTACTCCTCTTCTCTTCCCTTCTCTTCTCTTCTCTTCTCTTCTCTACTCTTAGACGGTACGGATCGTATAGTTATACTACTCGTTTTCTTTTCTAAAAGGTCATACGACCCAAGTTTACCGTGAATTCACGAGCCCTCTGTGATATTTTCTCATTCTTAATATCTTCTCTTACTTCCACTCTATCTCACTTCCTCTTATGTTCATAGATTTTCACTCCAACTTGATGATAGAGATCTCTACTCACTTGGACATTTCCTATTTAAACTTTCGTCATTCAAAAATACTTATTTTACAAAACAGTAATGTCCAATAAAAATATTTTGTCAAATAAAGTTTTACTAGATGTCTACATGCACATACACTTTTATTAGTTTATATTCATATATGGACATCTTATATATAAATATTGTTCAAGCATTTGTAGAATTTTTCTCTGCAGGTTTTTATATTATTTTATATAGCGCGTTACGATAATGGACCAAAGTGCCCGGCAACACTTATCGGTTGTACTACGCTAGTAACAAAATAACACGTATGCGCTAAAACAAAAGAAAAAAACAGTATTTTGTATTTTTTTGTAGCAAGTGCCGGGAGCACTTTGATACAAGTGGAAATTGGTTTGTTCATACGTGACTTTATCATGTTCAATTGACAACTATGAAAAAGTTTTTATTCATTTCATTGGCACGATTTTACAAGTTACACGTTAGCTTTATTTTATTGCCAGTTAAATTACTTAATAAATATAATTTCATATATAAGGTATGAAGGTATTACTTAGAAGTAAAATATTAATTAAGTAAAGTTTTAGTTGAGTGAACAATATTAATAGTTGGAAATAACAAATAGACCGAGAGAAGGGATGGCTTTGGAATAAACGCTCATGATAAGATAACGTTCACTAATCAAACGGCTAATAAAACGAGAAAAGGGATACTTTAGTAAAACGGTTTATTTATTAAATTTTCCCAATGGAAGATTCCTAGTGGAAGAACATATATCGGGTCAAAAAAATAACTTTAATTTGACTTTTTTGACAAATGGATACTAAGTAGGTCAAGTTAGCCAAAAGCGATTCAAAAGTGGATAAAAAACACATTTGATTTTGACTTGTTTGTAGCTAACTTGACCTATTTAGTATCCATTTAGATCAAAAAGTCAAATTGAAGTTGTTTCTAAGCTCCTGAAATGAAAATCGAATATCTATCTTAAAAAAGTTGGTGTTATGTCACCGCTTATAGTCGTCATGGCAACGGTTGCTATGGAGACTGTTGGTCGTGGCAATGGTTGCTATGAGGATGGTTGGTCATAGTTATCAAAATATTACAAAAGATAAAAAATAATGGACGGGCGTCAGTCTTTTTTTCAAAAAAGGAGAAGTTATTAGTGTCAGTCCGATTTTCAAAAATCGAGTTTTCACCAGATATCCGTGTGTGTATGTGTGTGTGTGTGTGTGTGTGTGTGTGTGTGTGTGTGTGTGTGTGTGTGTGTGTGTGTGTGTGTGTGTGTGTGTGTGTGTGTGTGTGTGTAGACTAATTTTTGTTGTACGGTATGATTGGAACGAATCAACCGATCGAAACGTACTTGGCGGCAATCGAAAGGGCTCATCAAAACTTAAATTTTATTAGATTTTGAAGTCAATCGGCCGAGTAGTTTACTATGAAAATTCAAGAGAAAATTTGAAAAAATAGAAAGAAAATATTTAAAAAACGCAAAGATGTTATTAGGATAAGTGATTTATTGAAAGTACAAAGTAGAAGAAAATAAATCTTTTAGATTACTTATGATACAAGATTATGTTATTTATTTATTTATTATAATGTAATAAATTGAAAGTATTATTTTTCAAACCAGGAATAAATTGGTCGTTCACAAGTTATGTAAGTTTTATGAATTGAGTTTTTTGAACACAGAAAATAAAATATAAATAAAAGTGCTAGAAAAGACTAAAAAGTTAGTCGTCATCTTAGCCGTTTATATATATATATATATATATATATATATATATATATATATATATATATATATATATATCCGTTAAGGTAGCTGGCTGTTGAAAATAAGAAACAGTAACTAGAGTCAAGAGTTTCGTGAGAGAGATGTAAGTTGGGTAAAATGGATAAGAATGACGATGACTACAAGACGCGGCAATGCGTAAAAGCTCGAGGGTGATGAAGATAGAAACCGCGTCGGGTGTCTCGTACCGAGTGGAATTCATAAATGGTTGATAAAGCTCGACAAGCTGACTTCCTTATTCGCTTCCTTTATTCGTGGATGAGATCTTGCTTTTCTACTTTATTTTTCCTTTCTTATACTCTTTTCTTTCTTTTTTTTTTACTTTTTATCTTTATGTACTCGTCTTTAGTTCATTCACTCACCCACTTTTTACATTTTACTCTCAAGTTTTCGCACAAGACACTTTCTTATCGGACAGGTTTCATCTTTTTAGTCATTGGGCATTTTTTGTATAGACGACGAATTTTGTTTTTTAGCTGTGATGCCAGTCAACGTTCATTGGCTCTTATATTTTATCTCATCAGTTTTTTTGTTGGTACATTTTTTTTAAACTATTGCAAACGACTGTCGATCAAAATGTACCGAAACTAGAGATTTTAAGTTATGAAATGCTTTGTTTTTAATCTTGATACGATTAGTTTTCGCAAAGTTACAGCTTTGCAAAAATCACTAAAAAATTTATAAAATTTTTCTGTTCCTTTGGTTTTTAGCATGAGTCTAAATTATGACTTTTTGAATTGCAATTATCAAAATTTTTGTTTAGAAAGAAATCATCGATAAATATTTTCTCAAAAAACATTAAAATTAATTAATCAAAAAATCAAACTTCAATTTGCATTTCACGGTCAACATAGTCCGGTCTTACCATGATATAGTGTCATCAGATTGTTTCAAACAAGAATAATTTCTCCATTTAAGCTGAATAGGCAAAATCCAATGATAATTGTATTCAATACGATTAAGCAAACAGGTCGCCTTAATTGGGCTCTTGACGTTAATAATTAAAGTATCACTAATTAAATAGTTTGTGCAAACTATCTCATTATAGCTCTGAAGTCATAAAATACCATTAGGAACGGATTAAATGATCAATCGATTTAACAAAATATATGTTTCCTTCAATAATTTACAGAGAAGTAAAAATCGATTTAGTGAAATCAGTTCTATGCAAAGTTTCAAAGAATAATAAATGAATAAATAAATGAAATTTTGGTAATTATGTAACGAAAATGTTTTACTAAATTAAGTAAAACAAAAGATTATAATAAAAAAAAAGAAATTGAAATGATGATAAAAATCCGTTTTGTGAACCACGTGTTTAAAACTAATAAAAAATTTGCATATAACCAAGTACCTATGTATAATACGATGATAGATCCAACGTACAGTTGACAGAGCAATTGAAACGGGAAGCAGTGCACGAAGACCGAAGAATCTAGAGCACGAGTACACACACATACACACACATACATTTGCACTCATACCGCATCTTAACGTGTCTCAAGAGACTCATCTTTGAAATTGGATTTCAGATCACTTTTTTTTTTATTACCTTTTTTTCTCTATCGATTCGGTATCCATGTACTCTGCGATAATGAGAAATGGCGTTAGAGTATTTTTTTAAATTTATGATATATATCTGATAAAAATACAAGGTATGTCCTCTATATCTGCCAGTTTTTTGTAAAAAGGTATTTACACCAATTCAAGTCAATAAATATTTGTAAGAATATTAAACTCTGAGTCCATTATAATAATACTGGTTAGTTCAAAAAGGAAAAGATGGACAAAATTATGATGTAAAACTTTTTATTTTATTCGCCAACGTTTCGTCAACTTTATTGACTTCTTCAGGGCTCTACCATGAGAAACAAACAATTACAAATTATTAAAATTTACAATCATAAAACATATCTATATAAAGACAGATATGCAACGATAAATCAAAAATACTAAAATATGTAACAAATTGTTTACCAAAATTAGACGTTTTACATATTAGTCAATGTCAAAGGTATTAAAATGAAAACCCACGTAGTACATAGTTGAAGAAGTCGACAAAGTTGACGAAACGTTGGTGAATGAAATAAAAAGTTTTACATCATAATTTTGTCCATTTTTTCCTTTTTAAACTAACCAGTATTAGTAAGAATATAATTAAAATAAAGTTTTTCCAATAAATTTTACTGCGATCACTGTCTGAAAATTTCGTACGGGAAAATCTGCTTCGGAATCCATATGGATTCTCATGATGCATAACAATAAAACTTTTTTTGTAATTTTGAAAAAAAAAGTGTGTTAAATATTTAATATTCTAGTGTGTAAATGTTCAGTGGGGGAACTTCAAAGTCGTAACAAAAAGCACGATAGGGAAAGTCGCTTGTAACAAACTTGGGCAATATTCTGTTAAAATAGTAATTTTTTATTTCAGTTTTACTGTCAAAAATATCCTTTGGCTAAATTTTTACATAACTTATGAGTGGTTTCGTTGTTTTTTTATTTTCACTGACATTATATCAGAGATAAACATTAAAACATGTCGTGTTTCTTATGGAAACATCGGACGCAATGAACGGTGAATTGTGCAAGTACCATTATAAAACGCTGGTATAGTTGGAGCCGGGGCTTATCTACGTTAAGCACGCTATGGTCCCCAATGAGCTTTTTCAATTCATTTTATTTACAATCTCAAATGGATACAACTACTAATAAACGTAAATTGCGAGAATTCATTATATACATGGAACATTCAGAGCGTATACTGCTATTTTGTATATGTTTGTATATATATGACGAGCGACTGTGATTACAAATTTAATGATACCTCAATTGTCCTTTATTTTTATTCGTTGAATTATTTTTTAAAAATATAACAGTTTTTTTATCGTTATTATAAATCTGATGTTATCTTTGAATAATAATTATATTTCGTTAATGATGATATTAAAATTCAAATTTTCATTGCGTAATAATAATTAAATGTATAAATTTTTTTTTCGATGACGTTATTTATGATAATTAATTTTGTTTAAGAGCAGGATTTTCAATGCCCTCGCTTTTTAATCTGAGAACTAAACTTGTTAACTATTTGTCTAGTTGGTTCCAAAATTGAATAAGGTCTGAGTTTGAGTCTTGATTAATCCAACGGTTGCCAGAAGACTTGCTTAAATTAGTAAATTAGATCAAGTGGTGACGTAAACTAAGAGGTATTGAAAGTTTTAACGAAAACAAAATTTACTCTAAAAATTATGATATCTTATGATCAAATCATTCAAATTAAATTTTCGTGCTGCAATCGAAATTGATTTGGTCGAAAATCAGAATTTGTACTTTTTCGTATCTCGTCAACTCTTTAGTAAGTGATCTCAAATATTATTAAATCTCAACCTTGATACGATCTTCTGATTAAAAAATCGGTCTATCGGTTAACCCTGCGGGCCAGCCCCAAAACTTCCCGAAACATTATTGTGGATACATTTTCGAGCTCTTCGAGCTCGAAAATACTGTTGTATGCCACTGTTTTCAAAAAAAAAATTTTTTAGCATTTCTTTCTCCCACGATATCTCACGAACGAATGGACCGATTAAGACGGTTGAGGTGGCATTCGACGCGGCTTATAAAGTTTTAGAGCTGATTAGATTTTGGAATCAATCTATCGAGCAAATTAAAAGTTATTCAAATAAAACATTTTTGAAAAAATTTTAATTTTGAAATATTTCCGAACGCGCCCTATCAATTAAGCTCAAATTTTTACAGCTTCAAGATATTAACAAGCCGCGTCGAATGACACCTCAAAGATCAAAATCGGTTTATCCGTTCAAGAGTTATGAATATTTACATACATACGTATTTACACGGAAAAAACAGTTCTGTAAAAGTTACAGAAAAAAATCTGTAAAATTTACTGATGATATTATTTGTAACATTTACAGATAAAATATGTTATTTCTACAAATTCATAAATGTTATTTTTATAAATACCATAATGTAATACTAGCAGATAATATTCTGCAAAAATTACATATTTTTTCTGTACACTGTAAAAAGAGCGGTGTTAAAAATGGACTCATTTTAACTCCGGCGATTGTTAAAATAAAATTACACCGGTGTAGGAGGAGTAATTCACCGGTGTTAAAAATACCGGTGTTAAAGCGGGGTAAACTGCGTCGGCTCAGAGAATTAACTTTGGAAAGCTTACAAAACGCAAGAAATATCTTGACACACGCACACACACACACAAACTCACGAGTGCACACACGCTTGCACGCACACACACTCACACACAAGGGCGCGCACACGCTCACACGTGAGCTCACACATGCATACGCACACACGTGAGCTTACACACATGAGCTCACACAATGAGCTCACACGAATGAGCTCACACACACGTGAGCTCACTACACAAGCTCACTACACGAGCTCACACGAATGGGGGTAAGTGTGCGCATGTATTTTGCTCTGTATTTATACATAAATACTTCTGTGAATTCTACAACTTCACTATGCAACGTTTACAGCCTCAAAATGTAAAAATTACAGATTTAGGTTTACAGAACTCACAATGTAAAAATTACATTTTTGGTTCTGTAAAAATTACATAATTTAATTGACAGATAAACATCTGTAAATTTTACAGACTTTTCTGTCATTTTTACAGAACTGTTCTTTCCGTATACGTACACACATACATACACTCGGACATCATTGTGAAATTAGTCAGGATAGCTTCCTAGAACCTCAAAACGTCAAAATCTGATAGAAATTCGGTTTTTGCAAATCGGACCGAAACCAATAACTTCCCGAATTTTTGAAAATAATCAATTTTCTTAGCGGGAAGTTAAAAAAAGATTAGAAGCAGTAGATTTGTTCCGAAGATATCGCGCAAAAAAATTTTATTTACACATACGCACACACTCTGATGTCTATTCAAATATCGCGACTAAATCCTTTAGCCTCTAAAGTACTAAAATTTAACAAATGATTTGATCACAACTTATTTATATTTGATTAATTTTTAAGTGATTGAATCAGCAATTGACGAGTAAAGCAAAAAATTACTGCAGAAAATTAATCATTTGTACAAATGTTTATTTTCTCCGGTTATTTAAAAAAAAAAGTTTCACTTGGAAAATTTCAATCTAATCCAGGTTTTTCAGTGTTCGATAAAATTGTAAAGTTATTCGAAGCACTTTCCCTGATTTTCTTTACCAAAGGAAATAACTTTTTGTCGTACCATTGTGTAAGAGAAAAGCAAAGTATTTATTCTTTGATGCAAATGTAATATTTTAAACTTTAAGTTATTACATTATGTTTACAGTGGAATATATGTATATATATTGTTACTTATGTTATTGTCGTAAATAGTATTACGTGAGTACATTGTTTATTTGACTTGTATAAAAGCGTTCTAGTAAATTTGATCTCTTATTACTATCGAAAAATATTTTCAAAACCGTCACAAGTATTTTTATAAAACGATACTTTATTTTATATAATACTCGAATAAAAAAAATAGCAATATTTTTTATCGCTGAATAGTTCTCAATTTCTATGGAATATTCATGAGAATTTTTAGCTTATTGTGTAGAATTTTCCACAATTTTTCTTTCATTGAATTTTTGTTGTTGAGTATAAACGTGGGTATGAATACACACCAGAGTTTAGTATAAAAGAAATACACGAAAAGTTGGTTGTAGAAAAAGAGAAGGGATGTTAGGAGCATCTCTTGCGTACACAAAACATCTTGCCACATTATTAAATCCAACTGGAGAAGCTTGAAAGCCGCTTCTCTTTAATACACTTTAGTGAAGGGTGCTGGCTAAAAGTACCAATCCCATGGAGGAAGTGAAGAAGTAAAGAAAAGCTTTCCTAACTCACTATGCTTGTAGTTGTAGTAGATGTAGTTGTAGCAGTAGTGGCTAAAGCAAAACTTTAGTGTGTTTCAGATGAATGTACCAGGCATCTTGCCAACAAATGTTTTGCCTGTTTAAACTCAACATTTTGCAATCTATCTCTTTACTTATTTTACATATTATTAAATATGAATACTTTATATAAGTGATCATTCTATGGTACAATCATTCAAAATTTTCATTTATTTTTAATTTACGCTGTGAAAATTCGGACTGAAAATTGATTTTATTTCAATTCGATAAAAGTATTTTTGAACACATTTTAAAAATTGACTAATTCATTGCGTCTTTTTCAAATCATTTCATTAAAATTTTTCAAGTCTCCAAAACCGGCACGAAAAGGGCCAAAATCGGTACCTCTGCCCTATATGGAAAGGGAGCACGTAATTATTTCCGTACTCAATATAAATGTCAATTTTTTTTATAATTAATAATTTCCGAAACTCTTCTTCGGAGGGAATTTCACATCGAAGGGGAGTGAATAAATAAAAAGTCATCCACTCCATGTTCACTCCACAAATTTTGTTCAGTGTATGTTTTAATTTTTTTGCATAGAAATTAAATTAATATATTAATTATAAAATCTTGCATTGAAAATTAATTAATAAGAAAGTTTAATCGTTTAACTCTATGGGTAATCTTAGTAATTAAAGTTATCTCGATAAATCAATTTACATATAGAGTCTATTAATAAAAAGTTAATTTACTTAATAAAGTTCATAGTTATTATAATTATTTCCAGATTTAATTCTTATTTAATTTAATTTCTTACCACTTCAAAGCTACATATATATTTTAGATTTTTTTAAAAATAAGTACGCGAAAGCGAGATGTGAGGAGTATCTCAGCTAGTAATTATTTTTTCTACTATTTCTCGTTTCTGAACATAATTGTGTTTTATTTATATTGAACTAATCTATTTAATGAGTACACAATATTTTTAATAAAAAAACTTTTACGGGTCAATTTTTATAAAATTTTCTCCGTGTTCCATTATGCCCTGGTTGATTAAGTCAATTCTTTTTGTCAGCAGAAAAAAATTCTTTTTCATTAAAATTTTAAGGTATATCGTCGTGCCCTGAGTGATTCGTATGCCTTTACGCTATAATATTGAATTATATTAATTACTTATTTATATAAAAATTCAAAAATGCCATCTGGCAGCCAGAATGGAAGGTAGATTTTTCGAAAATTTTCAGCACCTCCCTGACTTTTCGCTAGTTCACGCTTAGTTTAAAGCGAAGGCGGCTCTTTTTCATTTTTACTAAGGTTGAAAATCAGTTTTTCAATCCGAGATTCTTAATCCACGATTCAAATATTGTTAATATACTTATATATTTATTTATAAATGTACGAGCAATACTACACGGAAAGAAAATTATGGCAGCGGTTCCCATAATTTTGTGAAATTTTTTCCTATACCATCATAGGAATTACGACCATAAATTATGGGAGCGGTTCCTATAATTATAGGAATGATTCCCATAATTATAGGAATAGTTCCTATAATTATGGGAATGATACCCATAACACTATAGGAATGGTTTCTATAATTTATAGGAATACTTTCTATAATATTATAGGAATCATTCCTATAATTTATTGGAATAGTTCCTATAATTTATAGGAACCATTCCCATAAATTATAGGAACCATTCCCATAATATTATGGGAATGGTTCCTATAATAGTATGGGAACTATTCCCATAATATTATGGGAATGATTCCCATAATGCAATTGGAATGGTTCGTATACCATTATGGGAATAGTTCCCATACTATTATATGAACCATTCCTATAATATTATGGGAATGGTTCCCATAATATCATTAAAAAATTAATTTAAAGAAGTGTGGTAATCACTTCTACAATACACAGAAATATTATTAAACATAAAAACAAAAATTCAAACATTGAAAAAAAAAATCGAATTCGGCAAAAAAACATTAAAATTTTTAATAAGATTTTTTTTGTCAGCACAAAACATTCAAGAAAATTTAAATTTTGGGAAATTTCTACACTATTGTGCAAAAAAAAAATTTTATGATATTATAGGGATGGTTTCCATAACATTATGGGAATAGTTCCTATACCAATATGGGAACCATTCCCATATCATTATGGGAACTATTCTCATACTATTATGGGGATGGTTCCCATAATATATGGGAACCATTCCTATAGTAGTATAGGTACTCTTCCCATACCATTATGGGAACCATTCCCATAATGCATAGGAAAACTTCCCATAATTTTCTTTCCGTGTAAGTTAATCACGTATTACTTATAGCGAGGTTTTGGTGCACAATTTTCATCAAGTTGTTGGTGGGGGAAGCGTTCCGAGCGACTTTTAACAAATTGAGGGGAAGAGTCCCGTGCGGAAAAAGTATATATTCGTATATATTCGGGCAAATTTGAATATATGGCGCATATATGAGACATATTGAATTTTGCCCGTATATATCCCGGATATATACTTTTTTCGTATGGGGTCTTATAACGAGGTCTGACTGTATCATAAAAAAAAAATTGCACAAATTTTCGTTCAAAGTATTTTTTTTTGTGTTAATAAAATTGTTCGTTTAAAAATTGAAAATCCGTCGAGTAATTCAGTAATTTCACTTTTTTTACAACATTCCCTTATTTACTATGTATTTAAATTTGTTGTTATATGCTGTGGTGGCACTTAACTACTCCTGTATTCTCCGTTAGTTGGTTTGGTTGGTTCTTTACTGCGAAAGCTCGTCGTCATACATTCGTGCCGGTAATGATTCTAAAAGCATGAACATGCTACCGGCAATCTTTGTGGCAAGCTTCTTCTCCCTCTTAACTCTCTAAACTTTTTTTTCTTTATACACTTGTTTTATTTTTCAGCTCTCTCAGTCTTTTACTCCTTCACTCGTTCGCGTTTTCATGTAATTGGACTTTTGCTCTCACAGAGCTCTTAGACCTCGTTGGTAACAGACCTCTTGTGAGCAACTACTGAGAAGATTACGGAAACTGGTGAACAACATGCTAAAGTTTAAACCTCTGCCCTTTTCAATTATTATTTATTATTTATATAAATTATTTATCCCTCTATAACATGACTTACTTTATAAACCAACATTATTAAAACAGCTGACATTTTTTAAAAGTATGTTGAGCCACAAGTGCTGGCTTAAATGTACGACAAAAAATATTAACGACAAATATTTTTTTTCGTTTTTTTAACCGTCAAAAACTTCTTTGGTATGACATACAAAGTAATTAATAAGCTAGTGTATAATTTTTTTTTTTTTTTTGTTAAACTAATTTTCTCATTAATTAAAAAGGTTTATTACAAACAAAATAAACTTAACATTTAATAAAACAACTCTTCCTCTTTGATTCAGTAGAAAAAAAAAAGAAAAAAAACTGTAACTTTGATACGCATATAATTTAATTTTTTTATTTAATAAAACTTTTAATTATACGAGCAAATGCAAAAATTTTTTTTCTGTGAATCATCAAAAGAAAGTTTAATAAAAAAAAAAATTTTTTTTATTTATTTTGAAAATTTATTTGAAGTATTAAAATTTTAATTCAAACATAAAAATTAATGCAATTTATCAAAATAATTAAATCATCTTTTAATTAAAATTTCGTTTCCGTTTCTTTTGAGTTTTTTTCTATTATTTATTATTTAAAATATTGTGTTATACTGAGTTTTTACATGGACCATATAACGTAGAATATGAACACGGTCTGAGCATAATTATCTTTTTATACTTTTTCTTAGCTGTGTACACAAGAAATGCATACGTGTAACTTTGAACATTATTTACATTTTATTTAAAAATTTTTTGTTTCATACTTTCTTTGCTGCTACATGCACTCAGTAGTTCATTAATATGCTGGAAACCTTGACTAGAAAATTTTATAATCTTCCTGACGTTTGTGTTTTTCATTCACGTTCAAAAGAAAAAAAAAACATTTATAAACAAATAAGAGTAACTTTGAAATTATTTATAACTACAGTCGCTAAGTAACATAAAACTTACCCCGTTTACGGGAATTAAAAGTTTTTTGTTAATTATCACCTGCAAGTCATTTAAAAAAAAAAAAAAAAACGTCATACACTTATAGAAGGATTTTTTAGTATTTAAAAAGATTTCTTAATATTAAAGAAATCATTTCTTAGACACCATTTGTTTGTATTAAACAAATATTTCTTAATATTGAAGAAACGAATTTTTAATATTAAATAAATCATTTCTTGTTATTCAATAAGTATTTTTTAATAGTAAATAATGATATATTAATATTTAATATTCATTTATTAACATTTGATAAATTAACTGCTTCACGCAGGGGTAGGACTCTCACGTAGGATTCACGTATTTCAAGGTATAACCTAATTTTCTTAACATATATATACATGTATATATATAGACAAGTTAGTGTGCAGCCATCTACCGACTAATTCTCCTAAGAAATATTTCTTAACTATTAAGAAATCTTCTTTGGTGGTAACAAATATTTCTTTTAATATAATAAGGCTTTTTTATCTTAACAATATTTATTTGATATCAAGAAGTGACTTATTTCATTATAATAAATGTTTTTAGTTAATAAAAAATATTTTTTATTCCCAAAAAAGTCACTTAAAAAATTTTTAAGAAATGGATTTATTACTCCCTAACAAATTCTTCTATCAGTGTATTATTTTTATTCCACAAGAATTTTGTTTGCGGAAAAAAAAATAGTAATTTTTACTTTTCATTAAACGACTACTTTTATTTTTTATTCATTCGATTTTTAAAACCAGTAATTTTTTCCTCTATCGAGCCATACGTTTTTAAAAGTTCTGAGAGTTATGCTGCAGAGGAAGTTCTCTCTAAAACCAACCAGTATATCTCAATTACTGACGCTACGAATATATCATTTAAGTGCATAAAAAAATGACTTCTCTGATTATATATATATATATATTTTTTTTTTTTCAATTTTATAGTAAATTATGGCGGTTATTTTCCGATATGAAGTGTTTTTTTTTTTCATTATACAGATATTTTTTTTTCTTTCAATTTATTATTTTTTTATCTTTCAAAAGTTCTTTTTATTAATTCAGTATTCATGATTTTTTATTAAAGAAACTTTTTCATTCAATTTAGAAAATAATAATAATAATAATAATTAGCTAAAAAATATTCAACTGAAAATAAAAACGACAAATGCAATTGAAAAAAGGTTTAAACAAAAAATATATATAATGTCAAATGAACAAAGAAAAGTTTTCAGCCCTGAAGGCTGCTACGTGCTTGAATAACGTGACTAATTAGTTAGTAAAGAACAACCAACCGACAAACTAACCAACTAAAAAATAAAAAAGAAAAAAAAGATTTTAAATAAAAAAAAAAAATCTAAGAATACTAGTGACTTATCCCGTGTGTGCGCATAATCCAATTTCCTGTACAAAAGAACGGGGAAATTCGTGACTCAACTTAAAAAATATCCGTCAGTACATAAAACATAAAAAAAAAAAATAAAAGTAAAGAAATTAAATTTAAAAACAAAACTAAATAAAAATAATGTTAACTCTTGCTAACGAATGTGCGCCACAACTACTGTGTGCTGCTGACCTTGCGATGCTTTTAACTTAGCTCATAAATTTATTTGCCTTTTCCGTGATATCACTAAAGTTTCGTCAAGGAAAAGCGTCTCAGCGACCTCTTTCTTTATTTTTTTTCTTTACTGAATCCTCTTTTACTTTTTTAACTCCTTCTTTCATCCTGTTTCCTTCTATCCTGTCTCATCTGATCCTTCGTAACGGAAGCTACTTCTTCTTATACTTTACTCCTATCTACTTGTGTTCACTCTAGATTCTTTATTTTTTAACTACACTACTAAAGCTTTTTTTTTATTTTAGTTTATCATCTAAGTATTTTACTCTATAATCATTTTTTTTATACATAAACTTTGCAATACCTTCGCGTCGCGTCGTCAATTAAAATTTTTGCGAAATGGATATTTTTTTACTACTGAATTCTTAATTTACATTGAAAAGTTTGGTGACAAATAATTAATAACACTGATAATACATTTTTTTTTGTTTAATTGTTTATATTAATAAGTAAAAAACAGGGACAAGACGGGCAAAATATCAAAAATTTAAGAAACGAATCAATTAATTTTTTTAATTAATTAAATTAATTTTCTCAGACAGTGCCCCCACTTTTTGAAAATATGCAATGACTTTCAACTGTCATAATCGTATTGAAATTTTATTAATTAATTAAAAAAAAAAGTAAGTCCTTAATTGGAAAAAGGACAAAAATTACTTACAGTTGTTATTAATTTGGAGTTAAACGAAACTTTTTTAAGAAATTTTAGCCTACGAAACTTGTAAATTCGAATTATAAAATTGACATGAAGATTTTACTGAAATTTATTCAACAAATTTTGTTTCACTCCCAATTGATATCAACTGTACGTCATTATTTTTGAATCTATAACCTTGCGAAATTACGACTACGTTGTTCTTTCTTCAATTAATGCTTTAATTTTTTCTTAATTAATTGGTCAAATTTTGATACTTATGGCAGCTGAAAGTCATTAAAAATTTTTAAAAAGTGGGGGTCACTGTTTGTGAATGGCCTTATGTTTGTAATCACTTTGACAAATTTCAAAAATTAATCTTTTTATAGACCATTTCTGTCATGGTTCATTTTACCCAGCCACTCTTAATTAAACTGACAACACAACGAATCTCAAAACCAAAATAATATTTAATGTCATAATTTGGCCAATTAGTGGTAACGAAAAAACGTTCTATTTATTTAGTATCGGAGACGATTTAATAACAAAATTAATTAAATTATATAGTAGTGAATATCATAAATAATTAATTGATATATTTTTATATTTGGAAATTTATTCGATGATTGTTTAAATTAAAATATGATAGGAATTAATGTCGTTTTTAAATCCTCTTTTTTGGAACCTAAATTCGTATAAATTAAATATCGATATATTTAATAATATTTTATTGAAAGTATTATAAAATGAAATAAATTTAAGTTTATATTTTTATTTATTTACTTGAAATAAACTCGAGTTTATAAAAAATTATTTTTTTTTATAATATAGAATATAATAATAGAACAAAGTAATTAAAAATAAATGTTCAGTGAAATGTATAATGAATAATCGATAATTGAAGCGATTTTATCCTTGAAAATGTTATAGAGTAAGATAGAAAATAAAATAAAATCGATAAAAATAGAATAAAAAAATAGCCTTGTGATGTTTATTAATAATCTTAAAAATTTCGATTATAAAATATCGAGTATTTAGGTCACAAGTTTTATGTTTTTACATTTTGAGAAATAAAGAGTGAATCGGTGTATGGATTTTATTGCAATTCGAATTCACTCCAATCAGAATTTCGAAGTTTTTGAAAAAAATCATCCCCTATACGGAGTAAATAGAGAGGTTTTTTTTTACAGCGGAGTGATTTTGAAGTGACGTAGATTTTATTTAAATCCGCATTCACTCTGATCCAGAGTTTAAATATCAAAATAAACTCCCTTCTAGAGTGATTTTCACTTCGAGGGTATTGTAAATAAAAAATCATTTGGTCTGCATGCTCTTTGATTTCACTCTGGATCTAATCCGCAAATTTTTTACAGTGTGTGTAAAAATTAATTTGTTAAAATGGTTTTTTTAGTATATGTTTGTTTAAAATTTTCGGTTGTTTACGTCAATTTCGTTAGTTTTAAATTTATGAGTACATTGTGTTACATCGTAAAGTCAAGTAACTAAATCGAAATTGGTTGGACAGCTATAAAATAGTTTACTTAAGTTTTATTGGTCTCGGTTGACTTTACTAACCTCCGTATGAACATCGTTTTTTTTTTTTTTTACAAACCATGACTTACTTTTACTTGGTCAATCTTCTTAACTTTTACTTACTGCAGAAAACTTTTATATTGGATTTTTATACTTGGACAAAAATTTATTATTTTAGTCTTAATAAGCAGTTTATTCAATTTTTTTTTCGAATCAGCATAAATTTTGTCCTAGATTTAGCAGACTAATAATAATATTATTAAGAGGTCAAAACAATTATCAACGAACATATATCACAATTAGATAGACAATTTATTAAATTAATTCAAAGGTCAAACGTGAAATTATACAAGCACTTAGTAAATTTAATGGTTAGAACTTGAGTGCAAATTAAATTACGTAATTAATACTATTGAAATGAGGTAATTTACATTTAGAAAATATATAAATTAAATTCTAGAACCTTGAGGCGGAATCGAACCGCCGACCTGCCGTTAACTAAACAGATGCTTTGGCTGCATAGCTGTCATAGAAGTTCTCTATTTTGACTATAATTTAATTTATATATTATTTCAACCCATCAGAAGTTTTTTAAATATGAATTCATATTAATTATTAGCAGGGTTGTAAATATGTATTACTTTTTTTGATGCATTAGCGATTTTAATAGTCACTAAATTTGATTTTTTAATGGTGAAAAATTCCATTAACCATTAAATTTAATTTTTTTAATGGCAAAAAATTTAATTGACCATTAAATTTAATTTTTTAATGGTAACAATTTACATTGAAGCATAAACAAATTTTTTAATGTGTACTTGGCTCGAGATACTACCGTGTCTCCTGATAATGGTTAATGTAATATTTTTCCGGTACGAATGTTACCTGATTATTAGCCCCCAAATGAAAAATGGTCTTTGAATTTTTAGGGAGATTTGTTTAGAAATCGGACTATTACAATGGGTCTCATGATCGAATTATCAAAGAATTTTGCATCCATATATCTTATTTTACCTAGTAGAATCAAAAAATACCATCCACTCAAAAATTAATATATGTATGTATGTATACATATATATATAATGTAACGCGCCTTGTCATTACGATAGCGCCCGCAATTCTTAACAGATCTTAATGAAATTTTGTACACTTATTTATTGGACGATTACCTTGATCAAGTTCGAAGATGAGCCCGATCGGTCGATTAGTTTGAAAGTTGTGGTTGTTTGAAATTTTTTTTGATTTTCATAAAAATGAATTTTCTGGCTTTATCCTTAAATATCTTTTGAACCGAAAATGATAACTCAATTCTGTATAAAATATCTCAAAATTTGGACGATTACCTTTAATTTTCACTGTAATGCTTGATTTTTTTAAACATCTTTTCTAACAATTTGATGATATCGATAATTTCACAAAAAATAAAAAAAAGCTTATTTTTGCAGCTTAGTCTTCTTATAACTTCTGAATGATAAGACATGACTCATTCCCTTGAAATTCATGCTTAAGCTTACAAAATAAGTATCAATTACACTATTGTAGCTTTATTGTATTTACATAAGAAATCTACCTTTCCATTTCGGGTAAGGCCGGATGGCTTTTTTCTTATGATAATTAATGGAAAACAGAGTAAATACGAAAAAAAAGAACATAAATGATGACCTCAACTATTTCAATTTATAGCAGGGTGCGTAATACGACTTTTTCAAGTCAATGAATTTTCATGTAAATAAACCAATAAGACTTTTGTTTGTAACTTTTGAAATAAAATTACAAGATCAGCTCATATGAAATAATTTTTCATTTTATAAAAATATAAATTTTCATGAAAATAAAAATAATATTACGGTGGATAGTTTCATGAGTTTATACTGCGTGAAAACGACCCTTACGCTTGACAGGTGTTACCCTTGAGAGCTTGAAAGCTTTCTGGTATGAATGTTTGTTTGGACCTAGAATTTTTTTTCTACTTGTATACTTATTGCCATATAAGAAAAAATTTTTTTTTTTAAGATAACGGACGTGTTTACTTTGTAAAATAAAATATAAATTTTCATGAAAAAGAAATTTTTTTAGAGTAGATTCTAGATTTTTTGGATTTTATTTAGGTATGATATTGATAAATTGCATGATATAGATCTAAGATTAACATTTACTAATAAACACTTAACGTAAACTAAGATTAGCTTGTAATACGAAACGATTAAGTAAAAGTTTGATGTTATAGATTAAACGAAATTAAGTGATTGGATTTAGATTTTTTCATCCAAGTGACGTCAGTATTAGTTATAAATAAAAAAAAATTGATAAGATAGTAGTAGTATAGATCGCAATATTGCAGCACTTGACATCAAAAATTTTATTGTTACGATATTAATTGATAGCACGCGTGATAAATTTAATGATTACAATAGAAATAAAAGTACATTGGGTTTGATTAGTGATTTAGTGTAAAAGATAATTTTGTTAAGAAACGTTAAGATGTTCAAGTTAATTTTTTTATTAGCTCTCTCAACATCAATAACCGGTAAGTTTTTGATAGAAATTTGATATTTCATATAGTATTTAGATCTAAAATATATATATATATATCCGACTGTGCCAAATAAAATTGATTTTTTTTTCAGTCTCATACGAAAAATGCGTTGTATGTAACATAAAAAAAATTGGGTACCAAGTTGGGACCTCCAACTCAATTACAAAAAGTGCAAAATGTCGTAAGATCTTGTAGATAATTTTTGTTTGCAATCAAAATATGTTATTTAATAATCATTCAATCTGACATTTCAAAAACTACAGGTTTTAAAATTTAATTATTTGGGAAAAAAAGTGAAACATTCGTAGAAAAGTAACTTTTTCACGGTTAGAGTTCCCAAAAAGTTTTGAGACCTTCTTTTTAAAGTATTCGATTCTCTCAAAAGATATGCTGTGGTCATTTCAATTTTTTGATCCGTCAACGAGTTATAAAATTCAAAAATTAAAAAAAATTTTTTCCTACATTATTTAAATGGGAAATCTTATATAAGATAGCGCGCGATTTTTAATTGAGTTGGAGAACCCAAATTGGTATCAATTTTTTTTATAATACACCCAAAGTTATGTTCGTAATGTCGATTTTATTTTTTTTTATTTTTTTCGATAGCTTTACATATAGTGCCGTTAGATGACACACCAAACAGCCGAGCAGTAGGTGGTACTGTCGCTGCTATTACTCAAGCACCATGGCAAGTCAGTATTCATTATTTAAATGAACATCAATGTGGCGGTAGCATTGTATCAAAAGAATGGGTTATCACAGCAGCTCACTGTGTTACTGCCGCAGCAAATTTTTATATGATTCGTGCTGGAAGTGTTTATCATAATTCGCTTGGTTCAATTCACTCAGTTGATAGAATAATAAAGCATGAATTCTTTACCACCAACATATATGGGTTCCGTAATAATGATATTGCTTTAGTACATGTAGCTGAAATATTTATACTGGATACAAGTCGTCAGGCAATTCCACTTTACAATGTTGATGAAGTTATATCTACTTCTGTCAAAGCTCAAGTTACTGGTTGGGGCGACGTTGTCTTGGCTACTAATACACTTCAACTTATAAACACATATATAATAACAAAAATAAATTGCAATACGACTTATTCAAGGTACGGCGGAATTTATGATAATCAAAGTTGTTTTGGTGAAACAACTGGTAGCCCAGCGGCGTGTCGAACTGATGCCGGAGGTGCTGTCGTACTTTCAAAACGTCTTGCCGGTATTATTTCCTGGTCTGAAGGATGTGGGCGTACAACTTTTCCGAGTGTTTTCACAGAAGTTAGTCATTATAGACTTTGGATCAAACGCTATTCTGGTGTATAATTTATTATTTATTATTTTTAAATCAATATCAAAACCTACAATGGTAATTTTTTTTGTAAACTTAGTTTTGAGTTTTATTATTTAATAATAAAATTATTAGAATTATAGATAAAATAATTTTATTGTCGAATAAATTTGAAATTTTAATAAAATATATAGATATTCTTTTTTAAAAATAATTTCAAAATGTTTTTTTTATCTAAGTGATTTAAAGTCGCTACTAACTGCTAGGTCATGAGCCACTACAAGAGGTAGACAATAGTGTTAGATTTTACTGTAAATATTAATTAGCTTAGTGTATCTTATGAGTGATTTTCGTTGTTCAGTGGTCTTGAAGATGCTTTCGTAGTCCGCTGGCAGTCTGGCTTGTGTCCTTTCATTCCGAAGAAGTGGGCAATCTATGATGAGGTGTTTTACAGTAAGGGTTTCTCTGCAGTATGGGCAAGTAGGTGGTTATTTTTTATCAAGCAGATAGGAGTGCGTTAGATTAGTATGTCCAATCATCAGTCTAGTCAGAATTACTTGCTCTTTTCTTATTAATATTGTGTCTTTGATTATAGCTTGTCTTGTTGTCTGATCCAGGTTCGACCTCATACTAAAAAGTTTGTGAATATTTTTTTGTGTCGGTTAGCGTTCAAAATGTTATTTATTATCGATGTTAGTTTGGGTCAACAAACAATTTTTTTGAAATAATTGTCTCATTATTCACAACTTTATTTACTAAAATAATTTTTTTTTTAACTTTCTATTCAGTTAACGATAATTTTCTGCAAAAAAATTAATGCTTTTAGTGCACTGTTCGAAGATTGTTTTCCATAACGAAATGAATTTTCTTATGCATCTGCTAATTTTCATCACTGCAACTGTTGAAAAACAGTCTACGATTGACGTCAGCTAGTTCATAATTATAATTAAAATGGAAATCTACTTATCTACAGTAAATAATAAAATTTTAGGTGAACATACAAATTTTTATGTTCTGCTCTGACCGTATCAATTTTATTTTTTTTTTATTACCAAATTTATTTTAAAAATAATATACTAATATTGTTATGTCAATGAAAAAAAATACTTGATCAGAACATAAAAAAAAATACATTACCCATCTTTAATTTTCATTCTTAATCTACTTATTTGTATTTAACAATGCTTTGAATACTTTGTTGAGAGGTTAAGGCTATAGCTTTAATGTAATTTGAATTCCATCCTATCTCACCCGAAAGTGTACATCTCAGTACAATGCACCAGGGTACACTTAACATGACTTTTCGCTTAGTCTTAAATCCCAAGAGTTTTAAAAACTCCCTTAGCCCATACTTTCTTCAATCCACTTTTTTATCGATTTTTTAAACCTAACTCCACATTTTTATCGAGGTTTCACACTAAAAAAAATACTAGGATTTACGCTGAAAACCGGAGTGAATCCGGATTTTATTTCAATCCGAATTCACTCCATCACTTGTAGTTCCGGAGTTTAAAAAAAAATTGCCCCGTATGGTCCAGTATTACTATGACACCATAGCATTTCAAACAAGAATAATTTCTCTGTGCAAATGGTGACAGTTTAAATGAAAATAAAAATAAAACAAAAAAAATCTTAAACCACATTATGTATTATACCTTCGTCTTTTTTCATGTCTTCTCAGGCTTGTTGGATAAGTATCCTAAGCAGAAAAGCTGCTAGAGACAAATGATCTTCGTATAAGCCTGACAAGGTTTTAAGACACACTGACGAGTTACGTTCAGTTATTAATTTTAAAATTTTAACAAATATTTACGGAGGTCTGAAATTTTGAGATAACAACTATTCATATAAACCATTGTTATTATTATCATCTTACAAAGAACTTGATAAATTTTACATCATGACTTGATAATTTTTTAAAGAGTACTGTGAAAAATAATATAAATTAAGTTTTTAATTAACTGAGTAATTAAATTTACAAAATGTATATCACGAGTTTAAAACTAATGAAGTGATTAAATAATATGCCTGTAATGAAAAAAGTAAGGAAAGATTATATAATAAAATGAATGATTAATAAATATTAACCTATTTCGACAGTTAATTATTTTTAATGGATAAAAACGTTTATTCTGAAATGAACAAAGTACCTTAAAATTCTTTTTATCTTCATACTATCTTTTGTAAGCTTTGTTCTTTATGAAGTTTCTTTTGTTTTTATTATTGTTTTTTTTTCTTTTTTTTTTGTAAGGAGAAATAATGGTTTGAAGCTGTAGTATTGAAGAAAAAAAATTTGAAAAGTTATCGTATTATTGTTTAATAATGCCTCATGGGCATGTTAATCCTTGCTACGCTGTAACGCTATATGAGTATACGTAGAAAGTAGAATAGAGGTTTACTTACAAACTTTTCGCGGATTTATTGTGTATAAACTGATATACATGAATACAACTTTTTTATAACGTTTACCCGGTTACTATATAGATATATATATATAACTGAAAGGCGGGTAAAATGTGATCGAGTGGCCAAATGGACCACCCCTAACATTTTCGAAAAATTTTATTTTTATACAAAATTGTGTGTAACCATCATAGCCGACTCTTATCATCATTTTTATACAATTTTGAGTATCTCAAAATTTTATTTATTGATTTTCAGAAATTTTTCAGTAAACTCAATGTATCACTGGCAACAAAGAATACATAGTGTCTTCTTCGCTATCTTTCAATGTTATAAAAGTTTTCAACTAAAAATTTGAATATTCTGTTTTTTCCGTGACTACATAAGTAAACTTGTCAATTACCAAAAGTTTTACACCGTTCAATTTGAATAATTTAGTAGAATTGATAATTAAAATTTGATCATTTTAAAATTTCCCTCATTTTCTAAGCAGTACAGATAACCCGTACATTTTATTTTAAAAATAATTTTATAATTTATATAATTTAAATGTATCAGATAAATATAAAAATGAATTTATGTGGGTAAAAAAAAATATCTAATGCACTATTATTATAATATATATTAAAAATGTTTAAAGTAAACAAAGATAATAAAGAAAAAGAGTATAATTTTATTTGTCAGAATAAAATTAATTTAATGGTCATACAAGATGACAATACTCGATAAGAATGACGTAAATTCTCATTGGTGGTGACGAATGGTGGCCAGCAGTACGACCACAGGGATTGCGGTGATTTTTCGTTCTTCACGTAAATTTATTCTCGTTAGATAGTTGCTAGCTATATAATACCAACGTTGTTGTTACCTAGTACACGTATTATATGTGCGACCCTTGTTGGTGGTTCAACCACCAGCTGGGAATAGCCGTAACACGAAGAGACCAAGATACCCCCGATGCTCTTAACGAGGCCAGGGCTGCTTTGCTCACATGCATTGACTAATAGACTTTTCGTGCTTTGTAATAGATACTATTGTTTAAAACTTTACCGATTATTTTATTAATAACTTCATCGTTTGTTATTTCATTAAAATATATCCAAAGTTTTGAAACATTTTTTTTGGTTATTATGCATAAGTACGATGGACGGTGTGGCTCAATAAGTTATAGATCAAATTGAACAGAATATAGTATAGTGCTGGATAGCTCAACTAGTAGAGCACTCGGCACGATACCGAATTGGTCTGGGTTCGATTCCCAGTTCGGGCTATCTATATTTTTCTCAATTTATCTATAAATTGTCTTATTGAGAAGGTTTGCATGTTTAGCTTTCCACTATATTTAAATGGTCACCTTCTAATAGTTGGCAATAGGATAATTATCCTGTATTATGAGTATTGTCTTCAAATCATTTTTTCTGACTGACATGTTACGACAGATTGAAATTACAGTTGCTCAATTACACGATGAGAAAATTATGATAACCGTACACACAGAGAATTTTTGAGTAAAAATTACCCAAAAATTTAGTACTGTAAAGACTAAAATCTAGCCAGTAACTTAATTTTTACTGTTGTCAGTAGAAATTGCACTTCATTTACATGCTACGAGTAGTACAGTAGGACCTCGTTATAAGACTATTAGTTTCTCTCTCAAACCACTGCGATACCTGGTTTTTAAAAAAGACAGCAAATAGTCTGATAACGAGGTTCTGCTGTATATTTTACAATGAGCATGGGAAAAATTTAGAAAGTTACCACATGTACTCACAGTATCTAACTTTTTGGATAATTTTTACTAAAAATTTCTCTGCTTGTACGTTTATGAAATAGACAAAGATACACGTGTACTTCAGATAGAAATTAATATTCCATTTACATATCTTGATTAACTCTATTAATTAAGCTACTTGTTATGTTAGTAAAAGTGTAGAAATTTTTGATTGAACATTAGAAAAGTATTCATAATGAACCTGTGATTTATAACGAGCATCAATTCACCAGAACAAAGCAGCGTTTCATTAGCGCATGGAAACTCGAAATATTCACGATAGATATTTAACAAATGATCATTTTTGATATGAAATAACTACATATAATTTGCTACTCTCTACCTGATAAAGATCAGAAGACCAGCAAAATTAACGAACAGACTAACTAGCGTTGATTATATTGAATATAAAAATGTTCTTTTTTGTTAAGTATCACATCGTTGGAGGTTCGTTTAATGGAAGTGAACTTTTTTTATCAAAATTTTTGTAACATAGTGTTAAATTTTTTCGAATTACATCAGGTGATTATAGATAATAAAATTTGATTATTTAATGGGCCATTGTACCCCGGAGTCTCCTTTGAAAACCGTAGATGTAAAAAACGCAAACGGATCAGTGAAAATTTTTTAAACAAGTAATACACTCGACGCTCTGAGTTCAATGTGTAGATAAAATTGAGTTTATTCGTTGGATATTCCAGATTTTAATATGTTTCCACACACATAGAGATCGGATTTGATTTTTTTTTGTCAATATCAGACTCAATAAACTCAAAAACTACATAAACTCTATTTACCAGAATGCCCTTTTTGTAATAACGTATACTTAGTAAAAAAAAAATTTTTTTTTGCGGTATGAATTGTAAAAACAATTTAAACGAAATGAATAAGCTTAAAATTTGAAATCGAGTTAAAGCATATCTGCATGCTTCATATTCAAGGTATTAAAATTATTTATTTCCGATAAAATAAAACTATTGAACTAAAAATTGAAAAAGAGCGGTTATACTGATTTATCGTGGCTGCGGTTTACTACTACTTGCTCGAACGAGAGTAAAAGAAAGAGTAGTGGGTACATTTAACCACCAGAAAACTATTAACCAAGTGATTTCTTTTATTTCTTATTCAGCGTTCACTGATCATCCTTTGATTTTACTGGGGAAATTTGAGGCCACAGATTAAAGCTTTTACTTAAAACCTCAGACGGTTCACCTCACTGGCACTCTTACGATTAAAACGCTTACGGTTTTAGCGAGTTTTCCCTCTAATAAATTCTAATCACATCTAATCCCCTTTTGGATAACTTTTAATTAAACCATCATTGACAAAAGTGTGATGATAATTATAAAGAATGTAAAAAATTTAAACCATAAACTTTTGATATTAAATGCTTTTATTACACTGTAAAAAAAATCGGGGTAAGTCCAGGCAATGTAGGGGTTAAAATTTTCGGTGTTAAATTTCAACACCGAAAGCGGTTTTAATAACACCGCTGCCGGTGTTAATATTCTTTACCGGTGATTTTTTTTGGTTCTTTTTTGGCTATCGTCCCTATTGGGCCACGTGTCACTTTACCGGTGTTGAAAAAATTTTCCGGTGTTAAAATATTTTTCGGTGTTAAAAATATTTTACTTTGTGAATATTTTCACTTACTCGGTCACTACAGTTAAAAAATAATTTTTTGTTACACCGATCTAACACCGTTATTTTAACACCGCGGAATTACATCGCCTACGCTGGTGTTATTTCATTTTAACACCGCTCTTTTTAGAGTATATTTTCAACCCCATTAATTTAATTAACTTAATTTATAATAAATATTGCAAATTACGAGTCAAACAAAAAAAAAAATAGTTATGATTAATAAACATGAAAATAGTAATAATTAATGATAAATATAAATTCATATGAATTATTAATGTGTCAAGGGATGGAATAATAAATAAGCATTACAGTAGAGAGTAATAAAATAAATAGAACGTGAAAGAAGTATAATAATATTAAATAAACCGAGTAAAAATAAAAAAAAGAAAAATTGTTAAAATGAAAATAAAATAGACGTGGTTAATTGCTCGAGAAAATTCAACGCATACTTTTAGTCCAGTGTCTGCGGATCTTGATAATTAATTTGAGTGTCAAGGATTGAAACAAAAAGTATTTCTTTATGTTATATATAATACTGGACTTATACTCTCGAGGTAGTGCTCGGAGGGAAAATTCATCGAGAATTTTATATATTTTGATCGTGGTACGGTTTAAATCTGTTGCGTAGAGTATGAAATCACTGGATTGTATTTTAGTTTAATTATTGTTATTTTATTATTAAATTTTTCTTAGACGTTGGTGTGCATAAGATGGGGTTGGTTGAGAAACAAAAAATAAAATGTTACAAGATCAATTTTTCTTTGGCACGTATTCTCTGAGTGCGGGAGCAAGAAAGTAGTCGTGATGTGCCTCTGGCATCGGTTCGTTGTATTGCCTTGTTATTTTTATTATTATTATATTTATTTATTATTTTTTTTTCTGCGGGTAGAGGTGAAGTTTGCGCTGTGATGTTGGAAGGAAAATGAAATTTAGGAAACCCGGACCGGGTGTAGTTGGGATGGAGAATAAGTAAAAGGGTGGGTATAGAATGTAGACATGTGTCTGTGTGAGTGTGTTGGTAAAAAAAGAGTAAAGTAGCGGAGTATAAAGCGTTTATTTCATTGATGGCACGAACACAGAATTGCAATGTCCACATGTGGGTCATCGTTTTGTATCAACTCTTGGAGTAATTTAATAGAGGCTTCCGCAGTTGTTGCTTAGTTTTCATGTCTCAATCCTGACGAAAGTTCTTGTATATTTTTTTTTTACACTAGAGGATACTGCAAATTTTTCAATACAAAAGTTCGATCACTAAATAGCTTAATTATAATCTAAAAAAAAATATTTTTTCCACGAAAATATTTGTTTTATTAGGACTCGTTTGATGAAAAATTTAGCATAAAATATGAATGTGCTATGAAAAGTAAGCAAAGAAATTAGTTTCATAAGAAAGACTTTTTGAGCTATTATTATACTGGCTTTTAATCGCGGATGAGTCATTAACATACCTGCAAAATCTATACCTTCAGGAATTTATGCTTTATAGAATAACAGTATAAGAGAACAAAAAAAATTATTTATTAATTTCATAACGAGCCAAATTTTCTATCACTGCTGCTTATGTGATGTTTCTAACCCAAGTGTCTCAAGTGGGGACCTGTTACGTTATTTTCAGTCCGCTTAATATCGGTTTTTTTGTAAGTTTTATTTAATCCCATGATAAAAAATGCATGATATATATGTGAAACTTCTTTACTAGAAATATGATTGGCTGGAAAAACCATAAAATATGCACAATTTACAGGACAATATACATTGAAATAACTGTGTCAGAAAAAGACGCATGCGCGCGTAAACACGCTGAATATATGTATGAATTATGGTTTAGAGTTAGTTTTAGCTTGTAAAGCAGGCCAGTTAGTTAGTATAAAGTACTTTTCATATCGCTAACATTGAAACTACGAGTTTAACTTGTTAAACCAGTTAATTTCAAACTGATACGATTTACCAGACATTTAAACTGTGGGTTTCAATGCAGGCAATTTTTAAAAATATAAACGCATTTTTTTCCCACTGATCCTAAATAATTGAATATTTCTGTTCAATGTATAATTAAAACTAAAATCAACCGGATTGATATTAAAGTATTTGTGTTAATTTGAGTATAAAAAAAAGCATATTAATATGAGAATAGGTAGGTAGGAGTAGTTAAAGCTGCGAGTGCACTTAGACTGTGCTTGCAGGTATAATGGCATAGTTGGTGAACTGCGTTATAAAGGAAAAGCCGTTTGTACTCGTATGCGAGAGTTGCTTCGAGTGCTGTAGAACGAAACGGCTGGAAGAGAAAATATTTTATGAGGTCGCCTTCCTTCGTTGTCGTCATTCTACTTCTATTACTTCTTCTTCCTCTTCTTCTTCATCTTTCTTCTTCCCGTCCTGCTTTTTCGTTGTCGACGTAGCTCTTGTTGCTGTCATTGTTGTTGTTACATTACAACCACTGTATGTCTGTTGCGGTTGAGAGGCCAACAGTCTTTGTATCCTACTATAAGTCGTTTTTCACGTTTCTTCGTTCACACTTTCGCCCTAGCTTTGCCTTTACTTCGTACAAATCCTCTTGCTTATGTGTTCGAGCATTTCTTAGACACACTCATATATATATATATACACATATATGTAAGGGCGTTTGTGTGTAGTACGTCACGGTAAGAAGCAACGAGTTACACAGAAACGAGGATCGACGGCAAGGAAAATTTATTCCCTGACTTGGTTGCTGGTTCAATGCAACCTGCATCTCCTTTCTTCTTAACATTTCCTGAAAGCTTTGAATTATTCACAGAGTCCCGTATATCGAAGTAGTCAACAGTAAAATATTTTATTTCTGAAATATATATTTTTTATTTCCTTCAAATTTATAAAAAACTCAATGATTTAATGAATTTTATTTTAAATATTTATTTCACGCCTGCAGTTTGATACTGAAATTTTGTGATATTGTGAGTTTAAAAGCTTCGATTGCTTTAAAAAGTCAATGCGATAGGCATTACGACATTTAGTTACTGTAAATATAAACGTAACGGAGTTTAATAATTCATATGGAAGTGATATGTATGTTTGTGTAATACCATTGTTCAACAAATGGTTATGGGATACTTTTACAAATAATTTGTTATTTAATTGAAAGCATAATAAACTAGTTGCTATTATTAATTACAAAATTTTAATCCATTTAAATATTTGATTGCATGATTTAATAATTTTTATAGTGATCTTTTTTATTTATTTAAACTGCCTATTAGAATGCTTTTATTACTTGGTCGTTACCGTTTGTGTTTGTTTTAACATTTGATACTAAAAACAAGCCATTGATATCCTTGTGAAAAATGAGTGCTGTAAAACGAAAAAAAATATTTCAAAGCTCGACGGATTTAACGCGTGTAAAATTATGAAAAGGTTGAAAAATTGTTTTATTGGAAAAAATTTTTTTACAAATTTCGATCAGTTCTCTTCAAAACGTAGATCTATAGTCTTATTTCTCCTTTTATTTAATCCAATTACGGCAATTTATTCTTATGTTATTGGATGACAAAATACAACCGACGGTTTTTGACAAAAATCATAATAAAGAGACAGAAAATTGACTAAATTCGACAAATGTATGCAATAGATTCAGCTATTGACGTATTGATCAATAAATTTATACACTAAAAATTTATAGAGTGAAAGCGGATTAAATCTGGAGTGAATGCAAAGCAGATGACTGTTAATTTATTTAATCCCTCGGAGTGAAATTCGAAAACAAACTCCCTTTTTACTCCATATATGAAGTGATTTTTTTTAAAACCCCGGAACTCCGAGTGACGGAGTCAATTCAGATTAAAATAGAATGCTCAATCACTCCGAATTCACCCGATTTTTCACAGTGTATTCCAAAAATATCAGACTCAAGTAAAAGGCCGAATAGAGGGAACGATTCCGAGACGAAAAGTCCTGTAGCGTTTTTTAATCCAACGCACACGTGATTAGTTATTAATTAAAGACAGTAGCCAATCAGAAGCGCGCTTTAGGGAAAGATGTTAAGCAGCGACGCTTGCGGGGGACAACGGTTATCCCCGCTATACTTCTTCCGCTAAAGCGCGCTTCTGCTTAGCTGCTTTCTTTAATTAATAACAATAATTAACTAATTACTAGTCCGTTGGATTGAAAAACTCTAGAGGACTTTTCGTCTCAGAATCGCACCCTCTATCTACCCCTTCATTTATCTGAGGTATTTTAAGGACCCTGTATCTATAAACTGAGAAAATAAATGTGCTGCGAACTAGATCCAGTTCTCTCATCAAGTCACCGTTGGCTCAACAACAATGAATTTTTAGTGAAAAACGTCTCACTTGAGCAAATTGACGGGGTTCGGATCACACATTTTTTTTACTGTAGGCATATTTTTGTGAAAAAAACTATTTAGGCTACTGTAACCACGATAATCGACAAAACTTAACATAAAAATGAAATCAAAATTATTTCTTTTTTCCCGACAATTTTTTTTATTTGTTACCTTTGATTTTATTTTTATGTAATCTCATTGCTCGTTAGAATAATTACTGCAGTCAATCGACCGTGATGATTTGCACTTATTTTACTATTTTTACCAAAGTAGAATTTCAAAGAATATCTCATGTAATTTTTCACAATTCATCTACCTCTTTGTCGTAATGAATGCTTGTAAAATTACTGTTTGAAAATATTGAAAAAAAAAATTATTAAGACTTTTCTTTGAATTTTATTTTTTCAAGTACACATGTGTACTGGTATGGACATATATATGCATGCAAAGTACATACTTGGAAATTCGAATAAAACTAGTAACTTTTTTATTGGTAAAAGTTTAGCATCAAGTCACGTCAGAAAAATTGAAAGACAATTTTAAGTTTTCTACTACATACGATAATCTAAACAAGTACATACATTTTTTTATGAGATTGAAATGTCGACAGTGTAGTAAAAAAAAATAATAAAAATTATATGCATTAAACTGTCTCATAAATATAAATTTCAACAAAAAGCTGTTATTAGAATTCATATTAAACAATTTTTCAAAACAAATTTTTGTCATTTTTTATTTGAATAATTTAAAAGTAAATTTGATGTTATTACATTAACGTATAAAATATAAAGAAATAATATTTTTTATGCATATGAGAAGGGAGTCTATTAGTTAATAAAATTCAGAAACTTTCAGTAAACCCATTAATCCAATGAAAAAACAAACCCAAGGAGTAAAGTTATTTAACTCATTCATTATTAAATTTTATCGAGACAACACTGAGTTAATTAAGTACATGTCTATTTAATAGGATGTCCGATGTCTAGAATTAATTACTTTAAAGGTAATTAACGACATTATTATTAAACTAACTTTACTTGATTGATACTTCAACAATTTAAAATATTATTTTAATAGAACAAATTATTTTTAGCATAATAAATAATTATTTTATCTTGTTATATCGTTACGACAAATTTCCATTATCTAATTAATTAATTTTATGCTTGCTAGTAATTAAAAATTATTTTTATTCTGATTAATATAGTATCATAAGTATTGGATACGTTTATATAAATGCATTATCAAATTAATTAATTTTGTTTGATGTAATTACTTCACATGCTATTGTTATTTTCCATGTACTATTATTATAATAATATATGTGTCGATGTGAATGTATATATATATATATATATATATATATATATATATATATATATATATATATATATATATGTGCATGGATGTATTTAGTAATGAAAATTGGCAAAACGTGTATATGCTATTAGACCAATAATTTTATTCGCGCTGATGTAACCGCGTATGTGTAATCGACTTATCGCACAAATGAGCAAAATTCGTTGAACGTGCTCAGTATAATTTGAGATTGGTCAACTATTGAATCAATCAGTTTTACCCAATTTATCTACTTGTGAATTACATTAATGGATAAATTATTATTATCGATAGTTATTTTTGAATTTAATAAACGATGAATTTTTTTGCACTTATGGAAATTACATCATTATCATAAATATTTTTCATTATTCTCTGTATGTAGTCTTTGGACTTCGAATAGTAGACTCAAAATATATAAAAAGCACGGTGGTTTAAAGAGGGCTCTGTATTTAAAAACCTGATACAATTTTAGATTGTTTAATTTGGATAACAACAATAGAATATCAAATTTAATATTTAATGACTGTAATGTCGGTCATTAGTTCGTTTTAGCATATGTGTTTTAGCACAATACGTTGTGGAAAACCTCATAAATAGACATTATTTTATAGTCGTTGGTTTCAGATTTTGGTAGAATATAGTTATTTTGGATACACATGTGCAAAGGTAGGGCGTCCAAAAGGCTAGGGGTGACATCACGAGTCTGATTTTGTGGTGCATTCTCAACAGACCGAGGACGGTGTTATATGGGTGAGCACAGCGAGATATATAGTAAAATATAGTAAATAGAGATATAAAAATACATGAGTGATCGGGTACTAGTTCCTTGATCGGGTACTGGGTCTCTTGCCTTATTTTCCTTCAGGAAGTAAAAAGTCACAATTGGTAAAAAAAAAATCGGTCTATAAGTTGATCCTGCGGGCCAGCCCCAAAACTTCCCGCTGTTTTCGAGCTCAACGAGCTCGAAAACACTATTGTGAATACATTTTCGAGCTCTTCGAGCTCGCAAATACTTTTGTATACCATTGTTTTGTAAAAAACCATTTTTTAGCATTTCTTTCTCCCACGATATCTCGCGAACGAATTAACCGATTTTGATGGTTGAGGCCGCATTCGACGCGGCTTATAAAGCTTTAGAGCCCAGTCCATTTTGGAATTAATCTAAAAAAATTTTATTTTTGGAATATCTATGAACGAGCCCTACCGATCAAGCTCAATTTTCTCTCGGCTTCAAGATATTGACAATCCGCGTCGAATGACACCTTAAAGTTCAAAATCGGTTCATCCGTTCAAAAGATACAGGTATTTACATACGTACGTACATACATACATACATACACTCGGACATCATCTTGAAATTAGTCAGAATAGCTTCCTAGGACCTCAAAACGTCGACATCTGATGGAAATTCGATTTTCGTAAATCGGACCGAAACCAATAACTTCCCGAATTTTTGAAAATTTACAATTTTCTTAGCTGGAAGTTAAAAATGAAATAATTTTGTACGATGACCAGCATACAATTCTGACCATATTCGTTAAGACACAAAACTGATTTCCTAAAATGAATTGAAATAACTCAAACAAGTTTTTAAAATCCGAAGCAAGAAAGAAGGAACTTTAGCAGTGAATTACGTTTAGTTCCACTAACTTTGTCTCGGAATAGTTTTCTGGACTAAACTGTTAAGAAGATGGTGCTGATGTTGTCTCTAGTAACATAGAGAACGGGGGCAGAGAACAATGGTATTGAAAAGTATGAAGTAAAAGTGAATGGAAAGAAGTTGAGATATGCTAGTTGATTTTACAAGTAAACCGGATAGCTTGAAATTCTTGTGAACGAG
Source organism: Microplitis mediator (assembly GCF_029852145.1). NCBI lineage: Eukaryota > Metazoa > Arthropoda > Insecta > Hymenoptera > Braconidae > Microplitis > Microplitis mediator. The sequence continues at coordinate 23,999,579 of NC_079969.1, forward strand.
TTTTAATAAAACTCTATCCTTCTCTATCAATGGATATATGTACATACTCTACTCAATTCCCTCTTATCTTTTGACGAATTCCACCAGATCATGATTGTGGTTGGTTGAACGGCAACAAGAGCCGCAGAACAAAACGACCACCTCTGTGCTTCCAAAACTTTGCCGACCTATTCTCTGTTCTGACCACTAAAAAACGAGAAAACAACTCATCTACTGCAACTGCTCTGCTTTATAACATTCACTGAATTTACTGTTAGATCTTCTAAAATTATTACACTCGTCCATTTTATCTTGTTGACGGTTTAAAATTGATGTTTGAACTATTCTCAATTTCATCAGATTATTTTACGGTTTAATTGCATAGATAGATGTTTTATTTTAATTTTTAATTAAACGTGAATTTTTTTTTTTAACGTTTTATAACCAGTGAGTCAGCATTTACGTAATACTGATTGTAGATAAATAAATAAATTAGTAAATAGTTTTATAATAGAAAAGTATGATTACAGTAATCTAAATTTACATTCTGTGAAAAAGACTGTAAAGTATTAAAAATCATATGTATACATATATACATATATATTAGGGTGTTTGAAAAAAAAAATTTCTTTCTTATGGTCTCAAAAGCTGGTTTTAAGTAAAAAAAAATCTTCCCAAAAGAGCAGCTCGAAATCTCAATCCCACTAAGAGTTCAACGAATTTTCATTTTCGAACAAAAAAATTTGTTTCGTTTTTTGAAAATAAAAGTATTAAAAAAAAATTTTTTTCGAAAATCGAAAGACAAATTTTTGTAGCAAATTAAATATATATATATATATACAATGTATAAACCTGAAAGCTTAATCCATATTTAAACTAAAGAATTCAGAGTAAACTTTTTAAGTATTCACGATAATCAACTGTTTTTGAATTTCAATGTATATTTACGATGCTTAGTTTGAGCGATTGATAATTTAGGTCAACGATATATTATTAAAATATAATCACTAGTAATCGATGTTAAGTAGAGAGCATATAATATAAATAAGAAAAAATGAATGAATGAATAATTGTTCCAGTGTATAGCCGCATGTACGACCTTTTACACTTTTTGCCTTTACATCGCAACTGCTTCCTTTCTTTATCTGCTTTTCATTGTGCGGCTGTGGCCCGACTTGTGCTTATACTGTACTGTACCATTACGGTGATACCCTATCCTCCACCTTGGCTGTGGGGGTATAGGGGCAAGGAAAACCACAGAGAAAACCATTGCCAGTACATAAGAAAAAATGTATTTTATTCAATAAATATTTTATTAAGACGTATATACTAATATATTGACTGACGATTAATCAAATTGACAGAATGAAATACATTTTATATGAACAAATTATTACTTATGTGCGCCCATAATATAATATTCTGTTGAAATAAATTTTAGTTTATTAATTATAAATAAGTGTATTTGTTATATTATTTTTGTGACTGATAGTACTGATAGCATAATACCCTATCAGGGAGTAGTACCCGATCACTCCAAGTATTTGCGTATTGATATTTATATACATGCGGTAAAATTAAATATTTACGGATATTGCATACTTACCTCAAATCACAATTTTCGACAGTATTTAATTTAAAATTTGAAGAAATAAATATTCACTCGGATGTAGTCAAATTAGAATTAATAATAAAAAATTAATATTAATTGAAATTTATTAAAATTAAATAATAAAATAAACTAAAACTATCGTATTTTGAATAATTATTAATGAGTGATGGAATTAGGAAAATCTTGGACATTATTTTCATTGATTAAAAAAATTTTTCGTATAGAGACATAAATTTTATTAAAAAAAAAAAACAGAAATAATTTTACATGAAAGTTGTACTCGAGATTGAAAAAAATCACTATGTAAAAATATATTTATAAATAAATAAATATATATATATACAGAAAAATGTGAACCAAAATATATAAAAATAAACAATATTCACGTCTACACGTTGTTTATTTACATAACTGAACAAAGTCCAGAAAGTTCGTGGCTTCGTAAGACAGGTTCCATCCTTTGTAGATGGGTATTCTGAAGTTTCGGTTTCACGTGTTTGGGACTCGCGATCAATTCCTCCTCCTTCTCGATATGGACGATCGGTTGCGGCTTCGGAACTACCGTCTTCTTTATCACCATTTTTGTTTTAATATTCACGGTGATGGTCTTTCTCACCTGCTGGTTGTTTACTGGGCGAAAATTCCAATTTCCGTCCAGCTCGCAAATTGGTGACGAAGTGACGGATGACTCTGCTTCATTGACGTCCTCACTTTTGAGTTTTTTTGATTGAGCGTCATTTTCAGTGTCTAAACTATCAGCGCACCGTTTTAAACCATTTACATTTTGACTGTCACATGGACGTGACGATAAAACACTCATTGCACCCACAATTTTTTGATTGTGAAAAGAAATTTTCAGTGAAAACTTTTATTTTTAAGGTTAGAACTTTCAACTCAGTGAACTCAATTCGAAGATTGAAACTGAATGATGTTAAAATTGTTGGGTCCGGCTTTTAAGTACATGGCAAAGGGAGAGGATTGTAATTGTGTATTCAATTAGACATTTGCACTTAGACATCAGTAATTAGCTTTGTTAGTAAGAGTCAATGAAAAACTTTACAACCTTCATTACCTTCCTATTCAGACCCATCTTAAAATAAATCCTAAGAATTGGTGTAGATTAGAAAAGGGACTATTCGGAGACAATTATTCCCGTATGTCTGCTGTTTCGTCTAGCAAGCAATGCAATGTATTTAGGTACAGGTATAGAATATGTAAGGTAATTACATTTTAAAGCCATTAAATATTAAGTAAATTACATATTTAGTAGAAATGTAATATCTAATGACTAAAATACATGTATACATATACAAAGAACTCTCATAAATGACTTGAATACTTTCGATGACGTTATGGTTAGGAGCTTACAGGGACTTCTTTTATATTAGGGAAATTTTAGTATTGAACTTACACCTGTCTGGCATCTATAGTGAACAATTGGTATTTAAGTTTTTTCTGTGATTCAAATCTTGGTGGTTCTAAGATATTGTTTACCTGGAATTATTCTATTTTTTTTTTATTTACTGAAAACTTACAATCTATCTGAGGATATTAATTTGGATGTCGTAGATTTTTATTGATAAAAGAAAACCATTTAGTAATCCAGTTGTTTCAAAATAATTTCGAAAATAGTAAATTACTAGTTGAAACTATTTTGTAAAATAAAATTTTAGTTACGCTATTTTGTCTAGTCGTTTCCTATCAATACTTAAAAACAACAAACTTCTTAAGAGTGTAATTGTAAAACTTAAACTGTATAAATAAGTGGCCACAAAAAAAAGTATTAAAAAGTAGCTGGCGTGACATAGAGCAATAGTAGTTTGAGTTAGTAGTGTAGTATAAAGGTGCAGCAATCTATTCCAACGTTGCGGCCAATCATCGTTGCTAAACAGTCAAGCCAACTTCGACCAGGTTATTATGCAGTCTACGATATATGTCTGCGCCATTATTTAGCTAAAGCACGATGCTAACAAACGGCTTTGTGTTAATAAAACGAACAAACTAAAAAAAATATAACTTACTGAGCATTTATTTCTCACTCGTTGAATTTTATTTAAAACTTAATAAAAAGTTTATCGAACAAAGCCACTCACAAGCCAGCCGGCAAAATTAATATTAATACTTAATTAAAATAAATACTAAAAGGTTATCCACCCGAGTTTAATTAATTAAGTTTATTTTTTAATTCACTTAATTCAATGTAAGGAAGACTGGGACAAGTAAGCCCCCCTGAAAATTTGATAAAAAAAATTTTTTTTTTGTCTATTTACTGTGAATCCGTTATTTGCGCATCTTTAGCTCTACGCATGACACCTGGGGCAAAATGGGCCAGCCGAAAATTCTGAAAAAATGATCTTTTCATATTCTTAAGATCAAATTATAGAAAATTGAATATACTTATCCATTTTTCGGCTGATTCTCTATGCCTGGGGCAAATTCGGCCACCAAAAATGTTCGAAACTAATGAGTTTTTGAATTGATAAATTTTTTAAATAAAGCAAAATTATCTATAACTTATCCTGTTCAAAAATTAAAAAACACGTTTTTTGGGTTAAAAATAATGACAAATAAGAAATATGAAAATTTTTTTTTATTATTAAACATCAATTAGTAGTTAGTTTCATCGTGAGGAAACGATTTATTACACCTTGAAAAAAATTTGTTTAGTGGTATGAAAGTTAAAATAATTGTCAAGAAAAAAAAAACATTTTTGACGCTGAAAACAATTAAAAAAAAATTATCATTTGTTGGAGGAGGCCTTCTTGCCCGAGAAATTTATATTTTTTTTTTCAGAGTTTCGGCAAAATGTCCATGAATTTGTTCAAAATAAGACAAAAGTAAAGTGATTTGATGATTAAAAGCCATAAAAAGTAATAACCGGCTCAAGAGGGCTTTCTTACCCCACCCTCCCCTAAATACTTCATATATTCATTGCTTTATAGATTATTATGTTTATATATAATATTTAGTATAGTGGAAAGGCAAGAAAAGGATGCTGTGGGTTACGCCCATCGTGTCTGTTCGATCGACTGGAAATTATATAGATCCGGAAATTCACCGAGATTGCCTTTACTTGAAGATTCTACTGGAAAGTACGTCGTCTTTTGCCATATTCAGTAGTTTTGAACGTGGATTCAGGATAGCTACTGGTCTTACAAAACTATCGTAGAGTTTATGTACATACATATATATATATATATATAGGCATAAGCTCTCTCTTTCTCTTTAACTTCTGGCTCTTAATATATCTATATACTTTTGCTTGAATTGGGTTCTCGGTGTACATTCCTATTTCTGAATAGAATACCAGCTTTACCATTCATAGTTTTCCATGAGTTTCAAGAGACGCACAAGGAGCAGACGGTTGGCGCCAACTTTGTCTGCAGACTTGTGCAAAATGTAGGCATAATATACCAAATCAATACACATTGGTATTCCAATTGAATTCTCTATCGTTTATACTGTTACCATATTTATATTTTTGTGGATCTCAATTTCATTATTATTGCTTTATGGAATTATTATTTTTTTATTAAAGTCGATTAATGTCACCCTATCACTTCAAAACTCTCGCATTTTTTTTCGTTCAAAATTTTGTATTTACTTAATTTAATATTTTAATTAAAAAAAATAATAGATACACTGCAGAAAATCGGGAGTGAATACGGATTTTGTTTCAATCCAAATTCACTCCGTCGTTCGGAATTTAAGAAAAAATCACTTCGCATGTAGTGGTAATTTTTTTTATAATTAATAGTTTCTAAAACTCCCCTTTGAAGTGAATTAATAACAAGTCATCGTCCACGTTCACTCTACAAATTTTTCACAGTGCAGTAAAAATATTTTATTCAAATATTATAACTATTGCAGATTTTATCGAGTAAAATTTTCAGTAACTTTTTATAAAAAATGTTGAACTCTATTTATTAATATTTTTTTTTTTGTTCAAAAGAACAAAGACGACACACCTTGTTGATTAACGTTTGACTGGTGAAACGTTTCATTGGACAAATAACACATTTTTTTTTCTTTTGAAACGCGTTTACTCTATAGTTGAATGTATAAAGTGAGAATATGATCGACCGATCGATCAGTAGTAGCAGAGCAGTAGTTGTAGAGGTATTGGTTTACCTCGATCAGTGCGGCCGAATGTACATTTTACATTGGCAATTTTACATCGACGAGACCGGAGAATGACTAGGAAGCAGCGGAAGAGTAAAATGATGAGCTGTAGCTCGAGAAATAGCGCTTCTGTATATTCTGATAGAACGGAAATAACTGTCAAAGAATCGAATCACTCGACCGCATGACCACCTTTTTATTCTACTGCCTACTCTCCGCAATGCTTTACCTCAAACTCCACAATTTTCTTTATTCATTTTTTTTTTATTTTTCTTCGTCAACATTTTTTTCAATCTTTTTATCTACGCTTTGCTCATTCGTATGTTTGTTTTATTTCATTTTATATAAATTCAAATAATTTTTTGTTTTTATTTTTTTCTCCAAGCGGTTTCTATGAATGAAAAATCAAAGATATTTTTTGCTCTTCCGAGCGTCGATTTATTCAAATTTTTTTCCTCTATTTCTTTCATACAATTTTTAATTTTTTTTTTATATATTCATATATCATAAACGCGGAAAATTAACAATGCATAGTAAACACCAAGAGGATGCAGGCAGAATTAAAAACAATGGAAGTACCGGTAGAAATATCGATGGCAAAAGTGAGTAGACCAGGGGCTGTTTTTTCGTCCGAAAATTCAATGCCGATCGTTTGAGTGTAATACTCCCGACGGTTAAATTTCTCGTCGAATCTCCAACAGCTTTGTGACAGAACATATCGTCCCTCAGGATCTTCAACCCGGATTAATATTCTGCTCCCACTTCATCCCTTTTCGATTTTTTTTATGTGGAGATATATATGGCTTAGAGATATGGCTTAGAGCTACTGGAGTTTATATTCGATCAATACAGTTTGTTTGCATTGACTAATAATTTTAGTTTATTTTCAAAATCATTATTATTATATTTAAGAAATCAACTTTTATTTAATTTAATTTCTTTGTTGCTTGTTTATTATTTTCAAATAACATATCCACGAATAAGTTTTTTTCAACGTAATTAGAGGAGAGGGGGGCAAACGGGGCACTCCCAAAATTGTATAAAATACTATATTGTGTGACAAGGGATGAAACAAGACGATTTCAGTCTAGAGCGAAGTTGGCTGACATCGACCACAGTTTGAAATCTTGTTTCATCGTGAGTCACACACTAGATTTTTCATGATTACTTGCATCGGAACTTCAAGTTCTAGCCTCAGCAGGCAGTTAGAAACAAATTTATTTCGTCGATGATGCGGAAAATTGTTAGAGAATGAGAAATCTGTGATTTATAGTCACTTATTAGATAGTAAAGGGAATAAGGTACAAGGAATACAATGCTACAAAGAAAGTTAAATGCCTGTATTAGATATATTTTCCATGTTTGCAGATACGAGCATATTTGTCTGTACAGAATAAGACTAGGTCAGTTGAAATTGTGCAGTAGGCGTGAGTTCTTTCAGCGTGCATAACATATAAAATCTTACGATTGAATTCTGATAAAATATTGCGGAAGAATTTCTATATCTTGAGTACGGTGCGTGCACGTGCACATCGTCAAATTGATGTCCTGTGTTACGTTCCCGTAATATTTTATTGATTAAATTAAATTAACTATTTTTAATAAATTAATTTTTTGCAATGTACCGAAAATCGGTTACGATAAGAGAGTCACCGTGGCTCGCGGGTAATCAAAACAGATGACGATGCATGAGACCCGGTCCACGACGATTCTCTCACAGAGAACCTGACATGCAGCGTCAACATTTTGTCAACTATGTTGGCTTTATTATATTTTTATAATGACTAAATAGTCAGTCTTGGGAGAGAGCTCATGGAGCTCGAACCTCTGCTTCATAAGTAATTAATAAACTATAATTTATCGTAAATTAATTCAACCTTATTTTGGGGTGCCAATTGGCACCCCAATAGTTTCACCTACACTATGACCTATCCATTTACCTGCTGCTATAATAAATAAAATGGAGAACGGGTCGGAAAATACATTTTAAATTACGAGAATTAAATAAATAAATAATTACAATAAAATAATGGACAACCAGGGCCCACCGGAGGTCTATCGATACTCTAATGAGGCCAAACCTGAATAAAATTTAATAATTAAAAATTATTTTAATTTTTAATTAGTTTGGGGTAATTCTCAAAACGTAACAGTGGTATTGTGACCAGGATCAGTGACCATTTTTTATAGACAATATAAATAATTAATAAATAATTAAAAATTAATATTGGGAATTATTCAAAACGTAACATCTGTATCAACCAATTTGTCGTACATATACTTATGAACATTCATTTTTACTGTCTGCTATCCGAGTATGGAATGATCTGCCTTCATCTATTGTGTCAATTACAACTTATAAAGAATTCAGATCAGAGTGTTATAATTATTTTCTACAGAAAGACGAATGGATCGTTGATTAATGATTAAACATGTATTTATATACTATTATTATATAATTGGAGCCTACCGACTTACCTACCTAACTATCTATCTTACAAACTTAACTAATTCAATTCATTTAATTTACTAAATTCATTTCAATTTTTGTATGTTTATGTTTAAATATCATTATTATACTATACTTTGTAATACTTTTGTGTATTGCGGTCCTTAGGGAATCTCGATTCCAGGGTCGAAAAATTATTAATAAATAAGTAAATAAGACAAAATAGTATATTACATACCAGGGGAGTAAAGTAGGACATTCCAACGCGCGTGTATAATTGGTAAACACGCAAATTGGGATGTCCTACCTTCCTCCGTGTGTGTATACAATTTTTCACCAGATCTACACCTAAAAGATTAAATTTCAGCCTTTGTTTGTAGAAAGGATGGCGCATCCGCTAATTTTTATCATGTATTTTCTCATGAAAGAGAAGAACGACTTTCTTCCCTCTAAACAGGGCCAGAATTCAAATTTTGGGCGCAGGTACGGTGAAAAATAATATTCCACTGAATAATTTTAATTGAATAACTTTTCAATCGACGGATAAATTTTATAATGAAATTATTGTATGAAACTTTAATTTGATTTTTTTAATGTTAAAGTTACATATAGATATATGTAAATTTAACGATAGAAGACGGTTATCTATTACTGGTATTATTCATGTTATATGATATTCCATACATTGGAAAGACGGTATTATGGATGAACTGGTGAGTAGAGGTAGAGATCGTGAACAAGGTTCAATTTACAGTCCCAAAGTTCATAGTGCAGATAATGCATGTAGTATGATGATCACGAAATTGAGATATAGAGTTGTAAATATATATGTATATATATATATATATATATATATATATATATATATATTGGTGAATATATGGATCATAGTATTATACAGAGTATTGAATAGATATATATGTATAGATATAAAGAGAACTTACCGACAACGTTGAGGTAAACGAAATGACTCATATGAGGGGTCGTCGAGACCTGACACTCATATATACCGCTGTCCCGCAATTGAGGGAACTTTATTTGTAGCGTCCAGTCGTCCGAATGAACGTTGTGAATTGCACGAAACCGCTGGTCACTCGTGTATGTGTAACGTCCAATCGTCAAGAGATGAATGTCTCTATGTCGTACCCACGACACTTGTAATGCCACCTAAAACATAAAAAATTCATATTTTATTAAATACTTACAATTTTTATCATGCCCTATAATGTTTTACAGAATATATTTTAATTTTATGACGGTGAAAAACAAAATTACTGACTTCTAGGGACTAACGATATATTTGTTCATAACGAAATTCACAAGACCATTTTTAACCTCAAAAATATGGAAGATATTTTTTAATAAATTTTCATTATTAAATTCTTATTATTTTATATTTAAAATATTCGTTCACTTTCCCATAATTTAATGAAAATTTAATCAACATTATGTAATTAGCTTTTCAATTACAAACTATTAATAAAATTGCGAGGTGATTATCGATTATCAAGTCCGACATTCATGTTTCAATTTAAGCACTTAAATTATTTTTGATTAAAATTTTTTTTACATTTCAAAGTTTTTTCTTATTAATTACAAATAATATCTAAAAATTTATCTATTGAAATTAAAAAATTAGTATACGTGAACTAAAAAATTTCTAACCTCAAAAAATCCTTCTGTTGTTTATCTGAATATTTTAATAGTTAAAATAAATAAAACTGCTGTGTTTCACATATAAAATTGATTCACTTTCAGAATATCCGATAAAAAATGAATAAAAACGTTCAAAACAGTAATTCCATTACAAAAAATATACTAAAACTGTCAACTGACGCGAATTTCAAGCATTTAAAACATTGACGATTAAAGTAATGGCATCCACTTTAAATTGAATAAAAGCGATTAGTATTATTCGTTTGAATTCAAAATTTTATTTTAACCTAAATTGTCGAAATAAAATATTGGTTATAAAAAATAATAAAAGAAGTTAAATAATCCTTGGCAAGTTAACCTCAAAAAAATAAAAGGAAATAAAAAAAATAAATAGCTTGTTATATTTTTTCTTGACGTTGACAAGAAAGCTGTTAACAGGAGCCATGAATGAGGATACGTGTCACAGAAAATGCGAGGACATTTCTTGTGTTTTATTTTTCTCTCTTATCTAAAAATTTTTCGTCTTTCTCTATTTTAACCGCATACAAACACTTTATGCTACTGATTTATATCACTAACTGTTTTTATATACATACATACATTCATACATAGACAGATAAACGTTGCTTCGCATTATCGCATTTAGATACAAACGTGTCTTGAAAAAAGATAAAGGCATTTATAATTAATGCAATTACTTGGCATAATTTTTATTTTAATTTGCATACGACGTTAATATAGTCTACAATAGAGAATAAGAGAACAAGAAAAGAAACAAGGTATTTTCTATTCATCCTGAGCGTTATAATTGCGCCATTTAACACTTTAGTCTCTCTTCATCGTTATATATATATATTTACTGGATTTCCTCTCTCTTAACTCATATTTTCACTACTTGGCTTTACTCAGAACTTCTCTGCTTTACTCTGTGTCAAGTATATATAGTTATATATGTCAGTAAGGGTTCTGCTACGCGGATTTCCGTACTTTGAAGTTGTTACACGCATTTCCCGTGGATAAAGTTTCTCACTACATGACACACAAAGCATGTGGTCTGGAAATTCAATTCGTGTTAAAACCTGTATCCAGGAAATTTTGTATACAATTACACACATAAATTAACAATTATAATTGTTTAAATTTATTGATTTAAATGCAAATTTTGTAATTTAATTATATACTTATGAGCTATAATTTATTCATTTAATAAAAGTTAATGATTTTTAGTTTTAGAGGGATTAAGGAAATGAGAGATTATAAGATTATCAAGTTTTAAGATAGTTATGAGAATATTTTTTTACGGTTTTATCTGGTTGGCATGAAATTACCTAAGAAAACCACTGAGACCGCAATGTTAAAATGCACTTGGCTTGACGGCATCTGATAGTGTTTCATAAAATTGTCTATGGGTTATACGAGTATAGGGCAGAACCTTAAACCACATTCTGCAAGGGCGTTGTGCTTTGATGCTTTCCTACCCTACGGCTTAACGTCATTTTTTTAAAAATATTATATACTGTACTAAATATATAACGAGTGATATTATACTTCATAAATGAGAATACTGCTTATTTTTTTAACAATAATCTTTTATATTAATTTTTGTATTTTATATACAGCAACATTTGACTGAATTTTCATCTTTTTGCTTAAAAATTGGAAATTTTTTGAAAATAAGAAAGTCATTATTTTCAGCACGATTTCCAAAAGTCGAATTTCCATCAGCTGTTTATGATTTTATGAAATGTTTACTTTTTTTGCGCATAAATATATGAAATATGGTCATTTTTATGTTGACATATTTGTCGACATACATTTTGTCGCATTTATGCCGATGTTTATATAAATATAGATATCAAATATATTTAACATACTTTTTTTTCGCATATCTCTCTACATATGTGTGCATATATGTTCTAACTATTTGTCACGTATATACATATATATTTCTGCTCGAGCTTCGAGGTTCTAGAAAGCTATGCGGACGATTTCCAGAGTGATGTCCGTGTGGGTATGTGGAATTTTCCAACTTTCCATACCTTATGAACGAATCATTCGATTTATGTGTCCCCTGCGATATCTACAAGAGTTTTTTTATATTTAGATTTTGTGCTTCCAGGTATTTAAAAAATACAGTAAAAAACAATTTTTATTTTATATTTATTGAATGTTTTAAAAATCATTCGGTCAATTGCTTCCGAAATATAATCAGCTGTAGAATTTGATATAAATTTTTAATTGTTGCAATTTTTGTCTCAATTGGTTTTTCCGTTTATGAGATAGTGTGAACGAAAGATTTGAAAAAAATTGGTATCTAAAATTGTTCACAAAATAACTACTGAATGGCTGAATACAATTGTCTCAAATCTATATTTTTCTCAATTTATCTATAAATTGTCTTATTGAGAAGGTTAATTGTAAGTTTAGGTTTCAATATATTTTAAAAATTGGTGTATTACCGTACGATGGACGGTGTGGCTCAAAAAGTTATAGATCAAATTGAACGGAATATAGTATAGTACCGGATAGCTCAACTGGTAGAGCACTCGGCGCGATACCGACATGGTCTGGGTTCGATTCCCAATTCGGGCTATACATATTTTCTCAATTTATCTATAAATTGTCTTATTGACAAGGTTTGCGTGTTTAGGTTTCCACTATATATAAAAATTGGCTGTCCACTATATAAGATATAGGACAAAATCACGCTCAAAAATAGTAGCATGTGCATAATTTTGGTTATAAAATTTCAAAAATACTGAAAATTTATGATGTTATTAGCGAAGTCCATTGTTTTCGAAATTCGTTGATTTAAAAAAATTTTTTTTGAGCTCAAAGACAAAAGTACCTTTAAAATTAATGAATGCGTTAAAAACCTTAGGATTTTTATTGCTTGTTATGCCAGAATCAATTGTAACGTTTATTTCTAGTAAGTAAACACACCATCGCATAAAGCGGGTGTAAAGTACGCAATATCCAACGAGCGGGAAGTTGTAGTTTCAGTAAAGATTTGGGGGCATTCACACGAATGAGTTCACTCATGTGAATGTAGTCTAAGCTGAAGAGAAAACCGTAACAATGCTTGTCAAAGTTTATTTGCATTACACACATTCACATGCATAAACTTTATTTCTTGTAAAACCACCACTTGATAATGAAGTTTTTTTAGCGTAAATAAAGAAACGTTTAAAAAAACAGCAATATGAGACTTTTAGTAATAAAAAAAAAAAAAAAACACTAAATTTTTTTGTTTTATGACCTTTATGATTATTGTTTGCTAAAAAAATATTGGATGCCATAGTTAAGTAAACAAAATAAAAAATACAATAGTAAAATATGAAAAACAATATTTTTTTATTAAAAATTTTCTCGAGGGAATCGAATGCTAAATTATTATCAACAAGAGACCCAGTGGAGAAAAAGTTTTTCAACAGATGGGCGTTGGGTGAAGTCTATGAGATAATAACTGTGTTGGCAAGTGTTTGTTTTATTTTTTTTCCAACACTCTGAAGTTTAAACCTTCACAGGAAGTTCATCGTAGTTCGATAGGAGTTTGTGTATAGCAGTATCCGGTAGGAGATAAGCGTGTGGGATGCACTGTCTGGAAACATACTCTGCTTATATATAATGCTTCTACTATATTGCGTTCAGTTGTTCTACGAGACTAAAGGGAAAGGGAGAAAGAGAGTTAGTAAGAGAAACGATACGATGAAGTTGATATCGTTCAGTATGTCTCTAACTAACTCGACTGTGTATTACTACAACGTATTGTATCTTTAGTCGTTTATGCATCCGTAATTTATGATATGCGTCTAAAGCAAACTGTCATCCTAGTCGGTTACCGCAAAAGTACCTTTTAGCTTCTCTCGTTGCTCACAGTTGTATGCATACGTATATATTTGTTTGTATTTAAACTTTACTGTGTTGTATACAGTTTCTCACCGTCAATGTTATTATAATTAATACATCATGATATATTTCGTTTAATCATATAATTTACATCTTTGCCAAGATAAATTCGTATAAACAACTACAACTTTCCAGAACTATAGATAGATAGATAGTGAGGATAACACTATTAAATATTCATTTTCAAGAATATGTTTACAGTCAAAAAAATATTTCATTATTACATAAATGGAAATCACATTTCTGTGTAACGTAGAAATGATTCCGGTATTCTGAAAATCTGATTTTTATGTTGAAAGTGAAAATTTGAGAAAATATGAAAATAAAAAATTTTCAATTGCTGGTTTCTTAGAAAGTTAAAAAAATTATCATACAAGCAAATTTATGCTATTTTATGAACAATATCGGTGCCGTATCAAAACAATGCGTCTCTACTCACCCTATATATCGATACTGCCATTCTAATACGTACTATCCCACATTTGGGAAATTTTTCAGGAGACGATAAAAACGTTTCACGGTCGGCAAAGAAAATTATTTGTAAAATGTTTACATCGGTATAACCTACAAATTTATTTTCATGTTTTTCATAAAATACAGGCATTTGTAGTGAATAAATAATTTTGAATTATATACTGTAAGACGAGTCAAAAATTATGCATAATTACCTTCTAAGTGATGTCGTTAATTGCTTCCTTAAAATTAACTTAAAATTGAAAATGTTAAGCGTGACTGAACCTATGCGAATGTAGGATACGACATATTAGAATGGCGCGAAATTCTGCGTGTTCGATACGACATATTAGAATATTTATTTAAAAATACTCAATGAACAATTTGACTTCTAAAATTTTGACATAAGCTTCACATTGTTACAATGATTCCATTTTTCAAAAAAAGTGAAAATGACAAATTTTGTGGGATACGACGTATTAGAATGGCAGTATCGATATATTTTTCTGATCTAGTTTTTGTATCGAATGCAGGGTCGACAGTAAAAGTACCACAAAATCTGCTGATACAGTCGTTCACTTCATTAGTGACTTTCCTGTTCATCGAAGCCAGGTTTCGAATCTTAGCCTTACGGGGTGACAAGTTTGCACTTTTACAACGACGTCAGTTTCACTCAGGTGAGTATTGAAATTCTGTAGCAGTTATTAAATACAGTCGAAGTCTCCTAAAGTTGCATTCCATAAAGTTGCTAGTCTCCTAAAGATGTCAGGATTTGAATACTTTATGGAATAGAAAGAAATTTTGAAAGAAACGCTTTGAAAATGAAGTAAAAAACCATTTGAAACAAATTGTAGCCAACGATAATTTTTGTTTTTTATTTACTGAATTTCAAAAATAGGTGATAAAAATCACTATTATCCTATATTTTGAAAGCAAGTGAAGCACGGAGAAAAATAAATGATTGGAGTTATCATACTAAATTTGTAGCTGCAATCATCTAGGATGATTAAAAAATTTTTCAGTGTAAAGATGGTTAGTGCTACAATTTTTTATAATTGCAGTTACCATTTTTTATAGTAACAGTTACCATCGGGATGATAACAGTAACCATTAAGATGATTACAGCTACTATCAGGATGGTACTATTTACCATCAGGATAATAATGTTTCCTATCAAGGATAGTGATAATTTATCACTGATAAATATTATTAAATGCTATAAAAAAAATTGATCAAAAATTCAATAATTTTCAAGTACTGGTGCAAAATTATAAATTTTTGATTACAAATATGATGACAAACATACTTAAATTTTATTTATAACATTTTTACAAAAAAATGACAATTATTTATTTTTTACAATTATTTAAATCCATAATTTAGTTATGTACACTTGATTGTCTAAAATATTGAAATAAGTTACTGTACAGTCTTCAATATCAGCATAAAATAAAAATTTCCAAGCGAGAGAGCTTCTGTTAATAACTTTGAATGATTGAGTGTGTTCATCGAAATAACAATCATCCAAGTACTGGGTAATGAATAAAATTTGGCCATTGTTGACATTTAGTATTTTTTTAACTTGGTAAAATGATGGTTCGTCAAACGGTTTCATTATAATTGAATTAATTGTTATTCTATCATTCTGAAAACTTGTCCATTGAATGTCTTGAACAAGGTCGTCTATTTTGTATGGTAAGGGTTCATGACATCCAATGCTGACAAGAACATCATTAATGGTAACATCATTAATTGTCTTAGATGGTAACTGTAACCATCTAGATCGTAAATACAACTATTTAAAATGATAACTGTAACTATCTCTAATTAACATACATGATTGTAACAGTTACCATAAATATGATTTATACAATCATCCAGATAGTTGTCACTACCATCGGGTTGATGGTAAAAAATTTTACCATAAATAGATAGTAACTACAATCATTTAATTTTCTCCGTGAGCGAATTCTGGGAACGATTAGTTTTACCATATAAAGATTGCGATGAATAATATTCAGTTAAATATAAATATATATTCAAAATGTCGAGTATAACGCGCAGAAAGTAATAAAGATCATAAAAGTCTTTGACTTCAAGATGAGATCCCAGACGTGAATATTTTGTGGTATTTTCAAGTAATATTTATTTCTTTAATTACGTAATTGAATTTAACAAAAAAAATAGTGAAGTCGTACTAGTGAATTTAAAAAAAAAAGTAAATATGACGGAGGTAGTTATGAGAGAAGTGAAAAAAAAGTTAATAAAAATCATAACTCAAAGAGATTTATTTCTAAAGGCAATTTTTTCTTCTATAATAGAAATAATATGATTCTAACTTAACTATTCAAATTCCTCATGGCCTTTGAATTTATAGATATTTACCATACTTTGATACAATTTTAAACAATTATTCATCTTCAAGTAGAATTTTTAAAAAATGATTTACTATAGTAGTTTTGAACATCTGTTGATTCATGAAAGCACAAGGAAGTTAAAAAAAAATCTGTCTATCGGTTGACCCTGCGGGCCAGCCCTAAAACTTCCCGCTGGTTTCGAGCTCCCCGAGCTCGAAAATATAGTCGTAGATACATTTTCGAGCTCTTCGAAAGATAGAATTATCGCCAGTAAAATTCTCTGGAAATCCCAGAGAAATCCCATAGAAAATATAGACCCAGTACTCGGTGTTGTAAGAAAAAAATAGAATTATCCTTCGTGTCTCGTACTTCGAGATTACGAAGGTAGTACCACTACTTTCATGTCTTTGACCACAAATTTAGAGCTTAAAATTAATAAAATACCGCGCCTATCGACTACCGTGGCGCCGCCTTGCTGCTGTTTGCTCATTCGTTTCTTTTGTGTCGGACAGACCACACGTTTAGAGAAAATAATAAATATTTTTTTGAGTATATTTCGTTTTAAGTAAAGTGTAGAATTATAATGGGACATCACAAGAAGAGATCAAGGAGTCGTGATCGCTCCAGTGAAAGAACATCGAAGAGAATCCGTAAACTAGAGGATCAGATGGGCGTAATTGCGGCGAGCTTGGATGTTATACAACAGGCCATTTTGGGACGAGATGCTTTGACGCCGGAGTTGCCGGAGACGCACGAGTTAGATTTGCTAAATAATGAAGGTAATTACAAAATTTTCATGGATAAATATAAGCACGAGATGCGATGATTTTTCCATTATTAATCCTTCATGCCCGAGAGGCTGACTACGATTTTCGTATGTTATGAAAGGTCATAAAAATTATATCTGTTATGCGAGTGCACTGTTTTACCCGAGAGGTAAAATAAAACTCATATGATAATCAGGCTTTACCTGGAAGGTAAAGTAGAGATTTTATTACTCTGTTTAATCCGAGAGATTAAATTGGAGTATTGTAAACAAACTAACCTTGTCATCTGTCAATTATTGAATAAACAGATTCGAAGTTAAATACTTATGAATAAGGAGCAAGTCAAATTAAAACAAATTATTTGTGATTTTTAAATCCTTATAATTTGTTTTTTCACTCTAGGTACCGCTGACCAAACAGATGACCCCGGATTGACAAATCAAGGTACTCAGCCACCAGGGACTCAGGTTGTCCCAGAAACTCAAACTAAAGTTCCAGAAGATGGAAATACGAAGGAAAATGATGCTCCGGTAGATAATACTGCCAAAGCAGCTGTGTTGACATCCGAGGTGGCTAAGGAGCCGGAATCGGAGACACCCTGGGAGTTAGATGAAAACGGCCTTCGCATATTGGTGAAGAACCTGTAGGAAATGAGCCTGAGTTAATTTTGCATTCGAGTATATCGAATCGTTGGAAGAAATATCTCTCTGACGGCCTGAAAAAAGAGGTTAAGGATTCATTGTTGGATAAATATCCAAGAAAAGGGAAGTTATCGTTTGAGCCTCCGATTTTGAATGAAGAAGTGACTGTGAATCTGAAAGACTCGGCCTTGAAGAGAGACAAATATTTCTGTTTAACTCAAAAGCTAGCAGGTTCAGCTCTATCAGCTTTAGCACCTGTCATTGAATCCCTGGTGCCATCTAAGGAACCAGAAAATGTTGGAAGGCTGGAAAAAGTTTGGGATGCAGCGAAGTTACTGATCGAGATCCACAGATCTCAGACAGTAGCTCGAAAAGCATGTATTTTGCCTACGCTGTCTAAACAGTGGGCTACAGCACTAGAAAAAAGGACAACCGATAGTTATCTATTCGGTGAGAAATTGGTGGATAAGGTCAAGGAGATCAAGGCGATTGGGAAAGTAGGTGATGAAATGAAGCCTTCTTTGCCAAAGAAGACTTTTGCGCCACCAAATCCTTTAAACTGGAAGAGCTCGTCGAGCCAGAGGAAGCCGGTGTCTCAGGCGAGCGGAAAAATCTCAATACCGAAAAAACCACCGACTTCCAAGTTCCAGTCGAAACAATCGACATATCCCAAGTCGAATCAATATCGACACCAGAACAATCGCTCCCAGAACCACTAATCTCACAGGACAGTGTAAGTATTTTTGCGGGCCGTTTAAGGTACTTTTTGAAGGCTTGGGAATCAATCACTAGTGATGAATTTGTCATCCAATGTGTAAAAGGGTACAAAATTCCTTTTAAATCTATTCCTGTACAAAATTGTTTACCACCGACTAGATTATGGTCAAAACAAGAAGTTATAAATATCCAATCAGAAATTAATCGTTTGTTATCAATAGGTGCAATTGTTGAAGTCGAAGAGGTCTCGGATCAATTTATTTCACCATTTTTTCTTGTTCCCAAATCTGATGGGCAACAAAGATTCATTTTAAACCTAAAAGAACTGAATACTTTTATTGACACGGAGCATTTCAAGCTCGAGGATCTTAGATCCGCGTGTAATTTACTGGAACATGGTATTTTTATGGGCACAATCGATCTCAAGGACGCATATTTCTTGATTCCAGTATGCGAAATTCATCGTAAGTTCTTAAGATTCACAATTAATGGCAAGATTTATGAATTCATCTGTTTACCTTTTGGGTTATGTACATGCCCTTTGACTTTTACTAAGCTCTTGAAACCTGTGATAAACTATCTTCGGTTAAAGGGATTCCTCTCGATCGTATATTTAGATGATTTTTTATGCTTAGGTGATTCGATTGAGGAATGCAGTGAAAACCTTTGGCAAACTATCAAGTTACTAGAGTCATTGGGATTTATCGTAAATTTTGAGAAGTCTAACTTAGAACCTGGAACAAAATGTAAATATTTAGGGTTTATTCTAAACTCATCCGCGATGAGGGTTGAGCTTCCACAAGATAAAAAGATCTTGATGCAGTTACAGATCGAGAATCTAAAGAAGAAAAAGACGATTAAAATCCGTGATTTTGCCAAAGTTGTTGGTTCAATAGTAGCTTGCTGTCCAGCAGTGGAGTATAGTCTGCTACACTGCAGGCTTTTTGAGAGAGCTAAGGTTCAAGCCTTGAGTAAGAGTGGCGGTTGTTTCGAGGCCTCTATGGAGATACCGAGGTTTACCCTGGTAGATTGGGATTGGTGGCTGAAAGTTTTGCCAAACGCTAGTAAGAAGATAAGAAACAGTCAGTATGAGATGATAATTTATTCAGATGCCTCGTTGACTGGATGGGGTGCTTTTTGTGGCGGTGAAAGCGCCAATGGGTTATGGAGCAAAGAGGAGAGAATTCTCCATATAAATCATTTGGAACTTAAGGCTGCCTTATTAGCCTTGAAATGTTTTGTTACTGAGTTACGTGGCATAAATATATTGTTGATGGTTGACAATACGACGACGATGGCTTACATTAATAGGATGGGCGGTGTCCGATATTCTGATCTTCATAAATTGGCATGTGAGTTTTGGAACTGGTGTGAAAGCCGTCAGTTATGGGTTCACGCAACGTACATTCCCTCAAAAGAAAATGTTGAGGCAGATTATTCGTCGAGGATTGATAACTCTGATACAGAGTGGGAATTGGCAGACTATGCATTTACAGAAATTGTTAAAATTTTTAATGAGCCAGAGATCGATTTGTTCGCTTCACGGATTAATGCTAAATGTTCGGTATACTGTTCTTGGAAAAGAGATCCGGATGCTTTTGTTTTTGATGCATTTACGATTGATTGGTCTGATTGGATATTTTATGCCTTCCCCCCATTCTCAGTAATAGCTAAAGTAGTTAAAAAAATTAAAGATGATAAGGCAGAGGGGATTTTAGTAGTACCCTATTGGCCTACTCAGGTTTGGTTCCCAGCCTTCATGAAATTATTAAAGGGAAATTGGGTGAAGTTCGAAGCAGATCCTAATTTACTTGTTTCTCCTTCTAGATCCCACAAACACCCGCTGGCAGCGAAGCTTACCCTGGTTGCCGCGAAGTTATCAGCAAAGCATTGTTGATCAAGGGTACGCCGATGGAAGCGATTAACATCTCTTTAGCTTCTTTGGAAGAATCGACCTTGAAACAATACAATGGTACTTTGAAACTTTGGTGGCAATGGAATAAGCAGGTCAATGAAAATCCATATGTGGGATCGGTGGAGAAGATTCTCAAGTTTTTGTCAGAGAGATTTAGTGACGGCGTTGGGCATAGTGCGTTGAACTCTGCTAGAGCTGCGCTTTCGTTACTATCAAATGAAGATATTACTAACAATAGATTGATAAGTCGTTTTATTAAAGGGTCATCCAAGATAAGACCCAGTCTGCCTAAGTATGACTCGACTTGGGATGTGGATCCGGTGTTAAAGAAGCTAGCGACATGGTTCCCGCTAAGTGAGTTGTCCTTGAAGAAATTGACAGAGAAGCTCGTAGTTCTTCTAGCCTTAGGAACTGCCCACCGTTCTCAAACGTTAGCTCTGATTAATATCTCGAATATCATGATTTTGGAGTCAAGAATCGAAATCCGTATTCCAGACAAGATAAAGACTTCTCGACCAGGAGCTTCACAACCAGTCCTGAAGTTCCCATTTTTCTTAAACAAGCCAGAATTGTGCATCGGTAAAACCTTGATCCAATATTTAGCTGTGACAAAAAGTCTTCGAGGTAATATTGATTCGCTTTTTATCTCCGTGCATAAACCACACAAAGGAGTTAAAAGTGAAACAATCAGTCGCTGGATAAGAGCGACGTTAGAGCAATTAGGCGTCGATAAGAGGTTCACAGCGCATTCCACGCGACACGCGTCAACATCAAAGGCATACGAGAGAGGTGTGCGCATTGAGGAAATTAAAAAAGTAGCTGGTTGGTCCCGGGAGTCAAAAGTATTTGCTAAGTTCTACCATCAGCCAATTATTACTGAAAGCAATAATTTTGTGGAGTCCGTGTTATCATCGAGTACAAATGGATGATTACACCACATTAATATAAAAATAACTAAGAATATTAATGACTCATTTTTTATTTTACGATTGTAATAGTTAATAAATAACATTTTGTTCAGAAAAATATTTGCTCTGAAAAGCTACCTTCGTAATCTCGAAGTACGAGACACGAAGGATAATTGAAAGATTAAACGAGCCTGCCGAAGGCAGGCGAGGTTTGATCACAATTATCCGAGTGTCTCGTACGAGAGATTCCCACCCGAATATTAGGTAATACTTCCCAACCCTTGTAGGTAAAATAAAAAATGCAATAGCTTTATACGAATGAGCAAACAGCAGCAAGGCGGCGCCACGGTAGTCGATAGGCGCGGTATTTTATTAATTTTAAGCTCTAAATTTGTGGTCAAAGACATGAAAGTAGTGGTACTACCTTCGTAATCTCTCGTACGAGACACTCGGATAATTGTGATCAAACCTCGCCTGCCTTCGGCAGGCTCGTTTAATCTTTCAATTATCGCCAGGTAAAGTCTGGAAATCCCAGAGAAATCCCATAGAAAATATAGACACAGCACTCGGTGTTGTAAGAAAAAAATAGAATTATCGCCAGGTAAATTCTCTGGAAATCACAGAGAAATCCCATAGAAAATATAAACCCAGCACTCGGTGTTGTAAGAAAAAAATAGAATTATCGCCAGTAAACTTCAATTGCTTTTATCATATGCTGTTTGCATCGACATTGCATTAACATGAAGTTCATTTACAAAAGACATTTGAATTTTCTGTTTAAAAACACGCAAATATTTTACTTTTTGTAATTAAAAGTATTAATTTACTCCCTTTGATATTAAAACCCTTGTTCGCTGAATTCATTAAGCCGTCTTACAAAAAAAATCTATGGTCTCAAATTTAATATCGTTTTCTAATATTGTTCGCTTTATTCAAAGCCTTGAATCCCTTTAATACAGCCAATAAAAAATATATTAATTAGTTGTAAAAATTTAAGAAAGCATTTTAAAATAGAATTATTGATTTAGTAGTAGTATGAATTGCTAGAACATAACATTAGTGATATATAAATCTATTACTTGAAATCGGTCGGTGCCTATCGCAATTACAATCTTCGTGTATCGAACAACGTTTCCTGTCTCTCATTCAGCTTCCGGCTATTTCGCGAGTCCGAGGTATACATCAAGCTTTACTAATACATATATATATATAGGTAGTCTTGCTTGACTTCATATATAGTAACTAACTATGACCCATTACAGTGCTTTGAGCCGTAATGGGACTCCAATATTCCCAGGAGTTTGCGGTCGAGTATAGCCAGCGATATACTATCGCTTGCGTACCCCTTCTCTCATCTATATCTCATTCATTTAACTCTCTCTCTCTTTCCAGCTCTCGGATCTTCCTCTTATTCACGTTAACTAACGGCTTTCCGTTTTCTCATGAGATTTACCTCTAGATAGATTTCCTTTCGAGGGTAATGTCGGCACTTCAATGTCTTATAATCACATTTGATTATTAGTAATTAAAATATATCGATAGGAAATAAGATAAATTGTTTTATTCGATTGTGTGAGCAATACCTTCGCCTGTTCTGACAAAAATCAACGAAATTTTCTAAAAAATATTTACGAGAAAAAAAAAATTTGTGAGAAATTTTTAGTGTTCTCATTTGTGAAATTCTTGAGTATCGCAGTTGAAATTTATGAGTAGATAGAAAACTGAATATATGAATATGTGAGGGAACTTTTAATCCAAATTAAAGGTTAAATGAGGGGAAATAACTTATAACGGGACTACTCCTAATACGACTTTACCGTAACTGCGGTTACAAAGTTTCTAATTTATATTTTAAAATTATTGAAATGGAAAAGCTCAAATAAATCTTGGGGTCAACTATCATATAATTTGTAAGAAAAAAAAAATTTCTGTCTGACTACTCAAGGATTTTACTCCTTGACCTTTCTTACTTCTATTACTACTTTTATAAAAACATAATCTTATTTTATTTTATTGGAATTCCAAATTTAATTGTAAAAATTTAACTTTTAGTACATTCGTTATCTGTACTCAGAGTTTATTAAATTGAAAAAATGAAAAAAATTTTTTTTCATTGCTTACTCAGAGAAAAAGTAATTTTTAGAAACGTTGTATTTTCTGCTTATAAGAAATTATTCTATTGGAAATTTTCAAACTCATACATTTTTAGGGTCAAAATTTTAAAATTTCATTCAAAATTAATTTCTTAATAAAAACAATCTGAGTTCGGCTCGAGATATGCTATTCTTATGTTTTTTTCAAATAAAGCAAATAAATTTCGATTTTCATCTGTCAAGAAAATTATTCTTCAACTTAGATATTAACGTCCTTTTGTATTGACTAAGTTTTATTGACTAAGGTGTCTTTTTAAATAAACTTTTACTTTAATATATCAATGATCTTGCACCTTTGACCGCACGCACCTAACATCTTCCCGTGATTACCTTAATATTCCAATATCCACAACATCCGATATTACAATTATGCAATAATTTTTATTGATTTACTACTCAAGAAAATATTTTTCTAACAAAAGTTGTTTTATTTTTATCAGTGCTCAGTAAAATAAAATAGATATGAAAATCCGCTAGAAAAATTAAATTCAACGTCCCTGATCTGAACATGCATTCGTCTCTATAGACTAAATATTTATTATTAACCTTAATCCCATGCACTGTTTTCAGCACCCGTAAACCTTGAACATGGATCATTAGCGTCCACCGCTCATTTAATTATGTCATTCTGTGAGAATGAACCTGAAAAAATTCGTAGATCTTTTTTAGAGTCCTAACTATGCGATAAAGTTTTTGCCGGCCCCGAGTATCTCTTTTTCAATAAACCTTATCATCAAAATTTGGACGCATGTAGGCTGTTGACAGTACAATATTTGAAAATTCATGGACACAATCGACCCATGGTCAAGGGATTAGGGTTAAAAACACTTTTGAACGGATTTAATGCGTATGTTAATGTTACAATTTAATTATCAAAATTCAATAGGGCGCTAGAAGAATCGTTTGTTTTAATTAATAGTAATTTTTAATTGAATAAGTAGCTTACGCAAATGTGAATTTATTTGAATAATTTAAAAATTACCGTTGGTGGAAGTGATTTGTACACATTGAATTTACATAAAATATCAAGCTTTTAAAGCATCGATTTTGGTAATACGTAATATGATTCGAGTTCACGTTAGTAAGGATACTGAAGATTTGAATATTCTTTATGCATTCATTATAGTAAAAATAAACAAAAATGAATAAACTGAAATAAAATTCAAGAAGGTTGGTCATGTATATATATATATATATATAAAAATCAGGTTGATCCTCGATGGAAAATCGCATGGAGGCGCAGTGGTTTTGCCTAACTCTTGAACTTAGTCGCCGGTGAATCTGATACCGAGTGGAATGAGCGAGTCAGATAAAACCCCGGGCTAAAACTCAGATCGGAAAGTATCGATATGGGACACTAAATCGATCGGGGATCTAAATTTTCCAGGCAACGAGAATGAGATAAATAAAGAGAGGAGTTAAAGAATGGCTTACAAATGATTCTAGCATTGAGGGATCAACTTAACAGTGGTTTTTATTTTGTTCGATAAAAGAAATAAAATTTTTTTTGAATAATTTGAAGTAAAATAAAATTTATTTACTCGTGACGAATCAGTAATACAAAGTATTTTTCAAGTTAAATTTTAATAAACAAATAGCTTTTGATACGAAAAGAAATTTAATTTCAAATATACAAGTTGAGTTTTTTTTCCTATTTTCAACTTTTAGCATTTATGGAAATGTTATTATAGTATCCGTTATAGATTGGTCATATGTATGACTATAATGCATACTACCGATAAAATTGACTTTTAATGCAAATGTATTACCAAATAAATTATTCACAGATTTTTCAGTACATACAGTTTGAATTATGACCTTATTATCTACAAAACAAGCAGTGCAAGGTATACTTTTATAGCTGCAATTTGCTAAAAAATAATGCAGCAAAAAAAGTAAAATTTGATTATACAAAAAAAAATTTCATGTCATGGATAAAATTTGAATTTTAAAATATTACAGAAGTTATTTTGAATTTATAAAATCATTTATTATCGATGAAAAATGAATTAGAGGAGAACTAAATACTGATATTTTGCTGTGAATTCATTTATTTATATTTCTTAATATGATATTCGAACGGTGTGTTCTATTAATAAATATCAATCGAACACATGAGATTTGCCAGTCGATATCGAAAATTCTCGTCTTATCAGTCACCAATATTCAAATAGCCATAAAACAATTTTCATCACTCTGATTGACGCGTTGTGATATTTCTACCCCGCAGAAAATAAAAATATACGGCACAACCTGAATAAAGCTGTCGCTTCATTAATTTGTCAATAATAATTAAACAGCAGCTATTTCAAAAGCTATTTTCAATTAGATTTTAATTAAGATAATCTACCATCAAAATAGTTATAAATCAAACCAATTTATCGAGTTTCTTTAGATTTCATCACGATTTCCTACACGTCAACACTCAAACGTGCACTGAAAATTTCATTTGAATTTAATTTTAACTTTATATATTTTAAATAAATATGAAAGTGAATTAACTTCAAACTATGTCAGTCCTATTCATAACACTGAAAGAAAAATTGCTGCCAAAGACGTCACCTAGTTGTCAAAGAACTAATTAATTTAAAGAATTTAGGTTTCAAACAAATTTCATTTTATTTATTTAAATAGGGGAAAGACGGGCAAAACGGGACCGGTTCGCTTCGAAAATTCGTTAAAAAAAATTTTTTTCCAAAATTGATCTTAATCGTCATTTTTGCATAATTTTAAGTGTTCCAAAAATTATTCAAGTTAGAATCCATTCTTTTTACAAATCATTCTCTTATCATTGAAACGTAGTAGGGGAGGGTGGGTAGAGCGGCCCCCTAAGCCAATTATTATTTTTTGTGTGTTTCAACCATCAGATCACTTTAGTTTTGTCCTATTTCGAACAAATTTATAGACATTTTGCCGAAATTCTGAAAAAAAAAATTTTTTTTTTGTGGGGCAGAGAGGCCCCCCTCCAAAAAATGATGAAAAATTTTTATTTTTTTTTTTTAAACTGTTTTCATCATTAAGAATATATTTCTTTCTCTTTACAACTATTTTTGGTTTTATATTACTCAAAAAAATTTTTTTTAGGTGTAATAAATCGTTCACCCTCGATTAGCTTAATTACTAATTGTTATTTAATAAAAAAAAAAATAATTCTATATTTCTTATTTGTCATTACTTTGAACCCAAAAAACGTGTTTTTTAATTTTTTAGGTTATAAATAGTTTTACTTTATTTCAAAAATTTATCAACTAAAAAAAAATTTTTATTTTTGAATACTTTTCGTGACCAAATTTGCCTCAGACATAGAGAAACGGCCGAAAAATATGAAAAAATCATTTTTTCAGAAGTTTTCCCTGATCCATTTTGCCCCAGATGTCATGCGTAGGGCTAAAAATGCGCAAACATATTGGATTTTTAGTAATTAGTCGAAAAAAAAAAATTGTTTTTTGATCAAAATTTCAGGGGGGCCGCTCTGCCCCAGGGGGCCACTCTGCCCCACCCTCCCCTATTTATAAAAAACAAAGGATTATTATGTCTTGAGACAAAAAATCAAATAGAGTATAGTAATCACAGATAAATTTGATGTATAGTCATCATAAACATCGGTACATTCATCATGGGCTCACTTATTACATCTTTAATAACTTTTTTTTTCCGGCATTCTTACCTACTAACTGTAATGCACATCTCTTTTGCACACCTCAAGCGCGAAAGTTTTATGATCGCTCTAAAGTTTTTGACTCACTCACTCCCATTAAATTTTCGCATTTAGTTTGCATTATATAATAATTTTTAAAAACTGTAAACAGGCCATTGATTTAGAATTTAACCACACTAAATAACCAATCGCTGTATTCGTTGACCTAAATTTATAGTTACGTTGTAAACTATTACCATTGCTGTTACGCAATAATATATAGGTATATAAACGTATATATACATATATTTGTAACGTACATGAGCCTGTCTGACGGAGAGTAACACTCTGGATGCAATTTGGTTGGCACCAGTGGGATACATTGGATTATAGACCGTGGATGTACACAATAGTTGTACGGTTGATCGCCTAAATCTCATTGAACTAGGTGCGATAGTTTCGTGATAATCTCATTCTGTGTAAACTTACTAACTAAAGTTTAACATTGTTGTTGTTTTGTTTTTCACTATTATCAAACAAACACTTGTAGCACATTTATGTTGTTTAATAATAATCATAAGTATGACAAATTTATTACGGAAAAGAGTAAAAGACTGATTCTTTTTCAAATTTTTAAACAAAAATTTTGACACGCGGTCATATGGAGACTTTTATTTTTACTCTTGTTATTATTTTTTTCATTTTTTCTCTCCATCAACGACTGGCGGCAGCACTAGCGTGAGAGTAAAGGATTGAAAAAAAAGAGCGACATCCAAAACAAATAGGCGGGATATTTAAAAAAAATTTTAAACTGAAAATAAGAAATAAAAAATCGAACTAATAATTTAAGAGTTGAATAAAAGATCCTAATAGAAAAAAAATGAATATTATAAAACTATAATAAAATAAAAGAAATGATTAAAAATAATATAAGCGATTGAGGTATGCATTTTCGAATTTTCCAATATTTTTTTTTTTAATAATATAAGTATATAAAACTTCCTTGCGGCAAACTTAACTACAGGAGTAAATAAATAAATCATTTACTCTGTGTTTACTTTAGAAACTTTTTAATGTGCATAAATGTATATACATGTTAAGCGTTTTTCAGTCATAAAACAGCATAATATCGTTCAGATAAATATTTGTAGTATTGGTATAAAATATATATAAATCTCAGAGCATTGTTTGTGTAATGTAAATAAAAAAAAAAGATTTGGAAAATTACCACTGGAGATGATGTTGGAAAAATATCTCAATATAGATAAATAAATAAAATGAAATAAAATAAAGGAAATAAGAGGAACAATGTGCGACCAGAGGGATTAATGGATATTTAGTAGACCAAACTGGTATCGTAACAGAAGTACTTTTTCACTTGCAACCACGATACTTTTGTTAAAAATTTATTCGCTTGAAAAGGTATCATTTTTCACCGGATAGGAAATTCCGTTGCAGCTTCACTAGTTCATTTTTAATAAATTTTTTTATTTATCGTATACAGAAGATATAAAACTGTATATACTGACTACAAATGAAAAATAATAAAAGTATTTTAATTGGATATTTTAGTTTTAGTCTATTAATTTTTGTTTAAATTTTATTTATAGTGAACAATAAAATTTATGTTACTTGTTGTCATTTGTGTTATTATTGTTATTGTGCTATCAAAATTTTTTAAATATTAACCGAGCACTTTTGTAATAAATTATAGAAAAAAAAAAATTTTTACACTTAGACAAAAGTTAAAAAGAAAAAAATGAAAAAAAAAAAAAAAAATGAAAAGAAAAAGAAGTTAATGGAATTTTAAAACTAAACTAGTACTACGACTATTTTATTTTTTTTCTTTTAAATTATTGTTTTTATTATTTTTTTGTTTCGTTTATACAAATTATGTAACTTGTGATAAAGTTTTTTAATTTACATGATTAAAAAAAAAAAATTTTTAATATACTTTTATTGTACTTTCACATTTTGTTTCCATTTAATTCCATGGTTTTTAGGAGTTTAATTTTCAAAAATTCAATTTATTTTATAAATATTTATCTGTCTTGAACTTTTTATGTGATTATCACTGCCAAGTGATTATTATTGTTATTAACATAAATATTTTAAAGCTTCTTTTTTGTATTTAATTATTCAGTGACTTTAAAAGATCTAGGCAGCAATATATTTAATTAAAATATTATGATAATTTAAATTTTAATGAAAGATTATTAATTTATATTATTTATGAAATTTAAAAAATAACTTAATTTATTTAATAAAGCTGTCGACAACACGAAAAATATTCAAATTACTTTTTAATAAAATTTTTTTTTTTTTGACTGCTCGACTTTTGAGCTCACGAACTCTTGATTGAATCAAAATTTAAAAATATTTCAAACGAACTCTATTGAGCTCTCAAAATGTGATAATAATAAAAAATAGGTACTACTGGAATAATAAAGCTGATAATAACAGTGTTGCATACAAATGAAAATGGACAAGTACAACCGCGAAAATTAAGCAGAGTCTATTTTGTCAAAGCATACATTTGAGCGTACAATAAATAATTTGACAGAGCAGACATAAACCAGCATTACAAATATACGATATAAAATACAATGCTTATATATGAAAGTGAGGGTGAATGTTTTCGTTTTATAAGTCACGCACTCGTGTACATGCATACTCATCATAAATCCAATAGCAACGACACCAATGATAATAACCTAACAAAACTGGCAGTTTTCCAACAATTGAATAATCAGTGTTAATCCCATTAGCGTCACTCAAAATACAGTATTTACAGTTTTCGAATACAAGTCACTTTAATTATCCTGGCATACATAATAAATGTATACCTTTTTAACTACACGCAGAGAATTTTTTAGTAGTTGAATTTAGTTGGTTTAACCGGGCACTCAGCTTGTGTTAGCCATTGTACCCGGGCCCAGTGAGGACAATTTTATAGTTATCGGAGAGGATCGCAGTCTTGGTGATCATTGTTATTAGGCCTTGCTTTATTGCCAGTCCACCTAACAACGAACTTGCTAAGCCCACTGTCCCTCCAACAACTATTTATGATTTGACTACTGTAGATACTATTGTTTGTGATTTTATAGGTGGTGGAGACATAGTTTTTATTTCGGTGATTCCCCGCCCCGAGTCCAAGGAAACATGTCGCAGGACACAGCCGCTGTCGAACAGTCCCCACTAGTTCAGGAAGAACCGGGACTTGGCGTTAGCTAAGCCCACCGTCGTTCTCCCGTCACTATGAGTCCTAGCCTTCAGCTACCGCGGCCATCATACGTCGTGTCCTTGTCATCGGGGGGTCTTGTCATCCGAAATTATGTCTTCTAAGAAGTTAATGTGGGTGTTATTATGGTCCATCCTTCAGAGCCCACTGTGTAGGATAAGGCACTTATACAATGGATGATGCCTGTTATCCAAGGGCAACGTTGGTGGTGGAGGACTCCCTCTATCACTGCTTTGACACGTTGGCTTACACCAAAGCTAGAGGTTCTGCGAACGTTTATGGGCCTCTGCCGCCACCAATGCTCAGCTTACACAGGTGTTCTTCTTTGATAAGAAGCCCCACCCGCTAGCCTAGTCATAGAAGCAACAGAGCCCTGCGAATTCGATCGAGTTTTTGTGTTCCGCTATACTTTTGTAATCAAGTCGGCGCCACTTAAATTCGGTCGAAAAATTGTCGGTATTTCACCACCAGGGAGCTGCCAATGTAATGCACGTAAATAGTATTGTGAAAATAAAATTCATTGGTGCATGCCGGGATCTAACCTGGTCCTACGCTTTGGTAAGCAAGTACGTTGTTCGATAGGCTATTGTCAGCCCATAATTTTATAGTAAAAATCATACAGAAATTTCAAGTAACGTTGAGACACCGTGATACTCTTGAAATTTATTCTATTTGTTTCAGTAATTTTTATTAAAACGTAGAGTGACTGAGCCAGTAAATGGACGCGCAACCAGTGAATGAACGAAGGTATTTTTCAATATTTTAATACAGAAGGATGCGATAGAATTAGAATTGAAGTTCTAAAAGTTGTCAATCAAACAGCAATGAAGTATTTTATTTATGCAATCGTGATAAAATCTAAACAATGAGGGTAAAAGTTAAATAATGTTCTAAAAGATAACTATTCTTACTATACTGAAAGTAATATTTCAGACTCATTGAAAATTCTATAAATTTATTTGAATATCTATAATAAGTATGGTAATTTGATCAAAAATCTTGTGAATTCAAGTTTTTTCGGAAATATTCGGCTCTTTTCGTTCATTCTAGTACTGGTAGGTTAGAATGAAATACCTGACGTATTGAGGCGTAAGCGAGCATTTGTATGTAGGGTAGAAATACCGTTTTTGGCCACTTTAGGGCCAGTTTTGGCCACTTAGAAATTTTGAATAAAATAATTTGTAAAATATGCAACAACATAATTAATTTTTTTAAATGTGTTTGAAGACATTTTTATCACACTATTGTAATAAAATTTTTTTAATACGTTTTCATTATTCAAAATAAAGTATTAAATGTTCAAAAATGGAACAGTGGCCACAAATGGTACTTCTACCCTACAACATCTTCTAAATTTTCTTTTGTATTATAATTATAGATATGTATTTGAATGCTTAATTATTGCTCAATTTATAGTTTTTATTTCATTTTTTACGGATATGTTACTGAACATTCTAATTTATCATAATCAATTAAGATGCAGCTGGTAAAGATTTATGGAACAAAATTTGATCTGTTGCCCTGTGGAAACTACAATGCACATTATAAATTCCATCCGGTGTATTTGAAAAATTTCTACATTATTGGTAATTTTTACTATAATTCCATACTGTCCTCGCGCTACTGTTTTTATAGCAATTTTTCTATAAATTCTTCCCGTAAAAAATACCGTAAAATTCTCTGAGTATTAAAATTTAATCTTTTAATATCTGCTATTTATGCATAAATTTATTATTTATATTGCATATAATTTAAATGATGTCATGGAATCATGAGGCTTCATTAATGAAACAGGATTAAATTTATAATTGAGTGAATCCTTGCAAAAGATAGAGCTGTCTATACACTTGGTACTTATGTGACACTTGAATGTAAATTGACGTGATGTCGTTTGTAACCATACATAAGACTCATTATAAATATATATAACTACGAGCAAAAGCGAAAATCGTTTCATTATCATTATCGCATTATGCACGGTACTGTTAAGAAAATTACAGTCGCATTGGGCAACGTCGGTTCTCTTATAAACCTAAATATATTATCGTCATCAGTACTCTACAGTGAATTTTCATCGCTTCAAATACGAATGAAGGAAAAACGGAATAAAGTAGTAAAAAAAGAAAAAAAAAATGAATAAAATAAAAAGAGAAGACTCTTGGGAATTGAATAAAGATAGAAATGAAGTTCTTATATGCTCGGAAAATTACAAGAGTACTCTCAAGTTTGGGCGCGAAATTTCAGAGACGTTGAAGCTCGGTATATGGTTCTCTGATAGCCGTTGTGAGTGGGTCCTTAACTTAATGTTGAATTAAAAGCCATCTTCCTGCAGCGTTAACTGTCTTTTATCTATTTTTTTGTAATTTTTTTTTTTTTTTTTACGTCCTTCATAACCCAGTTACCCAGAGTTTATGATTCTTCTGTTATAATAGAGTAGGAAACAGGTGCCCCAATTGTAATAAAAAATTTTTTATTTATTATCTCTGTACTTTTTTTTTTTTTTAATTTATGAGGCACTTTAGAATATACTAGATAGTATACACTGAGTGTAATTATCATTAAAAACCATTGATTTAGTAAATAAATGCCAATAATTCACCAGATATAGATGTTGGAATGAAATTTAAATTGCTATGATCAGAATTCTCTCAGTCATCAGTTCTTTGATATTAACGTTAAAAGTGCCGGACTATAAATTTTTATCTACCATTAAATGCTTGTAAAAGTAACCTAAATACAGTCTATAGCCCACTCATTAAATCTTTTGGCTGCGGAATTGTGTTATATGTGAAAATCCAAATTTTATAGTATATACGATGTAATGTAATTACTTTCAAACGACGGTCACGACTAATCTATAGACTTCAGACAAAAATGTTATTAAGATTTTTTATATCGAATTTTATTGGCTACAAAAAAGATTTCAAGTAAAATTACTGTAGTATAATAAATAATAAAGTTATAGGCATTCAAACTGTTTTTAGACGATGATCATCAAAGTGTAGATATATTAAATCAAATTTGAATCACCTGTATCTTTTCAAATAATATTCCTACGGTAATTTTATAAAGAACATTTTTTGTGAAGAACAAAATTTTCTATAAAATATTCTAATAAAATTTTTTTGGAAGTTCAATTGTTACGCCGTAGTAATCGTTTGAAAGTGAAACAGATGTGTAGTGATTCATAAAAGTAAAATTGTAAGATTGATAATGTCTGATAAAAATTTAAAAGATGAATAACTAATTTGTATAAATAGAGTACAACATAACGTGAATAATTTAAATAAATTATACTGTTGCACTTAACGTCTTGGCGGAAATATACGGACATTGTAGGCGGAGTTTATAGCTTACGTTTATGTTCGTTGTTATATTTATCTACTATGCTTACATACATATATACCTTTAACATTGTTAAAATTAGAACCGGAAGTTACTCAGAAAGTAATATCTTTATTAATATTTTATCTACTCAGTAGAATCTGAGTGTTAACAAAAATAATCCTTTCGGTTGAGTTTATTGTAAGTACTGTCATATAAATCCCTATAAATATTTTTTATGTCAACATACTGAAAAATAATTAAATTGAGTACTATAACTTTATCAGAAAAATTTTTGGCCATAAAGTAAATAATACTTTTTTTTCATTCGCGTAATTGAACTAAATTTTAAAATGCCATTATGAAATATTTTTATTTGACCAGGAAAAAAACTTCGATGGTCTAAAATGGAAAATATGAAGAATTTCATTTTACGAAATGCTACGAGACTTGACAATAAATCTTTAGTGCGCATCGTCGCCAGTGAATTTCACGCGAGATTCCCCATCGTCGCCAAACTCACTGATAATAAATCATAAAACGTCAAAATTTGGTATGATACTGTGGGTTTTTCCGTCTTTTTTATAATACTTTTTATTATTATTGTTATCATATTCAAACCCGTCAAAAATTTTTAAGTTAATATATTAAGAGAGAGAGAGAGAATAACTGCAAATAAAATGAATTTTATTTTCAATAGAAGTTTTCTTTTAATTTTATTATTAATTAATTTAAATTACTTGATAATTTGTATCGGAAAATTAATTTTAAAACTAAATTAATATATATATATATATATATATATATATATATATATATATATATATATATATATATATATATATATATATACTGAATTATAAAATTAAAACTGGATAAAAACCTATTGAATTTCCGCTTCAGTTGTAGACTTTACAATCGAATTAAAAAAATCTCGACAAGTTTCATTTCAACGAAACGCTGAAAATTAATATTTTTTTTTTTTTTACTTCTAACATAAAAAGAAAAAAAATGATTGAATTCATTTCCCGAGCTGTATTACGTAGCGACCTACAATACCAGAGTAGACTATGACGTTATAGTTTTCACAGAGTTAAATTTTCACTCTTCTATATTCAATGTTGAAGAAAATTGGATATGAACAGTAAAGAACACATGGACAAGACATTCTTTGTTCTTTAATTTTTCTATTTCCTCACTTATGGTACGAATTTCTTTCAATATTTTTTTTTTTTTTATTTGATCCCACTTTATATTTTCATTCTATCTCACTGTGCTCTCAAGATTAATAAGTTGAATTCGTTGAATAAATCTTAGTTACAAATTAGATACATATATTTTTGATCCTACTCGCAAAAATAATCAATTCTAGTTCCCAGATGAAAATAACATAATTTTTTTTTTATTTTTCATTTGGAAATTAAAAATTTTAACAGAAAATTTAATGCAATTTTAGGCTGCTTTAAAATTTTCTGTTAAATTAGATGTCAATAGTCAAAAGGCCGAAAAATAATTTTTATGAAAAGTCATTTTTCATTGAAGAAAAATTCATCGCTTATTTTCAATGACGTTTGCAGGATTTTAAAACTTTTCAGACAGAAAAAAATACTGGGAAACCAGTAACCAGACTTTCCTTATATTTTTTTCTTGATTAGCAAAATTTCGTTATAGTAAATTTTCTTTAGTAATTTTCATCTATTTATATATAATAAAAACTCATTAGGTCGTAAGAATTTCTCAGCAAACTTTTACTCGAGTTTTGATAACGCAAAGAAAAAAACCTTAATGTTGATTTCACTTGATTCGGTAAAAAAAATTGAAGCTGTTTTTTTATGAACACAGCCACCAAGAATTTATTCGTTACAAGAAGAAAATTGTGTTAGCCGATTTGCTAAAAAAAAAAAATTGATTATATTTTTATTTAATATTTGATTAAGTGACAGCCATCGTTGAAGTTTTTTTTTCAGCTATGAGATTCCATCAAAACTTCTGATAAAGGATTTAAATAAATAAATTAGAAATATTCTATATTATAAATATCGAGTAATTTTAAAGGGATGAAATGAGTTATACTCATCCGATAGAATAGAAATTATAAATTTATTGAATTTACTGGTTATGAGAAATAAATTAGCATACTATTAGAAAATGCCGAAACAATATTTCCATATAAATATTTAATTTAAACCTTTGACCTTAAAATACCACTTATCTATCGCTCACCTCGAGCATGAAACGTTGAGCCTGCGCTTCCCGGGCTAAAAAATTTATTTGAAATATTATCATTATTTTTTGCATCAACTTATATTTTTTATTCTTACTTTATATATTTATATATGACCTACTTTCGTGATCTAAGTCATAAGCCATTAACAAAAAAAAAATTAAGAGAAAAAAAAACACGAAGAGGTGCATGTATTAACAATGTACTTAAAATTTTTTTGATACTTCATTTTTAGCAGTCAAAGTATTTTCCCAAACTAAACCTATCACTCTAAACTTTTTCGTGCTTTTACGTTTCGCTTTTAATGCCATCTTAGTAATGAAAAAAAAAAAAAAAAATAGATCAAGTATTTACTTTTCGCTATTTCTGAGTTTTCCTATAAAGATACAGTAAAAAATTTGGGATAAGTAAGCCCG
Source organism: Microplitis mediator (assembly GCF_029852145.1). Classification (NCBI taxonomy): domain Eukaryota; kingdom Metazoa; phylum Arthropoda; class Insecta; order Hymenoptera; family Braconidae; genus Microplitis; species Microplitis mediator. Next base: position 24,036,059 of record NC_079969.1, read on the forward strand.
CATGAAAATATCATATATGGTAAACATATATTAAAAAATCGGTCTGTCAGTTGACCCTGCGGGCCAGCCCCAAAACTTCCCGCTGTTTTCGAGCTCGTTGAGCTCGAAAACATTATTGTGAATACATTTTCGAGCTCTTCGAGCTCGCAAATACTTTTGTATGCCATTGTTTTGTAAAAAACCATTTTTTAGCATTTCCTTCTCCCACGATATCTCGCGAACGAATTAACCGATTTTGATGGTTGAGGTGGCAATCGACGCGTTTTATCAAGTTCTGAAGCTGATCAAATTTTTAAATTGATTTATTTAGCCGTTTTTGAGAAATTTCAAAAAAACCAAGGAAAAATTTTTTTTTTAATTCTTTCGTCAACGGTTTCTCTTGAACGAATGAACCGATTTTGATGGTTGAGGTGGCATTCGACGCGGCTTATAGAGTTTTAGAGCTGATTAGATTTTGGAATCAATCCATCGAGCAAATTAAAAGTTATCCAAATAAAACATTTTCGAAAAAATTTTATTTTTGAAATATCTCTGAACGCACCCTACCGATTAAGTTCAAATTTTCACGGCTTCAAGACATTAACAAGCCGCGTCGAATGACACCTTAACGATCAAAATCGGTTCATCCGTTCAAGAGTTATGAATATTTACATACATACATACGTACGTACACACATACATACACTCGGACATCATCGTGAAATTAGTCAGGATAGCTTCCTAGGACCTCGACACGTCGACATCTGATGGAAATTCGATTTTCGTAAATCGGACCGAAACCAATAACTTCCCGAATTTTTGAAAATTTACAATTTTCTTAGCGGGAAGTTAAAAATATATGTTACATATATAAATATGTATGTGACGATACATGAAATCTTATATAGAAATATATATGAGATTTCATTATATTTCTATATATGTTGTCTCTTATATGATTTCACATATTTCCGTATAACTTCAATATATTATTTATATATTTGAAAACTTATAATTTTAATATATTCAAAAATAAATGTTATTTATAGATGGAAACAAATAAGAATACATATATAATTCATCATTATATGCCACGATATATGTACCATGTATTTAACTTTATAAATTATTGTATATTTTTCGAAATATAGAACCATATAAGTGCCCCCAAATATGTAAGAATAAATAAAATCTATTCTTTTCTGTCTTCCTCTCTCTGTTATAAGATTCAAACATTGTCTTCAGAATATATATATATGTGTGCTAGCTTACAAATTTACATATATAATTATCAATATATGTAATACATATATGTGCTAACTTATAAGTTTACACATATGATTATAAAGATATATAATACATGTATTAACTTATAAACTTACGTATATAATTAATTATATTAAAACTTACTATATTATATGTAAGAAAATATATATCGTTTTTGGCCATTTATATGGTCTCATATTAATTATATATTTATTATATATGGTATTTTCATGCGGAAGTAAGTAAAAACTTATGATTGTTGAATTGTGTCGAAAATATGCCAAAAATAATTTTTTTCCACTACCCCATTTTTCCGAATACAAAAAAAATCTTTTAAATTAAAATAAAAAATTTGTTGCATTACTTCTGTACATTTACCCCCTTCTCTAACTAGTTATTTGATAATAGGAATAAACGTGATAATTAAAGTTTCAAATAAAATACCAATTAAGCTGTTGAATAATCAAACATTTACGTTTATTTAATTAATTGTCGTGTTTAATTCAAAGATGAAGAATACACCGAAGATAAAAAAGTAAAAAGAGAGTGAGTGAATCGAGACAACTGAAGACATTGTCAGATAAATGAGATTGCAAATGATGATGGTACGTAGGATAAGGTTTAAGAATAATGGAAGATAAAGTACCCGGTTAATTGCAGCTACTAAAAATATATATATTTTTTTGTTGTTTCCTCTGTTAGCTATAGTAATGTCTCTTACTTTGTCTTGAAGCTTCCATTCTCATTGTACTTAAAAAGTAAATTTTTCAAAGCTCGAGATTTATGGAATTTCGATCAGTTGCTAAGCTATCTTATGTATTTAAGTGGATTTATATGCATATCTCTATTTTACTGTTTTATATCCACTTAAATATGTACATATAATATATATATATTTTTTTTTTTATTTATTCTCTTTTTGAGTTTCAGTATACCCTGTGCATAATGAGATAAAGATAAAGGGTTAGATAAAGGGATAAATTCAGCCAGATCTGGAAATTTAGTTTAACAATCTAATGAGAGAGGAATAAGACAGATGAAACAGGTCAGCTATAAGATTATCCTCAGATCCAATTTATCCGGGCGTGAGTTATCAGATCCGATTTTTAAATAAGAATTAAGACGAATGAATATTCAAGGATTATGGGCCAACTTTTACTAAACTTGTTTCGTCTGATAAATTTTTTTTTATATTAATCTGTAATTAATCAGTTGGTTTTATGGTAGAATTAAATTTTCATTTTAAGATATCTGATTACTTATCTTGATTAATTTTCAACATTTAATCTGAGCACTATGATTGATTGGATAGGGTGAAACGAATGTTTTTTCACTGTGTCGTAATCATGGACGGGTAGATTTTTAAAATAGATAATTATTTGATTTTCTGTTTTTCTATATTTGTATTTGGATTTATTTATTACGTTTTAGTTATTAAATATTTTTATATTCTGCGTCATCACTAAATGACAGGGATGTAGATTTTTTTTTTACTATTCATCAGAAAATATTTGTTATTATTTGAAGAGAGGGCAAAATTATTATATAATTTATATTTAAATGAAGTTAATTAAATATTAATCATATAGTCATCCGAGCTAAATATAATGTGATATGTATGTACACTAATAAAATGATTAATGCTTCTGAACATATTTTATTTGGTTTTATTCATTATTGTTTGATGGATCTATTATTCACCCTATTTATAAATTTATATTCATTGATTTTCAAGTATATATTATATGTGACCTAAAAAAGTGAACTTAAGTCTTTTTAAATTTCCAACTTTCCGAGTAAATTATGCAACAAATAGGGGAACTTGGGACAAAATGGGAGACCATTTTTGAGGATAAACAAAATTTTTGTTGTTCGGTGTTGAAATAACACGGCCGCCGATGCAAATATTCTTTACCGGTGTTAAAAAAATTTCCCGGTGTTAAGATATTTTCCGGTGTTTAAAATATTTAACTATGTGAATATTTTTACTCAATTGATCACTATATTTAAAAAGTGTTTTTGTTAATTAATTAAATTATTGCTGATTAAAATGGTGGGCGTAAAATTGTGTAATTTAAATAAATTACGTGTAATATAAATAATTATTCAAATAAGTACTTAGCAAAATTTAAATTTCCTCCAGATAATATTCTCCAAATTTTTATATTTTTTATATGTAATACACTTTTTTCCTAATTTCTATACATTGAATTTTTTTTTTTTACGACCATTTAACACCGGTATTTGAACACTGCCAAATTATACTGCCTGCACCGGTGTTATTTCATTTTAACAATGCGCGATGTCAAATTGAGTCCATTTTTAACACCGCTCTTTTTACAGTGTACGGTTTGTAGTACACGCAGAGAATTTTTGAGTCAAAATTACCCATAAATTTGGTACTGTGAAGACATCTAGCCAGTTACTAAATTTTTACTGTTGTTAGTAGAAATTGCACTTTATGTACATGCTATCAAGTAGTATATTTTACAATGTGCATGGAAAAAATTTAGATATTTACTACAGTATAAAACTTTTTGATAATTTTTACTAAAAATTTCTCTGCGTGTAAAGAATGGGACAAGTTGATCAGCCTGGATGGTGCAGTTGATTTAAAATTTTAGTAAAAAAAATTGACTGTGATGTAAAATAGGCCACAATTGTAGAACAAAATTTTTTGTTTTCACACGGAAAAAAATGTGTAGTTAAATTTACTACAAATGGAGTTCGATTTACTACACTGACTAGTAATATATAGGATAACTACACGTTTAGTAACAGTTACTAGTACACTGTGGTACACAACCTGTAATACCATTTACTACAGTAAGTAGTAATAAGAACTAGCATTAAATAACCACTGTGGTTCATTTTACTCCACAACATAGTAGAATATATTTTATTCGTAATGTATATTAATTAAATATCTGTTAGTTAACGATCATTAGTTTTTATGATATTGAAAACGTTATAAAAATATAAAAATTAATCTTAGATTCTTCGGACTTACAGTATATCAAATTAAAATGATATAAAATGAATTTATTAATGAATAACTTAAAATAATAAGGACTCAAATTTCAAAAGCCTACTTTTTATCAATATCTGATAAGGATAATTTTAAAAATATATTTGTAATCTATAAACTCTCGTATAAGCATAAACTTTCGAATAATTAAGTATTAATTTTTATTAATAGAAAATATGAAAAACATCGTTTTAAAAGTTATAATTCTAATAAATAACAAATACTCAATAGACAATGATTTTAAAAATTGCATTAAAATCACGATTCACTGATAAGAGCATAGAAATAAAATTTTATAGAAGAAGTTGTAGGTGAGGTAAGCAAAAGGAAGAATGACAGGTAATACAAAACAAATTTTTTTGTATTATATTTTTTATATATATATTTATTTTAAATTATATATATTATAATTGCACGCCTCGATTTTTAATTATATATATTATTATTTATAATGTTTTATAATATTATTTATAATATTAAATACACTGAAAGGATACCCACAGAATGGAGTAAAAAGTTGTAGGTGGCGCTGTTATTTTTTTCTTTCGATCATTTTACCACACATTGGAGTAGATTGTACAAGTAATCTGGTATTGTATACTCCAAAAATAGTAACAGATACCAATTCATATAAAATTGTGTGGTTCCCAAAACCACAAAATAAGTATTTTATACTACATTGAGTAGTTGTGGAAACTACAAAGCTTTACCACATTACAGTAGTAAGCAGAACTCCTATGGTAGTAAAATATCACGCACACTGTGCCTTATGTTACTACAGCTGTCATTGCGGCGACCACAAAGTGTAGTAAAATTTTTACTAGTTTGGTGTAGTAAATTCTACTCCAGCATTTTTTCCCGTGCACTATAAATTTTAAATTAGCAGCATTGTCCGAGCTAGATACGTGATTTTTTTCGCGCCCATTTTTGCTTGGTTTTACCTCAATTTTTTAAAATAAATATAGTCTTCAACTTTGGTCAGTTATTTAAATATCAAATGATGTAATAAACCAATAATTTATTTCTCGTAAATTAAAAAATAAACAATCAAAGTCAGGAAGAATTCTTATTTGTTTTAACTCAATTTAAGACAATCTGAAAATGACTTTTCCTGTGATTTAAAATTGTTTTGAGATTTTTTTCCTGCTTTGAAATGTTTTATCTGTCAATATAACGCAAAGTAAGTCCAGCAGAAAGACTATGGCACAAAGGAAGAGAAGTATAAAACCGACCAGTGAAAAGAAGGAAATGCGAAGATTACAAAAGCGTTTCCAACGTATCGTCTCATGAGATCGACTAACTCGTAGGTATATAACTATAGCCAACACGAATTGTCACGTTCATTGGTAGCTACAATTTTCTAGTTGTAGATTTTCTAAATCTTTCGCTCTTTCGTCCTTTTTATCCATCTGTAGATCCAGAGTGATAAAGACAGATGCACATTGACAAGTACAATAGTGAATTGGAAGTGATTTCTTTCTGTCTATACAGTGCAGTACACCGACAGTACGTGCGACGATGCTCGATCTAGTGATGTGAAAACAAAAACAAGAGGATCAGTCGAGCAAACATCTGCAGACTATATAGTAAAGTATTGAGGAATAAAAAGAAGACTGGATGAAAAGTAAATGGTGACCTACTATACTATATTTTTATATATATTGAGTTACTGCAATTGCTATACACCAATTGGAATTTTAAAGTAACCGGGAATTGAAAAGTATGTAAAGGGAAAATAAAAATTATTCGTTAGCTTCGTGTGGCAGTTATTTGTAAAGGGTCTTTTGATACAATGTTTAAATATTTTGACAGCTGAGATAAATTAATACGTTAATTTCGTGAATAAATTAACATAAAGCCATTTATTTAAATGATAAGTCAGTTACTAAGTATTCTATTGATAACTTTGTTTTCTTTACTTTACTTCAAAATATTTCATTAATAATTTATATATATATATATATATATATGACGTAGCATTGCTCAGAGCAGGTTGCTGACTATAATTATGAAGGGGAAGGAGAGAAAGACAGGTCGACTATAATTTTTTGTTACTCAAAATAACAATGGGCAAAATGGGTCAAAAAAATTTTACATCTGGAATCAACTCAACGAATATTAATTCCAGTAATTAAATTAAAATTTTCAAAATTTCAGTTAAAATAAATGTCATCTACAGAAGAAATTCAGAAATTTTTTGGGTGACTCATTTCACTTGGCGACTTTAGGGGAATATATTTTGCCCCACATTAAACATTTTTTTTGGCTGGGTCATATTTAAAACGAATACATATGTAGGGATGAGAGAAAAAGTAAATTGTGAAAAAAAAAATCACACTGATGACTATTTTAGACGGACCGTTTCACCCCTACTCCTCACTTTTCGCTCGAAAAAATTAACGCTGCATTTATATCAGGTATCAATCATACAACTAAGAGGTTTTCCGTTAGTTGTCAATACAAATTCAGCAATCGAAGACATATTACAGACGTATAGTAAGACTGTAAAAGCAATAAAACAAATAAAATCGATAGTTCGCAAAATTTGTTAGCAATATTTGATGTGCGAGAGATCAGGACAGGTTACGCAGGGTTCGAATTTGCTGTTTGAGTTCATGGTGGACTTTGATTTCTAAGTTAAATGTAGAAGTTCTTATTGAAAACTGAAGAACCAGTTGTGAACAGCCAACCAAGAGATTGAAAAGTTTGAATACAAAGAAAACTAGAGCACAGTTACGTCTGCCGATCATAATAAGCAAATTTTTTCAATTTTAATTTACGTAGATATTTAAATTGCGCTTTTCGCGCCAGTCGTCATTTTTTTGCTCACATACAGGGAAGGGCGGGCAAAATTATAACACTAATAAAAAACTATACTTTTTTGATTCATAGTACAGTACGTATTTTACTCTTTACTTATATTCTGAAAGCTGAATTTTCAATGTCCATAAAACTTTTTCTGATAAATTTTGATAAATTTATTAAATCGTGGTCTTTTAAATTAAAGTGCAGACGACGTGTACAGTTCTTTAAAATAAATTTTAATGCAGTTATCTGAACTCGATTAATAATCGTGCAGTAAATAAAAAATTTATCAGCGGTCGATATTGATTTGTAAAGTGAGAAAATTTTATCATTGTTTATACTAGTAGAGATAAGAGATAAGAGTTCAACAAACTTTACAGTCTTCGTATTTATCTATATATATTACTCAGACTGATTTCTGTAATGGAAAATAATAATTAATGCTGTTAAAAATTGTAGACGAGTTCTAATAAATTATTTAGTTTTTCGAATTACGTCATTGATTTTGTCTCAGGTTATTTCTAAAATTGAAAAAAATTATTTTAACTGACAACTTTGTCGATACTTTTAAATTAAAATTCACGTTGGGAAAAATTATTTGCGAACTTAAGCAGAGAAGAGGGGCAAAATGGTCTCAGAGGGCAAAATGGGCTTACGTTATATTAACATATATTTCTTACGCCAATAAATTTTAACTTCCTGCTAAGAAAATTGTAAATTTTCAAAAATTCGGGAAGTTATTGGTTTCGGTCCGATTTACGAAAATCGAATTTCCATCAGATGTCGACGTTTCGAGGTCCTAGGAAGCTATCCTGACTAATTTCACGATGATGTCCGAGTGTATGTATGTGTGTACGTACGTATGTATGTATGTAAATATTCATAACTCTTGAACGGATGAACCGATTTTGATCGTTGAGGTGTCATTCGACGCAGCTTGTTAATGTCTTGAAGCCGTAAAAATTTGAACTTAATCGGTAGGGTGCGTTCAGAGATATTTTAAAAATAAAATTTTTTCGAAAATGTTTTATTTGGATAACTTTTAATTTGCTCGATGGATTTATTCCAAAATCTAATCAGCTCTAAAACTCTATAAGCCGCGTCGAATGCCACCTCAACCATCAAAATCGGTTCATTCGTTCAAGAGAAACCGTTGACGAAAGAATTCAAAAAAAAAATTTTTTTTGGTTTTTTCGAAAATTCTCAAAAACGACTCGATAAATCGATTTCAAAATTTGATCAGCTTTAGAACTTGATAAAACACGTCGATTGCCGCCTCAACCATCAAAATCGGTTGATTCGTTCGCGAGATATCGTGGGAGAAAGAAATACTAAAAAATGGTCTTTTACAAATCAATGGCATACAAAAGTATTTGCGAGCTCGAAGAGCTCGAAAATGTATTCACAATAATGTTTTCGAGCTCAACGAGCTCGAAAACAGCGGGAAGTTTTGGGGCTGGCCCGCAGGGTCAACTGACAGACCGATTTTTTTTTTTCTGTGTTCAATTTATAACAAATAACTCTGCATTCTATGAAATTGTTTATAAGAAACTTTAATAAAAGTGTTGAATTTTCTCAATTGAATGATTTTCGAAAAATCGTCGAAATCACGGAAAATTATACTATGAACAAACTTAATAAAATTGAATTAATAAGTCGCAACTCAAGTTAGTGATGAGACTTTATTAAAGTTGAAGATTATTTTGAGTGTTATTGAAAAAAATAATGAATAAATTTTTGAGACAGAAAAAGTACTTGGCTATGAAGATGATAAAAAATTATAAAGAAGTACGTGAGTAAAAAATAATGGTTGAAAAAAAGGTGTAAAGATGAGTCTCAAGTGTTTGAATAAAAAGGGTTGATAAAGTGGCTCGTGAAAAAGTTCTTTGTATCATTTTTTGCTTACAAGATTACGATACTGCGAAGATGGTGATGATAATAGTCATTGCAAAGATAAAAATAGTAAAAGGAATGATTAAGTTTGAAATTTGCATCGAAAAATTTATTTATTAACTTTTTTTAGCAGCAAATTTTTTTTCTATTGATTTTTCATCTTATTAAATGGCTGTCTTATTCTCATGGTCTGTATCTTCAATATTGTATATACGTATATATATATATATATATACATCAGTACATACCACCCTTCTGGCAATATTACCAGACGCCTGAATATACCTCATCAATTTCCGTTAAAAAAGATTCGATGAATTTTCAAACAGGTTCTTTCGCTTAAGGACACAAAACGATGACAAAATGAAGAACAAAAAGGTAAAATAAAATGAAAATAAGTAAATGAAAAAAACTTCAGTACATCTGGAAATCGATATAGTCTATTTCTATTTACATTCTTCCTCCTCTTTTTATCCTGTTATTTCCTTCCTTTCGTATGTTCCTTGAATGTATGTTTACTCAATTGTTGAATTTTTTTTTCTGTTTATCAAATTACCGTAAAGAAATAAATTGACTTCAATGTATTCATTTTCTTATTTTTATAAGATTAAAATTCATGCAAAATTATTAAAATAAGTATAGTAAAAAAGTTTTAAAAGATATATAAAACTGTTTCAATAGATTAAATTGTGAAAAAAAGTTCTGTGTCGATAACGCGTCAGAATCTCTTGTGATCTACTTCAATCGTTCTCATGGGATATATATATATATATATTTATATATATATATATAACAGAGATTGCAATGAATTTTGTTTAGTTATCTTATTTTTCTTGTTGCGCATAAAAGCCTTCAGTCATCTAGAATCATCGCGTTTTTTATGCGCGGCAACCTAATTTTATTGAAACCTCTATTTTGATCAATGGATATGATATTGATACTACAAAAAAAAAAAAAAATAAATAAAAGCTAATAAGCAAAACAAAAAGCAATAAAATTAAGGAGATTTATACTTAAATTATACGTTGATATTAGCGAGTTATTTTCATACGGATTTTTCCATTTATTCATTTAATTAGCTAATGTATGCATGCTGATAGTATTTATGACTTTGTTCCGTTATAAATATTTATTTGTTTATTTTTTTCTATCAACTTGGCATAATTAACAAAGATTTTAAATCTATGAGAAAGGTCCATAAGAGAGAATTATTTTTATCACTCCATTTAAGCCTTTAGAAAATGTTATTGTAGCTTTGGTAATTTTATTTTTTTATGGCTTATTTGATTTAGTGGGTTGATAGGAAAATAACCGGCTGAATATTTTTCAAACCCCTATTATTCTACCCGAAAATTTTACGACTGTTAGGCTTTTATTTTGTTTTTTTATCTTTTGTGTTATCAATTCGCTGAGTCAAATATACGATTTGATGAAAAAATTGAAGAAAACTAACGAAGAAGTATTTTTTCAAATTAAATACAAATTTATTCAAGTTTTAAAACTTTCGACCGGCGAAAATGCGGATTGAAATATATCTGCGTCTCTTCGAAATTACTCCGCTCAAAAAATCCCTATTCACTTTGAGTGACAGAGTGAATCCGAATTAAAATAAAATCCGTATTCACTCCCGATTTTTCCCAGTGTAAAGTAAATTTGCGAACCAAGAACATTTCTCTCGCTTAAATATTTTTATTTTTGCTAAGTGAGCTTAATTTTCTTCATTTTCTTCATTTTTGACAATCATGAAAATGTAAAAAAAGTTTTATTGACATGCAGACTTTAGACAGAAAATAATGTTATTACTCGCTGTCAAACGAAACGGGAGCCGTGGAAAATGTTTGGCTCTACGAACCACAAACCAATCCACTTACGTTCGCTCACAGAACCTTAAGAAATACATGATAGCATAAACTGACATGTATATATATATATATATATATATATATATATATATATATATATATATATATATATTCTATACCATAAAAATTAAATCGAGCATTGTAAAGAAGGTGATTGACGTAATATAAGAAAAAGTGAATATATAAAGAAATGGGGAAAAGAAAATAACGAAAAAGCCCCGTGTCAAAACCGACAATCAAGAAATGTAAGGTACATTAGCTTCTTTAAATTAAGCATTGATCCGTTCTGTCACACATCTCACTATTTCAGTCATTTTATTCGAAGTTCGCAATATGACAAGAATAAAACTATTGATATTATAATAAAACTACTTTGCATAACAACGCGATATTAATTATAATTATAATTCTTAATAATAATTAGCTAATAATTAATAATTATTCATAATAATTATCAATAATTATTAGTTAATTGATTAATCAATTAAATATTTTAATAAATTATTTCACTCAATACTTCTATAAGTAAATGTATCCTTTTTTAAAATATATCTTTAAATTTATCGCTCCAATAAATAATATGGGTAAAGGCGAATCAAAATTAGATACTTTAGTTTTTGTACCGAAAATTTGAAATTATCTGCAAGGTCCGGATTAATGCCCTATTCGTTCCTACAAAACAACTTTTATTTTAATTGAAGGTGTCTTGTTTTGCCCAACATTTCTCTATGAACAGAATTCAAACAAAAATTTAGTACACTTCATAATTAGCAGATGATGAAAGTATGACATGCACAGAAAAAAAGGATTTCTTGGCACAAGAATTTTCTACTCGCCCCATGAAATTTTTTTCCCAGCCCAAGAAATTTTTTGCATTATAAATTGAAAACAGAAATTTTCTCCCGGCGAGAACTAATTTTCTCAGAGCAAGAAAAAACTTTTTGAGTCAATAAATTTTTCCTCGTCCCAAGCAAATTTTTGTGTTCAATTTATAATACAAAAAAAATCTTGCGCCCAGAAATTATTTTTTTCTGTGTGAGTTTGTACGAAGCATTTCTTACTCTCTATATTCTGAGAGAAACAAATTAGAAAATATTAATTGACTTTTAACACTGATAAAAATCACAAAGATATTAATTATTTAATAAATATGACGTCATTTATCTTAATCGGTTAATTTATTTTCCAGTGATTACGAAGTGTAGTTTGTCAGAAATGGCGTTTAAAGTTTTAAGTTCCAAGTTTACTCTTGTTATTACGCTTGACCATAAAACTTCTATAACTTGTTAAATTTTTAAGATTTCTAAAAATTACTTGTGAAAAGTTGTTTTGAAGGTTTAGGGTGAAATGAAGTTAAAAAAATTCCACTGCTCAATAGAACAGTAAAGTTGGAGTATCAATTTTTTTTTCAAGTGTAATACAAATAAAAAATATCAGTACTAAGTCGTTAGTTTTTTTTCCGAATAAACTTAAGTTATTTTTGATTCTGTGATAATCCTTAGAAAATGAATAATATTTTTATCAAAAATGTTTTCCTTTTATCAAAATTAAAACTATAAATCTCATGGTTTAATCTCTCTTGATGATTTAACATCCTTATAAAATGTAAAGTAATACAGAAGTTGAGTAATGAGTTTGGTAAAAAAGACAAATACGTTGTCTCTTATCAACACAGTATATATATCACGAGTCTAGAGACTACCGTCTCGAGTCTAGAAACTCAAGTCTAGAGTCTATTTGAAGAACACGTTAGCGAGACAGGTGAAATGTATATCTCAAGCGAGGTAAAGCACGATTTCACGTTGAAATAAATAAAAAAAAAACTGTCGATCTAAGTGAGAAAAAGAAATAAAGCTTCTCGTAAAAGTCAAACGAGAAAAGCTAGACTTAGGTCGACGTGAAAAAAGTAAAATAAGGGGTAAAGTAAAAAAAAGTGTTTGTGGGTTAAAAGGTGTGAAGGTTTGCGTGTATGTTTTGATGGTAGAGTTTGGGTTTATTGTATAAAGTAGAGTAAAGGAGGGTTAAAGTTTGTGGAAAAAAAAAAATAGTAGAAACAGATGAGGCAAGTTGGCGATCTGTCGAGTAAAGGTGCTCGTAGGCCACACGTGTTTCGCATTCACGATTTATGATTATCATGTAGTACGTTATATACAACGCATTATAACAAGTCATTAGAAAACACACCTCGTATTAAGTATTTTGTTTTCTTTCATTGTAAACTTTTTTGCTACAGTCGTATTTTTGAAAATCAAAATAAAATCAACTGGAAAAAAAACTTTTTTGTTGCTCTTATGTGCTAAGCGGATTGTAAATTTAAGAATTTTTATGTAAACTTTGTGTTAAACTATTTTTAATCGCTGCGAAAAAAAATAAGTGAAGAAAAACTGTCATTAATTTGGCTGCCCAATTTCTAAACACAGTACACGGAGAGGAAAGAATAGTCCTAATTCCTTTGTAGAATGGTAACCATCACTATGTTACATAGTAACGAGGATTTTTTAGCGTCGAGAATCACGGGACAGAGTAATCTCCCCCATTCTACATGGCAACGTTGGCTATGCTAGCATAGGAATGATTACCGACTTACATTGACGAAAGAACTATATAAATGGACATGACTACAATGTTACCTAGCAACATTTACGATGTTTCCTTTATTTTGTATTTAGTATATAGTCGTCCCGATGGAAGCTTGGGATTTTTTCCCACCACGGTCTCTTCCCCCACTCTTTAAGTGTTGGTTTAGCACATGCGCACATTTAGTGACGCATGCGCCCATTTCAATATTAAGGTGGTGGGGGAAGAAACTGCAGGGGAAAAAATCCCAAGCTTTCGTTGGGACCACTATATAAGGTTAAGACAAATTAAATAACTCAAGTTACTTTAAATACATGTAGAAATTGAATTAATCTATTGAAATAATTAAAATATTGCTCATAATGAAATATTATTTTTTGATAAAAAATAAAGAATAATTAAAAAATTAAAATATTTAGTAATAAATCATTTGTTTACTTCGTTGTCGTATATATATTTATTAAACCGTAATGACAGCTATTCAAGCATGGGACTGAGTACCATTCTACATTGCCCTGATTCCTATGCTAGATAGCGATTTTTACCATTTTACTTATTCTAATGTAACATAGTAATCATTACCAGAAAAATAGTAATTAATTCTATTCTATGTAGCATATTTATCATTTTACAAAAAATTAGTCTGGTTAATATGTGGAATGGTAATCATTACTATTCTTTTCTCTCAGTGTAATTGACAAACATAAAATTTTTGAAAAACGTATTGAATCATGTCCACAAAACTCCACTGTAACTAAAAATACTAAAAACCGATTGTGAAAACTTTGTCCCTTTGTGTTTTGAAATTGGGCAGCCGCAGTTGCAACTAAAAATAAAGTCAAGTAATAAATAAATAAATGGAAAAAAATCCTTTTTTCATTTTATTTTATACTCATAAAATGCACCTGAATCAGTTGATTGAACGCGGAAACTCAATTTTCTCAATCAAATCAGTTGCTCGATTTTTATTGTAACTTTATAACGACCTAATAAGTTACTGAAAATTTATCATTTTTTTTTTTTAACGAATTTCAACGATGGACCATCATGAACCTGTTTTTTCTATAGATGTCAAAAAAACATTTCTTTATTTATATCCAATGAAATTAATAAATAAAAATTTATGTACGCGAAAATAAATTTTTATTGTTATTTTTTTTTTGAATAGTTTTCTTTACATTATCAATAACCACGTACCAGTACCCTGTGGGTTTAATTTATCTCAACACGTCGAACCAGTCTCCCAGGGCGTGGACAAAGTTAGAAAAACTGGAGCATTCGGATTTGAAGGCAACCACTGAAAACCTCAAAAGGGCTGGTAGATTATTATATATATATATAATAATGTATGTATAGATGTATGTATTATATATACATAAGAGAGTAGAGGTAGGTAGAAATTTGTACTTTGGACGATGGCATTGTCGAGAGGAGTCGGGTAGTGACCAGTGTGCTACCGAGTGCACTTTCGATTCACCAGCCCTCATTATTTGTCAGCGACAGACGGTGCTCTATTATGCTCGTAAAATATCAACACTCGATATTTTATACGTTTTTTTTCTTTTTTCTTTAATTCATTAGACTAAAAAAATCACTTGTGTCTAGTTATTTGTTAAATGTTACGTGGTATTTGAAATTATTCCCAATATTTACTTTTTAGTGTAAATCACCGCTCAATTAATCCAATATATTTTTTATTCACTAAATTAATTACTTACTTGTGTTTTGTTGCCGAGATTTTTCACCCGACAGTTGAGGTACGTCGTTTTTCCTAGCAGCGCTGTCACATTTCTGGACGCTGATATATCGAAGTATGGTCCAGATCTCGATCCTGGGTCTTCAAAGACATTGTGATGATGGAATATATCTGAGTTTTTACTACTGTGTTGTGCACCGTGGCTTAGGATGCCTGTGAACAGTTAGAAAGAAAAAAGAAATTACTAGTAAATAGAAAAAATATTTATTCATTTTTTTTAGAAATATTTTGTGTGATTTTATTCCACTATTAAAAAGTTATTCGTTTACAGAAGAAGGGGGGGGGCAAGACGACTAGCTTGAAAGTATATATATATGCAAAGAATGTAACATTGTTCCATTGCGTGAACATATATTCATATCTATGTTGTATATATGCCAACATAAATGTGAATATATACGCAAAACTTATCGAACTATTTGTTTCTTACGCGCATACATACATGTTATATATGTGTTATACAATCTTCCATGAAAGCCCCTCCAAAATATTAAAAAAAATTATTTTTAGTTGTCATTTTTCATACTTATTAAGTGTCAAATTATAAATTTATATCAATTCATTAACTTTTTGAGGTGCCTCGTCATGCCCTGGGTGCTTTACAATGTAACCCTTCTCTATATTGAATAAAATGTCAATAATATAATAGCTGTTTCTAAAGTTCCTAATTGCGATTGACAGCATGCAAAATGTGATGGTTTAAATATTGATGTTATTTAAACAGTACATTATGATGATGAGATGACGGTCACAGAATCTCAATTGAACACAGCGTAATTAGAGTTAACACATGGGAGATTTGAACGAATGAGAATAAATGCGTTGAATCATAATAATAGCAAAAAGTTCAAATTCAAAATATATTAAGAATCGACTGAAAATAATGTATATCAATATTAAGATTCAAGTATCGATGAAATTTTTTTTAAATTTAATTTTGCTCTGAATTTTGTTTTACATAATGTATAGTTGTGTTACAGCTGATTGAAATTTTCCGACATTTTTTTTTTTGGTAAAATTTATTAGTAAAATATTTAAAATTATACAGCTTATAAAATTCAAATATATATAAAACTTTTCTTAAACTTATTGAAATAGTTCCACGCGGATTTCGCTGATCTCGTGCCACAAACTTTGTTCTTTACCAAATACAAAAGTTAACAATCTTAATTTTCAACAAAAATCACTAAATCAATTGAATGAGAGATAAAAATCTGATTAAAGTTATGGATGATATTTGTTGTGGATTTAACATATCAATAGGTGAATAACTTATTAGATAATCAAAGTTAACAAGTATAGACTAGTCTTTGACCACACCTTGAGGACTTTCTTAAAGTTATATTATAGAGATTGAGTTGTAAAGGGCGTACGATAGAACTTTACCTATTAATCGTTGGACGCTCGGATGTACCGGATGCTACAAAGTAGATATATGAGTTCGCGGATAACGCTCGACTTGCTGATGTTTAAAGCAAATCTTTACAAAGTATCTCTCAAGAAGATATGTCCCAACTTTAAGATACTTGGATTATAAAAAAACCAATCTCATCTATTCCTTCTTGCAAAGTCAATTACAAATTAATTATCGAATTTCCGATACACTTTGTAAGTATTAAAACTTATCTAATAACCTAATTGTTTTGTTTAATTTTAAAGCCAATAGTCTGAAGAACCCGATCGACAGCCTTCTATCTGCTGAAATTTTGATGGTAATGAGTAATTATTGATTAAAGTTGAAGCATAAATAATTCATTACATCTTAAATTTTAAGGCTAAATATCTGAGATTTACTTTGTAATATTAATAAAATTAATATCTCTGACTGTCCCGGTTGTAAAATATTTAATTAATCACGATTAATAGTTATAGAGTAAGACATCTTTAGTTTTTAATATCCTGTTTATGATAATAAAAAGGAGGGTACAACGAAAAAGGTGGGCTTAAGAAAAAAGACGATGAAGAAAACATGGACCAAAAGATTGCCAGCGGCTTGAAAATGTTGCAATAATCTCTATATACTAGTCTTGTGTATCATATACAACACGACGTGGTATATGTATGATATCATATATATATATATATATATATATATATATATATATATATATATATATATATATATATATATATATATATATATATATATATATGTTAGATAGATAGATATACATAAATATACCCAGAGGTCGTTGAAAATGGGCTGGTAAGGTTATGTATCGAGGAGTACTCCATTCAGCAAGCTTTTGTCAATAAATATATAAGCTTGAGATGGGGGCATCATATTTCTTGGTCGTAGAAAACCCACAAGGGATTTATTACGAAATTCATTTTATTTTTGTGGTGGAACTAAAGAGGATTAATTTTCGCATTTCCGCTTTTTACTATAGAGATCTCCTATTCATTATCGTCAATGCCGCTTGATTTCTAATCCTTTTGTCAAATGGACTCCATTTATAATAGATGGATAAAGAAAAATGATAGGAAAAGAAAAAATTCATTTTTCAAAGGGATTGAGTTTTGTTATTAATTTTTTCTACTTATTTACTAACAACATATCATAAATTTTTCAAGTTTTATCCAACCAAGATTTTAGATTTTTAACAATAATTCAATTTTCTAGTATCTGCTGAAAACAATTTTCGAATCCAAAATTTTTTTGGAAATCATCATTTTTACAGAATTTGAAGCTAGTATTTTAACTCTTGGTTAATTTTTTTATAGAGATAATCCACAGAGAAAAGTATAAGATTCAGTGTATCAACTGATGACATAGAAAAGAAAAAAAATTGTGCCGAATTAAGTATTCGAACTTCATGTATAATATAATAGCATCCTCTTCTTAATAATAACGCAATTTAATTAATCAAGTGGAAATTAATAGTCAGTTTCAATAGAATATGTTATTCAAGAGTAGTTTTTTTCTTCTACCAATTTATTTTTTAAATTAATTGTAATAATTATAGTTAACAGTTTGAATCCTCTTACAAGTAATTATAATTGCATGGATTTAAAGTTTATGTATAAATGAAAATCCTTAACTAAATAGATTATAAACTCCCATATTAGCTCGTACAATACTAAACGAAAAGGGATTTATATATATGTGTACATTAGGGTGATCCAAAAAATAACAAATTTTTTTTTTTTCTTCCAAACAGGTTCAAAAGTTTCATTTTGATAAAAAAAGACGCCTGTAAAAATTAGAGCTCTTAATATTAACATTAAGAGGTTCCTCATCGCACTTTTCTATTTCCCATAAGAATAACATGGGAAAAATTTTTTTTACGTCTTCTGATTTTTATAAGTAGCTAACGATGCGTCATAGGAATAATTGGCAGGCATATTTTTGTAGGGAATTGAATGCTCTACAAAAAAAGATTCTTATCATTTTTTGAGGAATCTATTTGTTCAAAAGTTATTTGAGGTTGAAGTCGAATTCATATTAAATTTTGAGATTTTCTACTTTTCCGGCGAAACCGTCAGACTTATTACAAAATATCATCAGACCTTTTTTGTAGACAATTTTATACTCTAAAAGTTATTTTCAATAAAGTTTTTTCGAATTCCGCATTATTTTCTAGTTATTTTTATTTTAATGTCAAGCTCTTAAAATCGATCAGAAGACTATTTTTTTATGAGCATGACATAAAAATAAAAATAACTAGAAAACAATGCGGAATTCGAAAAAACTTTATTAGAAATAACTTTTAGGGAATAAAATTGTCTACAAAAAAGGTCTGATAATATTTTGTAATAAGTCTGATAGTTTCGCCGGAAAAGTAGAAAATCTCAAAATTTAATATGAATTCGACTTCAACCTCAAATAACTTTTGAACAAATAGATTCCTCAAGAAATGATAAGAATCTTTTTTTGTAGAGCATTCAATTCTCTACAAAAATATGCCTGCCATTTATTCTTATGACGCATCGTTAGCTACTTATAAAAATCAGAAGACGTAAAAAAAATTTTTCCCATGTTATTCTTATGGGAAATAGAAAAGTGCGATGAGGAACCTCTTAATGTTAATATTAAGAGCTCTAATTTTCACAGGCGTCTTTTTTTATCTAAATGAAACTTTTGAACCTGTTTGGAAGAAAAAAAAAAAAATTTGTTATTTTTTGGATCACCCTAGTGTACATGAAGAGTACTTGAGAAGATTTAGCTTCTATTAATAGAAATTGAAACTTAGATTGATTTAAGTTGTTCACATATTCATGTAGATTATGCGGATTAGACAACAAGGAACTTGACGCAAATTATCATTTTAAATTTAAAAATAACCAGGAAATGGAAATAAATGAAATAAGTAATTACGTATGATAGAATATTACACGGTCGGATTAAATTGTTGGTAAATTTCGTACGTCAGTTTATGTATCGCATATATAACTAAGCAGCACGTTATGTGTATTAGCATCTCGTGGATTGAAGGGTTGTAATTCAAGCTAGTTTACGTTCCTTCATGTTATCTTCGTAGTGCGAGAAATTTCAAACTATCTGTATGTGGTTGAACTACTCAAAGTAAATCTTGACAGTTTCGATGTTTCAACTGAATTTAACAAACATGTATGTCTCGAGATATACACTATGAGTATACTCAACATAAATAGATACTCAATTTGAATATCATTAATTTTGATTAAAATAGGTTATATTATCGAGTTAATATTACATTAAATAAATAGTGCGCTAGAAATTAGTACTAGGCGAATTTTGTGCAAAAATATCGTATTGCTGTGAATGCTCTCTTAAACTAATATTTGAATCATTTTGATGTAGCATGTCTTTGTACGTACAGTAGGTTCAATAACGAACAGTGTTTCAAAAATGTATGCATATATAGAGGGTATACGGCCGTCGTTAGGCAAGACAGTAATGAGTACACTAGCTGGGTTTATTTGCTGCTATTCAACTTCTCGTTAAGAAAATTGAAAATTTAAAAAAAAAAGGAAAGATTTCTAAAAAGAGTTTACTACTTGTTATCTAAGCATGGTAGTGTAGAAGAAGTGGCATCAAAATAGATCACTGTGCTGATATCAACCATTTTGAAATAACCCCACTATTAAAAATACTTCTTGCAGTTTTTATGGTAAGTAGGGAAAAAATGATTGTTTAATAAAAAAGGATCCAGGGAAACAAGTCAGACAAACTCCAAAAATATAAATATTGCTGAAACTAAAATATTTAACGCTCTCAAAAATTGAAATTTTTCAATCATTACTACTCTTCAAAAACGAATTCGAAGAAAAATCATTATTTTGTAGTAAATATTGACTTATTACTATTAACCCTTCGTTACACGCGCTATAAGGCGATTCCCCGCACAACACTACTCAACCTAAAAGAGTTGGCGTGAATACGAGTGAGACACTAGAGAAAGCGCGTGTAACAGAAGGTTAAAAGTATACTATTTGAGTTAGATATATGTTTTTCACTAATAAATATAGTGAATAGTTACCATTTTCATTCTACTTCAAATTTCAGAAAAAAAAAATTAACATTTATAGAAAATTCTCTCACTTCTTAGATGCTAAGAAATCTTTTTAAATACTAAGAAATCCTTTTATCAGTGTATGTTGGTTAACCAAAAAAAAAAGCAATTAAATTTAAATATTAACTACTTATTACTTCATACTTAATTTTATAAAATGAAATTTTTAGTTAGTAAAAATTTTGATAGTTGATTAAGCGAGACTAATCGACTTTCCGTTAAAGTGTAAAGAGATGACGGTGACGACAGGAAAACTTTTAGCACGGAGAAGGAAAGAGGATAAGTGGCTCGTGTTCCGTAATGCTGTGTTTGTTGAGGGAGAGAGAAATTCCAATTTTCTAGAATGATATTTGCCTACTAAATCACTATGATGCGTTTTCTAGTAGTTGGCTGTACTAAGTCGTTATACCAAAATCAACAAGCATTAAACTTAGGTATTGATAAACATTTGCTATCAAGATTCGTTCAAAATCAATCATATCTTATATCCAATCTATTGGTATCAAATAAAAAAAAAAAAAAAACATTTTTTTCAAAGTTTCATATAATAGCTAAAAATAATAGTTTTCAAGTTTGATTAAAAATGTTACAAAATTTTTTAAATTATGAATTATGTTATCGATAATAATCCAAGATAATTAAAAAGTAAGAAATAAGAAAAATAAATTTGTTTACTTTCAAGAAAGTTATTTAATTTATCATAGCGATCTCTGGGTTGTAAGAGACCGAAAGAGTTCGATAAAAATTTCAATTACCGATTGACAGTTAAGAATTTAACATGTCTGATAAACTTGATGGATATTGCTATCCTAGATTGAATAAATAAATAAATGTTTATATATTTCTTATACATGTATGTATTTAGAACAAATAAACATTTACATGCAAATAACTAAAGAACTTTCAAAAATTTTGGTGAAGATAAGTTGTAGTAAATGAAATGATCTACAAAAAAGTCCTGAAATATTTTAAGATAAGTCTGAAAGTGTTGCCAAAAAAGTCAAATAATACTAAAATTTACTAAGAATCTAGCTTTGACCTCGAATAACTTTTGAAAAGTTGAATTTATCGACACTACTGATTTCCTGGTGAGTGATAGAATCCTAAACTTTAAAAAAAATTTTCTTATGTTATTTAAATGGAAAATTGAAAATTGCGAAGGCAGTTCTTAACATTAATATGAAGAGCTCAAACTTCAACAGTATTTTTTTTCGTCATCTCAAACAATATTTTTCGTATGATTTAAAAAAAAAAATAGTTGAATTTTTTGAATCAGTCTGATCCATTTATTTATGTGGGTAAACATTTATAATTTATATATACATGAATAAAAAATAACTGTTAATAAAAAAAAAATTATTGTGAATTAGTCACTGGACTTGACAGTTCGGTAGGGATAAGATAGGAAACACGAAAGCCAGGTAAAAACTGTTGCCGCCAATTTGGAGGAAAATTGGATTAAACCGTTTAGAGAAGCTCGATAAATTTGCGCTTGTATATTTGCCAACGGATGCCAGCCTCCGGAGGCGGAGAAAACGGAAAGCATACAGCGGTAGTGAGAAAAAAAGATTAAAATAAAAATATGAAGTAAATATTTGAAAAAAAAGAATGAAGTTTTGAGCAATCTAGAGCGAAACATTATGAAAATAACAAATTCGAAATCAACTTCTTTATGTATATTCATTTGAATATTCTATAGAATCGATATTTCACATTTGTTTTTTTATGATTGAAGATTACATTATTTATCAGTCGTGAAAATGGCATTGAAATTTTTTTCTCCAGTCATTAAAACATTATGTATAAGAGAAAAAAAATTAATTACAGATACATCAATTTTAAAAAATATCAATTTTGCTAAAAAAGATTACGAAAGTTTCAAACTTATAAAAACAACAAAAATAAAAAAATAAGTATTCTTTATTTTCATCGTACACAACACCAAATAACTCTAGACCCACTATCTCAAGATGAAATCGTCTCGGGAATGTCGACGAGGTCTCAACTTGTTGGGGTTTGTTTTTTATTATTATTTTTTTATATTCTTTATTTTTATTTCTGACTTGAGCGTTTCATTCACGTACCGTATATTTTATATCTTCTTCTTGTTCTTCTTCTTCATCTTTATCTTCATTCTTCTCTTTCTTTCTTTACATTTGGCATTACAATGTATAGCTAATTGAGTTAATTCCACACAATGAGACTGAGAGAAAGTTTTAGTTAAAAAAAAAGACACTTCAACCCCAGTAATTTTTTTTTATTTTCAATTTCTAAGTGCCAAGCGAAAAAATTGCTTAACCAAGCAAATTCATATCAATTGGAATTTTAATTTCATTTAATGACTGTATATACTACTTTAAAAAAAAGGATCGTATTCGCTGTTAATTTTTAACTCAAGTGATAAATTAATTATCGCGAATGACTTATCACTCAATTTATTTTTATACCACAATTTATCGTGTACAAGCATTATCAAGGTCTCAGTAACTCAAAAAGTAAAGTCTTCAAAGTCAATGTCAGTTGAAAAAAATGATGCAATTAAATATTTATCGAAATCGTGAAACTAACATTGGATATAATCCAAGGTTAGCGCATTAAATATAATAAAAAAAATTACATACCAAGAGTAATTGCACTAGCATCCAAAACCAGTCACTGCAGTTAGTCTTGACGTAACCACTCAGCAGCGCAGTTATCGTTCACTATATCTCACTCAAAGTGCAGTAGCGTAATATTGTTGCAAACAAATTTTAAAAAAATTAAAATGTTTGAGCCAACTGACAAAGAAGAAATAAAAAAATGGGTAGAAGAAAATATCATAGACAAAGTTGTACTGAAGCTAAATAAAAAATCGTCTAATGTGTCCTTAAAAATTTCATTTCCGGAAAAAAATTTTTTGTTGTCAAGCATAATATTTGCTGAACTAAAGTTCAGTAATAATTTAAATCCATCTGAAAATGAAGAGGACACTGTTAATTTAGTGATTAAAAGACCATCACTTTTGGAACTGTCCAATAATATTTTACATTTGGACGCTTTATTTCACAACGAAATTTTGTTTTATGAAAAGTTTTTAAAAAACGAATTCATCAACAAAAATGAGTTTCCACGTTGCTTTTACACAGCTGAAGATAAAAGTGATTTTGCACGTACAGTCATTGTTATGGAACACATCGAATACATGGGTTACGAAGTGTATTCTAAAAGTAGTGACGTGCCTTTTGAATATATTATATCAGCAATGCAAGCAATCGGTCGTTTTCATGCAATGGGTTATGTAATGAAAATTAATAAACCATCAGATTTTATGGAAATAGTTAATGATCTTAAGGAGTACCGTTTTTTTCCTGAAGAAATGTTCGGTAAGTTTATAAATTTGGTTTCAGTAAGACCTGTTGAGTGGTTGAAAAAAAAAAATTATGACCCTATTTTTATCGATAAAATGGAAAAATTTCTTACCAATGCATTCGAGAATGTAATGTTTGATGCCGTTAAACCAATAGAACCACTGGCAGTGCTTTGTCACGGTGATTTTACAAAAAACAATATTTTTTTTCGTAATACAAATCGTGGTTTAGAAAGTATGTTAATTGATTTCGCAATGTTACGTTATTCACCACCAAGTATCGATATTTCAACTTTTTTGTACTTGCATTGTTCGAGGGAAGACAGAAACAAAAGATTCACAGATATATTCAAGGCATACCATGATGCGATAATTAATTACTTGCAAGAAAATGGAATTAAAAGTCTGGAAAACTATTCGTATATAAATTTTTTGAACGATTATAAACGTCATGCGATGTTTGGTTACATTATTGCAATATTTTTCTTACCGGTAATACGAGGATCGTCATCTTTGTCAGCGGAAGAAGCTAAAAATTTCGATGCCGAAAAAATGTCTCAAACGATTAAAGAAGTGGGTGGTGATGTTTTCTCTGAAGAATTGGCAAATGTTTTGTTAGATATACGAGAATGTGGTTATTTAGACCACGTACTGAAAGTTTAGGATGAAAAATGTTGTCATTTTATAAACTTCATTCATTTTATTTGTTTTTTGGAAAATGATCGATTGATGCATAGTTTTTTTTTTGTGAATTTTCGCGTCACGTCGATTATTGGTGACAGACGCAGCTAACGGAGCAGAAAAGGAGAGATGGTTGCTATTTACGTGACTACGTTAAGTTACATAACGATTTATAAAGATGTATATATATATATACTTAATATAAGTGTAAGGAAGTATTTGCGGAAATTTGAAAACGTCATATTAAGAGATTGTGTTAAATGAATGTCATGATGATGATGATGTAATAATAGTAATACCACATTTATAATTTTTTTTAATAAAATAAGATTTTATCATTTTAATTGTATACAGGAGTGGAATGAGTAAAATGAGTCACCCGAAAATTTGTAAAAAATTTTTTTTTTGGAAATGGTTATAAACTATCGTTCAAAACGTTTTACATTTTTGGACAATTTGAGATACTGATACTTTTTTTCGGGAATTTATAATAAATTTAAAAAATAATTTTTTTACTAAATTGGGTATATTTTTTAAAAAATTTAGTAGCAATTTAATTCAAAAATTTTTTGGACATTTCGGAAAAAAATTCACTTTTTCGGTGGTAACCCTTTTTACCTGAAGAATATTTTTATTTCGGTGGAAAAAGAAATCAATCCAAAAATGTTTTTTATACTTTGTTATAAATTTATGAATAATTTAAGAAATTACAAGTATTAAAAAAAGAATTCATGTAGTCAAATAAGAAGTCTAGAATAAAAAATTTTAATTCAGGCAAATTTAATTTTTTTCAAACATTCCAATTTGCAGTGTTTTTAAAATAGAATTTAAAATGAAATAAATTATTTCTCGTTAAAATTTTTTTATGTTTAATTAGGTAAAAGGTAATAAAAAAAAAATTTTGAACGTCTATTTGAATAAATAAAAAATATAAAACGTTAATAAAATAAAAATAAGAAAATGAAAAGTGTGAAATAAAAAAGAAATAAAATTTAACTAAAGGACGCATCTGAAGTGAATTGAAGTAGCGAGTATAATGCTGTTAGATGTATGTACAAAAGATATATAAATGTATTATTCCATGTATGCATATATAAAAACCTGGAAAAATAACCGAGGGTGGAACTGCGACTGTAAAAGAAGAGCTTGTGCGTCAAGTTATTCTTTCATCGCGTTGGTATACATACGATAGATCTGCCTTTCAAATAAGGATTACTCAGTTTCAATGATAAATTTTACGCTCCTCACATATACACACATAAACTATTTTTTTTATTACGTTTAATAAATTCAATTAGTGAGTTTTCTAGTTCACTTTTTTAATTACATATGGAAATTTCAATTATGCTCAACAATGAATTATTAATTATTAATGGATTAAATTATTAAAAATTATTCATTGCTACGAATAATTCTAATAATCGTTTTTCCGCATGAATAATTAAGAAATATAACCCTTTATTATCCAGTTCATTGTAGATTGCGTTCATAGTAGGTCTCTTTAAAAAAAAATTTAGTTAATAAAGATAAAAGTCATGTTACTAAAAATTTTGTCATTCGATCAAGTGAGCGAAGGGATCGCTCATCAGTATAATAAAAGATTTAATTAGCCTTTAATTTTAGTTGTTCTTTATTTATATTGTTCTATTCTACGTTCAATTTTTTGGCAATAATTAATTAAATATCTTAATTGATGTCGGAGATTCGAACCTTTACGAGAGTTTTGAACGTACATAATAAGAAAACAGGTTAAAAAAAGTTTTTAATGTAAAATAATTATAAATTTATTTTTAGTATATACCCGAGGAGAAAGTTGAATTAAATTGTAATTTGTTAATTTATTCAACTCCATGAATATGAAGCGAATGTATGTTAAATTTTCCATTATTTGAAGTTATTTTGAAAGCATAGAGTAATTTCAAGGATTTGAAAATAATTAAATAATTATTGATAAATTTCAATGAAGTTTGGTAGCTATAATAACGTGATGCGACAATATTGTTGGACAGGAGCTTTAATGTAGCTGTAAATTATGAGAGTTTAGGCGTCAATCAGTCTATTGTGTTTCACTTAAGCGTCAATTCGCCTATTATGATCAGTTCATACCCGGAAAAAAGTGATACTAAAATAAAACTCCCTCTTATAAATTCTGTATCAGTGCTGGTTTTTAATAGATTGATACCAGGTTAGTATCACTACTGATACAAATTCATATTTAATGTATTCTGCACGAAATTTAGCGTACTAAATATTCTATTATTATTTAGTATGTTAGTAGAGTATAGGCGTTAATGCAGTTATAACCCATAAGTCAATCGGAAAGTGAAGCCCAGTATATATCACGTAACTATAGGTGATAAAGTTCTCTCAGAAAGTAATTCGTCGTCGATTTTACCCTCACTCTTCAAAGACGAGTCTGATTTCATGCCGTTACTACACATTAACAATACAAACCAAAAATTTCCGACCGTTCCCGACGACGACACTGTCAGAAGACTTTACATTTTACATGGAAAAGAAGTGATATTAAAATTGAACCAATCGATTCAAATTTTGTATCAGTGTTGGTTCTAAATAATGTGAAACTAAACTGACTACTCTGAAACTATATTTTCGTTTCTTCATTTCATTGCTAAAAAATGGAAATTCCAATAAACACAAACTTTACTTAAGCTTTTTATTACTTATATAAATAAAAATTACTCTTTGAGGGAAATCAACTTCAACAAGCATGGATAGCTAAAAATATATTCACTCGCTTAACATTTATACCGCAAATTTATACAATGCAATAACGACGTTTACCGTTTTTTTATTTTTATTGATTATCATTAATGATTACGTGCTACTTGAAGATCGTTATCGAGTATAATTATAATTGAAAATAAAAAATTAGATAAGATATAATACAAAGAATATCTTTAGTGTAAACAAAGATAATAAATACACTGATTGCCATATCAGATAACATTTGTATATTGTATGAACATTGCGATTTTTTTTAAAATAAGTAAATAAATAAGTTGAACAAAATTAGCAGTGACAATAATTTTATACTATCCTTCATAACACACTTGTGTAAATTTAAACTTTAAAATGATTCAGGTTTAGATATTTAAAAAAAAAAATAAAAAATGTGTTCAACAGTAAGTTTACTAAAACGGTTCACTACAGAAATACTACCAAAAGTACTTGAAATATTGAACAAAGAAAACTATAAAGTAAAATGCGTGGAACCATCAATTAACGATACATTTTCATTATCAAGTGTACATTTTATTGACATAACTTTCACAAACAACGAAAAACTTAATTTAGTGATTAAAATACCTCCAAATTCATCAGATCTTTTGACGCAGTTTGATCTGAACCAACTTTTCCGCAATGAAATAATTTTTTATGATAATTTTTCAAACAATGTTGTGGTTCCAAAATTCTTTTATGGCTTGGCAGCAGAAGACATAAGTAAAAATGTTATTGTCTTAGAAAATGTAACAAAAAGAGGTTTCAAAATGTGTCTCACCGAGTATAATATGCCTTTTCATTATGTGATAAATGCTGTACGCGAACTTGGAAGATTTCATGCAGTGCATTATGTATTCAAGGAACGTAATCCAGATAAATTTAAAAAAATTATTTGTGATATTAAAGAAAGTTGGTTTATAGAAGGTAATTGGTTAGCAGATAAAATAAAAATAGTTGGAAATAGACCTGTCGAGTGGTTACGTAAAATAAATTATGATAGTAATTTTTGCAATAAAATGGATTATCATCTTAGTGACGCATTTAATATGATTATACTTGATGCTATAAAACCTGTTGAACCACTAGCTGTGTTATGTCACGGGGACTTCACACGTAGCAACATGCTTTTCCGTGAGCTGTCTTTTGCTGACGATGGTAATGATTCTGGTGTTGATAATGGTGATGAAGAAGAAAAGAAAAGATTAGAGGTAATGTTAAGGGGTTAGGGGTACTCAGGGGTATGAAAAAATGATGATTTTCAATAATTTTTTTTTTGTAGTTAATTACTTTATTTGACAAAAATAAAAACATAGCTTTATTAGAACACGTTTCGATTTGACTTCACGAAAATTTCAAAAAAAAAAATTAATAATTCAAAAAGTTATCGCTGTTTTTGTAGAGCCCGTTCCTCCCGAAGTCCTTTGCGGTGATCATCATAAGTCCTTGGAGATTCATCTAAAATCAATCGGACAAGAAAAATTAGTTTTATTAATAGATAATCTTGTGCCTGATCGAAGCTTTTTTTTTTTTTTCGAAATTAACAAAATGGCGGCCTCAGGAAATTTTTTTCAAATTTTCGAGAAAAAAACCGACAGTTTATTGTTAAAAAAAAATCGAAATTTTGAAAAAAAAAAAAAATCCTTCGATCAGGCACGAGTTTTTAATGTATTTCAAAAGTACAATAAATTTTATTGAAATCTACCGAGCAGTTTTTAAGTTACAGTGATCACCAGTTCAGAAAACATAGTTTTGAGAAAAACGCATTTAAAGTTTTGCTATGGATTTATGTCGAATTATAAGAATTATTTAATAACTTACACTGAGTCATCTATTCCTGGACCATATAATAGCTCTTCAGCCGACATAGCAGCTTCCAAAATATCGATTTGCTGGTGCCTACGTTGCAATCGACCTTCTCGGGTGTTATCATTAGCGCGCTTATCTGCTACTTTGATACGTGCAGCATCCATTCTTTCTGCATACCGATGAGAATTAGGCCCACAATTAAGTCCTAGTGTATTCATCAAGACTAATAATGAATTTATACCCTCATTAAATATACACATAGCAACGTATGCAGCTATTTGTACGATAGTAAAACTAGTATTTACCGTTTTTGGGCATATTTTCCATACTAGTTGGTTAAAGCTTTCATTATTATTCTGATTGAATCCACCTACACATCTTGAAAGTAAATTTTCATTACTAAGATCTTCGTATATAGGCTTGATAGCTTTTAAAACATCAGAAGGTAAAGGAGAATAATCGTGAGAAAAGGTATCAAGCTCTCCTCTTGCTTCAGCGCGCTGGTAAGAGCACCAAGATTCTTCGCCTTTTGGACACATATCATGATTCGGTTTTTCATCACTCGAGCCGTAGTGATAAAAGGTTGCCATTATAGCAGATTTCATATTTTCAATAGAATCACAATGCCGGCGTATTGCTAAACCATAGTACACAGTTAGTTTGTCTATTAATTTTCCTGTGAGCTTACCTCGACCACCAAGACCTTTTTGTTTACTCTTCAGCGTACGTAATCGACTCCCCATCCGCTTTTGGACATGCCCTATACATTCCTTTTTATTTACAGTTGTATTTTCGTAAGGATCTGATTTTATAATTCCTGAATAGGTCTTGGAGTCACCATCACCAATATAGTTGGCATACTTAACTCCATATTTAGTTTCAGAATACGAAAACATTTCGACCATCGCATCCACCTCCATTTTCCCAGAAGACCCTTGATGATTAGCAGAACACACATCTTCATGCGATTGATACCATTCCTCGAACTCAACAGTATTTGTTTTTTTTTTCCAATACTCACATAGCTTACAATATGCACTTTTAATGTTTATGTCAAGAATCTTTCCAGTAAAATAGCCAATTATAGAAGAAACTCCAAATGACGATGTATATCCCCGTTTTTGCCAGGTTCCATCTCCCGATACAGTTAGATGATTTATATCTTCATTTTCAGTTGTTGGCATTGCTTGCTTTTCTTCATTCACAGCTTTCGTCATGAAGGTTTCTGCGACGGCTTTACTACAATTCAAAATCTGTTTCAGTAAAATTGTATGCGTAGATTTATCTAAAAAAGACGGCATGTCCATCAGGCCGCAAAACTTGCACAATCCTTCGTATCCTATTCCTAGTATTCTCATTACAAAAATGAAACGTCTGTTTATTTCATAAGAATGCCCAACGAAAGAACAGGAAGGAATATATTCATTTCCACAGTTATTACATGCAACTACAATTTTGAATCCCAGCCCACGTGTACTTGCTGTTTGAAACACTACATTTCCATCACATTTTTTACATTTTATAAGAGCAGAAATTGCAGTGAATACCTGAATAAAATTTATTATTCGAAATTCAGTACTGCTGTCTTCAGGTACATCATCTTCAGTGTTTTGTTTTAATTTTTTAGAAGATGTACTCTGAATACTTTCATCACGTTCGGCTGTTTTCGGATTAAAAACATTCTTTCTTTTGACTGAACGCGACTTATTAATTTTTTCAGAACTCCGAAGTTCTCTTGAAACCTTTCTAGAATCACGTCCCATGGTTAATAATTTAATTCACTTGAGAAATAATTTATCACAAAACTATCGACTGATCAGTGCAACGACTACAGGTATACTGGCAACCAAAAATTATTTTTCAGTTCTTGTACTACCTACAAATTGTGAATATATGTAGAAGGATATATATATATATATATATATATATATATATATATATATATATATATATAATTATAAATACATTAAAATGGGGAGATATTCATGACAATGAAACCCGAAAGGTCGGTTGCTTGCAGCTGTTTCTAGCTACCTGCTCTCGAATGCCACGTAGCACCCGAGCGTCCTTTGGTCATTGTTAAATAACTCGAAAAGAATTTGTCGGATTCACTTCAAATTTTCACACAATATTTTTAAAATATTATACTTTAAGAAAATGCAAAAAAAAAAAAATCGATTTTTTGAAAATTCTGACTACCCCTAACCCCTTAATAGACTTTGGTATGATAAGATACGCATCCCCATCAATTGACCTCTCGACGTTGCTTTACTTAAATTGCACCTCAGAAGACAGAAAGAATAGATTCGATAAGATATTTCTGGCTTATCACGACGCACTACTGGATTATCTTACTAAAGCTGAGTTAATTGACCTGAGCCGATACTCATTTGAAAAGATGCTCGAGGATTATAAGCGACGTGCTGCTTACGGTTTTATTGTTGCATTATACTTTTTACCGGTTTTATACGGTTTTGGTGATGACCCAGATAAAAACAATGATACTACAGCTTCTACAATCGCAACTGCTAGTTCCAAGGATAATAAAGATTTAACAACGATTACATGGGCGGGTGGTGATGCTATGTCAGCTATGTTTGCTGATATGTTATTAGAGTTAAAAGATACCGGTTGTTTAAATCACATTATTTTATGATTTTATTCAACGCATGCCTGGTTATCGCGCCTTATCATTTCTGCAAAGCATACCCTAAAGACCGTTTACCGATCGGTGGTTAATAATTTGTCAAAAAGCAAAGTAAAAAAAAAAAAAATTTTGCCAGATCTTCACTTAATAAATAACTTCTTTATTAAAATGATAAACTTAATGAGTTTATTAAATATAAAAAATCATAGAATCATGAATTTATAAGAAAAAAAAATGAATCGAACCCTTAATTTATTTATTTTTTTTTTAACTTCCCGCTAAGAAAATTGTAAATTTTCAAAAATTCGGGAAGTTATTGGTTTCGGTCCGATTTACGAAAATCGAATTTCCATCAGATGTCGACGTTTCGAGGTCCTAGGAAGCTATCCTGACTAATTTCACGATGATGTCCGAGTGTATGTATGTGTGTACGTACGTACGTATGTATGTATGTAAATATTCATAACTCTTGAACGGATGAACCGATTTTGATCGTTGAGGTGTCATTCGACGCGGCTTGTTAATGTCTTGAGGCCGTAGAAATTTGAACTTAATCGGTAGGGTGCGTTCAGAGATATTTCAAAAATAAAATTTTTTCGAAAATGTTTTATTTGGATAACTTTTAATTTGCTCGATGGATTGATTCCAAAATCTAATCAGCTCTGAAACTCTATAAGCCGCGTCGAATGCCACCTCAACCATCAAAATCGGTTTATTCGTTCAAGAGAAACCGTTGACGAAAGAATTCAAAAAAAAATTTTTCCTTGGTTTTTTTGAAATTTCTCAAAAACGGCTAAATAAATCAATTTCAAAATTTGATCAGCTTCAGAACTTGATAAAACGCGTCGATTGCCACCTCAACCATCGAAATCGGTTAATTCGTTCGCGAGATATCGTGGAAGAAAGAAATGCTAAAAAATGGTTTTTTACAAAACAATGGCATACAAAAGTATTTGCGAGCTCGAAGAGCTCGAAAATATATTCACAATAATGTTTTCGAGTTCAGCGAGCTCGAAAACAGCGGGAAGTTTTGGGGCTGGCCCGCAGGGTCAACTGACAGACCGATTTTTTTTTATTCAAAGTGTTAGCTTATAGAAATAGAATACAACAGAGTCGACGACAGGCAGTCATTGTCGCAGGTCATGGCCAGTAGTCGACAAGAGAAGTAAGTATGCAAATTCGAGAGTACATTTATCTCAGTACCACGCCCATGTATTTCCTGGGAGCTTCCGGACGCATTGTCGGGAAATCGAAAGCACCCTCTCCTCCTCTTCATCCACTTCCTCTTTCTCTACCTCCTCCACAACCACGACCACCTTCTCCTCCTATTTCTCTGTATTCACCACGTCCCCGACATCCACATCTACCGCGAGTTCATGCTGGCTCGCCGCGGCGCCACCTTCCCCCCAATGGCAACCACCCTATCCGATACTCGAGAGATTTATGAGTAAACTAGCCTCGATCCCCAGGGCTAATAGACCGGCAAGTTATGGGGCAATTCAATTTAATTTCGAAAATAAACAACCTTCCACATACTTGTTCTATATACATTAAATTTATTCCTTAATTTTTTAAATTCAAACCACTGAAAAAATACATATATTTGTATTTGTTTCTGCTATGTTCCTTCTTTAATAAAATTTTATTTTAAAAAAGTATTTCAAAATCCTTGTCTTGTATCAGTAATATTTTTCCTAATATATTATACTATAATACTTTTTATACAAAATAGTTTTTATTATTTATTGGCAAGCAACACGTTTTATCGTGAATTTTATATCATGAATATGGATTTTTATTTTTTTAATATTTATATCTTTCAAATTTTTTTAAAAATATATATTTTTATTTTTCAGTTAAATTATAGTCATTTATGCAAGCAATAAATTTAATTTTAATTTACCTCACGTATTTAATTTATAAGTGGCGTATTAACTACCGAGAATAATATTTAAACATGGATAAAAGACTCAACACAATTATGAAACTACGACAGTTAAGTGGGCGATTAAAACAAATATTACAAATAATTATTTCATACGAGTTGTTGTTAATATAATAGTCTGAAGTACTCCCAGAGTTTCTGTCATAAGTAAAAACTGTTTTTTTTTTAAGTAGTGTATTATAAAATATATCTAAAATGCGTCAAAAAACATCAATGAAAAACTGATTGTCACTGTAATTAAAAATTACTAAACTTTCAAAAATTATGTAATAAAAGCCTCTAACTATTAATATATAATAAATTTGTTCGTTACTTAGATATTTACTGAATATTGTTTAGGTTGTTCCTTACAGGTTCAGCTTTATTTGCCTTTTACCATATTATATATTTTACACCCGATCATGTCAAAAATCTCAAAGAAAAAATTTAGAACACAAAAAACAAGTTTCAATTTTTTTTTTCTTTGATTTTTTTTGACATTTTTTGGAAATATTTCATTTTTTTTGTGATTTCCTTGCATTTGCTGAGTTACCAACGCAAAAATTTGAGAAAAGCCGAAAAAAGAAAATTTTTTCATTTTGATTATGATTACACAATTAAAGGAACAAAACTTGCTCCTTTAATTGTTTAGCTAAACTTTGATCGATGATTCCCAAAAAACGGTTCGATAGATCAATTTAAAAATTTACAGGGGTCTTGGGGGTACATTAAGCTAAAAAAGTCCCAGGCAACATTATTTTTTTTATCGATATTTGCAGAGTAGCGGTTGATTTACTAAAAAACCAAAAAAAGTCATTTTTTTGTACTTACTTCTGATGAATGTCAAAAATAAAAAAAATTTTTATAGGGAATTTATTCGAGTTTTCACCGCCGCCCTTCAACTTTCTGTGCGATCATTGGTACCTGAAATATCGATGATCAAAGCCAAAAGGATCATTTTCTGTTTGAAGGCTGATATCTCTGCGACAAATCGTCCTACGAGGTTAAAAAAAAAAAAACAAATTGGAGCTGAATAAATTTGCTAAACGAACTATGCATTCGTTTAGTTAAAAGACTTTTTCTGCGGTCCGTGGGCTCTTCGGAAAAAAAAAAAATTTAGAAATTTTTTGTCTCGCGGTATTTCTCATGTTTGCGTAATAACCGGAGCTTTTAAAAAATTTTGAAAAAAATGCACCTAAACTAGAGATTTCAAGCTGTAAAATGCTTTTTTTAAAATCTCGATACGATCATTTTTCACCAAGTTACAGCCTTCCAAAAATCACTAAAAAATTTATAAAATTTTTCTGCTCCTTTAATTTTTTGCATTAGTGTATATTTTACACCCGATCATAGCCTAGGGCTGTGTCCCGGACTCGAACACTAGACCTTCCTGTTGCAGCCAAAGCTTTTGGATACTTTAATCCACATGACTATAGCGGGCTACAATGTAATTTTGTACAAGCGAAGTCCATTAAGTCGGATTCCATTAACTCGAAATTTCCCTTCAATCTTGACCCCCACTACGAGCTACGCTGTCTCCTACCCGATGTTATCCATTTGTTATACATTGTGTCTATGTATATTTATGTATGCATCTTATGTGTAGATGTTCCTTACAATTCCTTACTAAAATTCTTTACAATTATATAGGAAAATTTTCTAAAATGCGCAGTAGTTCCTACATACGCATAGAAATCGAGAGGAACAGAAAGGAATTGAAACTTAAATGATAAAAAGGAAAAAAAATTTTATTAAAATTGAATAAAGCATTTATTAAAACCAAACAACAGTATTAATTTTTAAACTGTGATTTAGTATTAAATTGTTGATACACATGAAGATATTACATGGAGTGAATTTGGCTTCAGAAAATCCCATCAATCATGTCTTCCTTTTGTTGTACATATTATGTGTAATGGTTACGTATACGGTATCCCTATACAATATGGCTGCTGCGAGAATGCGAAACATCTGATGCAGCTGTAACACGTGTCGTTGATCGCACCACCGCCAGCTTTATATTCGATTTCATAGTCATACGTATTCGACTAGTCCAATTGTATATTTGAATGTGAAATTTGCATTTTCATCGGGTTTAAACTAATATCTCTATCTCTCATTCACATACACTCACTCACTTACTCTGTTTACTTTTTTATCTGAACATTTCGCATTTGCATGGTTTAAAATAATAATTTATACCAAAAGATCTGACCAAAATTTTTTTACATTTTTTTTTTTTTTATTTTGAAATTAAAAAAGAAAGTTATTATAGTAGAGATAAATAAATAAATGTGTAATAAAATTGATACGAATGAAGTAAAAAATTAAATAAAATTGAAAGAATCACTGACTGGAATGAAATACATTTATGAATGAGTAAAATGCATGAATGCGTTTTCTATGATCAATGTACTTTATAGTGCAATCAAAAGCTACCTACAGAAAGACTCTTATCATCCATTGATCAAATGTTACTGTCTCGTCGTCACATTGTATTTCTTCAACAATTCGATTCTTGGATTTTTTATACGGATGTATGACAACAATGATGAAAAATTGCTTCTTTATGTCCCAACAATAATGTAAAAAAATGGTACGATTAAATTATAAAACAAATAAATTTCATTCCTTTGGTGCTGATTTTTACGGTTTTGATTAAATTTAAATATTTTAAAAAGTGTTGTAAGCGATCAGTAATAATATGTTACTTTCATGGTCATCTGTTTTTTTTTTGCTATACGAAATGAAAAAAAAATTGATAAATATTAATTTTTTTTTTCTATTATTAATCGACATGACGCGTTTCTGTTGAAAAAGAAAAATACATGCAAATGATTTATGAAATCATGAGATTAATTGATAATTGTTGTACATTATAAAAAACTAACTGATGATAGTATGTAGTACTATGTTTTTAAAAATGGTTGTACTAATAATTAAAAAAAAATAAATAACTGAGTTGAAAAATTCAATTCATTTTCAAATGTAACAGATATTTATTCTTGGTACTAATAAATTTGTAAGATAAATTTTCTTTTAATACAAATAAAATAACTATTTATTTTAAAGGTACTATAGCGTGACGTCGATGTGATTATCAAGATAAATTAATCGAATTTTAAGTGCGTGATCGTCAGGTGTACGGTAATTGTGGTGCATGATAATATACTAACTATGCGTATCGATTAATTATTCTGTGGTATTATATATATATATATATATATATATATAATACCACTCACACCTACATATATACACCTACATACACCTATATATACGTATATCTATATGAATCTAAACACACACATCTACTATCCAATACATTAATATAAATATAATATATATATATATATATATATATATATATATATGTATACATTCATAATTCATTATTTGTGGTTATTACAAGATATATGTATATTTAACTGAATACATGACTACTATATAATAATTTATCCGTACGTCATGTCGGCAAATCATGCATCTGTATGTTTATGTGAAAAGTATGAGCAGAATATTCATCAAATTATTTGTTGTTTTATTCAATTGCATTTATTAATATCTAATTTATGTTCTTTTAGTAAACAAATATACAAAATTAATTTGATAATTGATTATTATCCAATTTCTCTATTCTTTAATTAAAATCCTATATTAATACGTAATTTATTATTCAGATTACTTAGACAATATATTATGTGGTACAATTATTTTCTATAATTATCCCACATTGAAACCTGCTTAGTGCTCAAAAGTCTGGAACCAGTCGAATCGATCAAATTTAATATTAATAGTGCATTTATATATTAAACTCAAATCCGGTTGTTCAATCCGAGATTCTATTAATCTGGGATTAAATTATTACAGCTAATATATCTATATACTGTAAGTATATAGGTATATTATCAATATTAACTCAACACTAATTATTTGGTTGATGAAAATGAGGTGATTACTTTTAGGTTTATGAAAACTAAATACAATTTTTACTACGCTTGCGTGGGAAGTTTGAACTTCTTTCAAGTGAAAGGGTAAGGAATAATTGCTTACCTGTGATAGAAAAATGAACGAAATAAAATTAAAGATTTGAAGACGCGCATGCGCAGTTTTTTTTTCAAACTATGGCAAAAATGAGAACTATCCGCCACTGATGAGGTGCAGAAAAGTATGCACACATACGAAGGTTGGCATGAAACATCTCAATCCGCGTATTTTCCACTTTCATTTGCGAGTCGGATAGATAATTACACACGTGAGTTATATGTCATAGTTTCATTTCCATGTGTGCAACAAACTATTTGACAAGACTGAAATAAACTGAAACTAAGTAAACAAGCAGAAACTGAAAGTTTTCTGCCTCAGAAAAGGATCAAATGATTTACTACTCGATAAATCATACTTGTTTAAAATTCTGCTTGTTTCAGTACACTATCGTACGATGGAATGTCTCGAAAATTAGTTTAAAAAAATAGTATATTACATACACAGGAAGCAAAGTCGGGCACTCCAAGCCAGGCGTATATTTGTCCGGTGGAAAAAACGCGGGCTGGGACGTCCTAATTTCCGAGAAGAGTATGTTTCAACAAATCTGAAAGTTTAAATTTTTAGCTCTGTTCACGGGAAGATTGGCGCATGCGCCAATTTTTATCATGTGTTTTCTCTTAAAAGGACGGAACGTCTTTCTTCGCTTTAAACATGACAATATTTTCAACTTTCAGCGTAGATATGGTAAAAAATAGTATATTACACACCTAGGGCACTAAAGTAAGAAATGTCTCAGATCAAATGTAATTTTTGGCCGAAGCGAAGCCGCAAAAAAAAATTAATTTTTTAATTAATGATAAATTTTCAAATTAGAATTGTGAGAAATCGCGATAATTATTTTCATAATTATGAAATCTAAAATACACAACAAATGTCATATGCAATACTAATAGCCAATTTAATTTCATATAGAAAATAAAAAAAAAACTAGAATAACAATTTAGTAAATACGCGTATTATTTAAATAAATTAAAAATATTTCCTCATCATAACGCATTACGAAATTAAAAAAAATTTTAACAGTGTAAAGATAAATGTTCAAGTATTTATTTATTGTAGTTTTTTGTTGAGCAAAAAACTCAAGCCATGATTCGCGTGTTCCTTGAGCTTTTTTCCACTTCCTTCCTATTCTTTTTTGGTACTACACTATACTCAAGCTACATACTACAGTATAGAATATTACTGACACACAAAACATTCGCGTATTGCGTGTACTGCATACCCTGTATACTGAATTGTTGGCTACTCTATACTGTATATGACCATATAAATATATAGATATACATTGTTGTGAACCGGTGAAACGAATCGCTGCACTTGTGCGAAAAACATATACTATTGGACACGAGAGTTCACTCACGCGATCACAAAAGAGATGTATAGACTTTCAATAAAAAATAAATGAAAAAAAAGTAGAATGAAAATAAAAATAATGAACTATTTAGTTTAATTTTTTTTTAAATTAATTGATTTTTTAGTTTTATACTCAAGTTATGGAAGGTTCGATTATAAGAATGGCAACCATACAAATTGTGGTAACCATTCCTATCTATGTGGGTTTTATTCCTATACTATATCGGAATAGTTCCTATAAAATCATGGTAATAATTCCTATGTCATTAATCATTTCCATGCTAAAATGGTAACTGTTTCCACATACTATGGTAAATGTTACCATATATTAAGGTAATGATTCCCATCATTTATGGTAAAGTTACCACAATATTATGGTGATGATTCCTGTAATTTATGGTGAAGATACTATAATATTATAGTAATATTTACCATGATATTATGGTAATTATTACCATAACATTTAGAAATTCCTCAAGTAGTAGGAACCATTACCATAAAATTAAAGTAATATTTGCCATACTATCACAGTAATTATTATCATACGACTATGGTAATCATTACCTTAGTTGTGGAAACTTTCCCATAATCATGGGTGTATATCCCGTACTTCCGAATAACTATTATCGTAAAGTTATGAGTTGATATTTCATAAACGTAC
Organism: Microplitis mediator; assembly: GCF_029852145.1. Taxonomy (NCBI): domain Eukaryota; kingdom Metazoa; phylum Arthropoda; class Insecta; order Hymenoptera; family Braconidae; genus Microplitis; species Microplitis mediator. The sequence goes on from NC_079969.1 coordinate 24,075,930, forward strand.
TAAGAACGGTAATCATAATTTTCTTTCCGTGTAGAGAATTTTCTACTGATTAATTATTGGTAATATTTGTAAATTCAAGAAATAGTGTAATATTTAATGTGATTTTTTATCAGATCATTTCAGGTAGAAGGTATATCTTGTAAGATGAGATTAATGTCATTTTTTCTGTTATATGATCAATAAGATAGATGAGAAGTATAAAGATCGGATTAAAACTCGATATGATATTATAAAAGAGATATAAAATGTTTTTATAACTTGGTTTTTCTCTTATCCTTACTTATCAATTTTTCACTGGAAAAACTATAGTTTTCTGAGAGACATATATTTATATTGAATGAAGATGGATGATATCCATAGATTCATGAAACTTTAAAAAACTAGTAGGTGTGTTAAGGTTAGACTTTTTTAGAATACATGATCTATTCTAGTTTGCAAATTATAATTTATGATTTTTGAATTGAATAAACAAATGGCATTTGATTACCAACAACACGAACCAAATTTAAAACCAAGTAAAAACATGTAAAGTAAGACCTGGCAAAACGTTTACCTTCTAAAATTTAGTGAATGTTTTTTTTGTTATTGATCAGTCCAATTGAATATATCATTTTTTTTGACAATTGAAAATTAATCTTATTTTTTCAAATTAAAAATTAAGCCTAACTAAAATTTATCACGAAAAAGGAACTCAATTTGAAATGAAACAAAATGAAGATTTTTCCTTTAACTCAAGTCTTGGGTACTCTATTAAGTCTGACCTTTTCACTTATAATCAAATTAATTTAAATCGAAAATCAATTTGTTGTAATCGTAATAGTGAATCAAAGTAACGTGAGTAATTTATTTCAACTTAGAAGTTTAGTTTATAGTTCAATCACTTTGTGAACGAGCGACTTTGGATGTGAACAACGATGTGTATCTCACGTAGACACAAGCTTCTCTTCTCATTGAGATGACATGCGTCAACTTTATTGCTTCTCATACATAACATGAAAGCTATTTGGTACTTAAACAACTTTAACTACTTGTACTGCAATAAGTTATAAGTTATAGTTAAATATTACAACTTTCGTTTAAACTTAAATAGCAATTATTATTTTAGTACAATTTCTCTTTCGAAAACAAATATTCTCGATTCTATATAAATATTGAATTTTTTAGTTGCACACCTCAAGCGCGTTGACGGTGATAATTACCATACACGTAAAGAAAATGACTCTTTGTTACCTTAAGATGTAAATAGAAACATAAAAAATTCAAAACTTTTCATTTGTTCTTTTATTTATTAAAAAATTTATTCGACTGTTTCGAATTCTACCGAGTAGCAGGAGCACAAAAAATATCCACCTCAAATTAAAACTGAGTCCATTTAAAAAAAAATTAAATTAGATCAATATTCTCTAATTCTGCACCTACAGGTTTACAGATTTGAAATTTAAGTTAATTAGCAAAGAATTTTATAATTATCATATCAAAATAAATTATTAATTTTTTTTTTTAGTAGCGATATTGAATAATATGATTTTGTCATTAAAGTTGAAAATAAAAATATTCAAGACGGTATTTTTTAGTAACAAAAAAAAAACTAAATTGTTGAATAAAAATATAGATAAATAAACAAATAAGGGTTGTTTGAACATTAGGTAATGGACAAACAAGTTTAGTGAACGGCGGCAAGAGAAACTTGGAAAGTCAAACGAGAGAAGGAATGTTAGATAGTCAAAGTAATGTAATAGAATTTATAGTAAGAGCTTGGCAAGGAGAATCGGTCTTTGTGAAAAGCACTGGGTGTGGTTTCTGAAGATGTTGTCGTCCTCGTCATTATCTTAGTCTCCATTGAGCTCCAAAAGGAACTATTAAATCACTGAAATCAGGTTGAAAAAGATTTAAGGATGCCATGGTGAAATGCAATCACAGAACCCTACGAATTCAAATACACATAGAAAAACAATACACTATTCATGTCAAGTCGTTTGATAAGTAGATATTTCGATGGACCATTCACCTAAAATTTATTAAATTTTCTTGGATATTAATAAGTTATTTAATTTTTGATTTATATATGATGACTTATTTGGTTTATCTAAAATAGTCATTTTTTACTCCGTGTACTCGTAATTAAAAAATGTCGATGATTACTGCTATTAATTTTAAAAAACAAAGAAATTTGTTACTAATTTAAATACGACGATTTTCAGTATTAACGAATACAAAAATATATTTTATTGATGGTTATCAATAAAATCAATTCTTAAATTAATCAAATTTCTTAGTAAATAGTTTTTGCTTTTTGCTCAGTTGAGAAGTAATAGAAATTTTCCATGATAATTTTAGGGTATGCATGAATACAAATATGCACGTGTGATGAAAGTTTCATCTGACGATATCTTTTAAATCACTAGATCAATTTGAATTTTATAGTAAGTTGAAACTTTAAGTCAATTGAATACTGACTGGTTTATTGATTCTAAAATTTAAAATCAGATCATGACTAAACTATTGACTTAAATATAACGAAAAAATTTTTTTAAGCGGAAACAAATGTTTTCTATTGAATAAAAATAAAAATCAAACGTCACAACCAAATTAAAATTCCCTACAGGTCAAACTAAGTAAATCCCCGCCTCCATTATTACCATAATTCATTAAATTTTAATTATATCTGAAAATGAGTTTACATTTTTTAATTGGGACAGTTAAATATAATAAAAATTAAATCAGTTTTAATGCAATAAAAATTTGTTTATACGTTATTAAATTTCGATTACATGAATAATGATTTTTTTAACAATCCCTTTGTAGATATTAATTAATTTTCCCAACGACAGTATGCATGAAACATAAATTATAGTAAAGTGCATAGTTTTTGTCATCATCTATAGAACATTTTATCAACGTTAAAATATGATACAGGCTGTTTTAAACTATGAGTTATTGAAGCTTTGATGGTTCTTTTGTATTCGTTTGAGTAGTAATTATCATCGTGGCCGGATGTTTCAATGAGCTTTGAACGATGCGAAACACGAACTGATGATCGATCGAGTTATTTCGGATGTATGCTCATATTCCATATTATCTCGTCATATATATGTATATATATGCACATGTGTGTGATGTAGAAACCGTAGATGTGAGAAGGTTGAAAATTCTCGTGAATCACAACAGACAGCCTAGATTCACAATTTACCAGCCAGTTAATTTATTATTTTGTTTTTTTTTTTATTTCTCAGTCAACATTTTTGTCATTTTTGCATCGATAACTTGTAGGTACATAGTTTTACATACAGATAGTATATATGTGTAAAGCAGTCAATGTGCTATGGGATACTTGAAACTCTCAATTTAATAATTTTTCACTTAATAAATTTACAGTTGAAAGGGTTTTTAGTCCACTCATTGAATATTATGTTGAGTGCTTACTCTTGTTCATTCTGATAATTTGATTATAATTAAGAACTATAATAATCATTCAAGTATTTGTTACCTTTGATCACATAAGTACTACTTACTTTAACGAATATTATTATATCACTAGTGCTCAGTGGGTAATTTAATTAAAAAGCTTCAACAAACATTTTATTAACAAATTTGTCGATTGACAAATGATAATTTTATGTCATAAAATAAATTAATATAACCGTTATAAACACCCTTAATTTTTTTTACATTGAATATTTTCAATTGGTAATGACAATTAAACTTGAGTGCTTGTTTATTATTAATTAATTTTTATTTGTTTAAATATATTTAAAAAATCCTAGATAACAAAAACCCGAGCAAAGATCAATGATATTTTTAACTTCCCGCCAAGAAAATTGCAAATTTTCAAAAAAAGGGAAGTTATTTGTTTCGGTCCGATTTTCGAAAATCGAATTTCTATCAGATGTCAACGTTTTGAGGTCCTAGGAAGCTATTCTGACTATTCTTGGATGGACATCCGTGTGTATGTGTGTGTGTGTGAACTTTTTTTTGTCCGACGATATCTTTGGAACGAATGAACCGATTTGAACGTTCTTGGTAGCAATCGAAAGAGCTCGCCAAAACTTATTAGATTTTGGGGTGAATCGGTCATGTAGTTTATAAGTTATACGAAGAATAAAAATTATAAATTTTTTTTGTTTTTGGTTTTTTGCGTATAACTTATAAACCACATGCCCAATTCACCTCAACATGTAATCAGTTTTAAGTCTTGTTGAGCCCTTTCGATTGCCACCCAAAACGTTCAAATCGATTTAGTCGTTCCAAAGATATCGTCGGACAAAAATTATAATATTTCGGTGAAGGTATGGTTCATCGGCCTAAAAAATTTTTGAACTCTTCGAGCTCAAAAATTTACAAGTAATAATGTTTCCGAGCTCCCTGAGGTCGGAAACAGGAGGAAGTTTTGGGGTTGGCCCGCAGGGTCGGGCGGTTTTCAGATTTTTTACTGTTACCTAAAATTTTTGGGTAATTTTTACTATCGAATTTTCTGCATATAAGTTAAAAATTAAATTATATGAATTGTTAATAAGAACAGCTGTAGTTAATTATGTACAAGGATGTATTTAATTATTTATTTTTTGATAAAAAAAATAAACACCCAATAGGTGAAATTCGCTAATAAAATATTTATTAATATTTTGAATTAATTAAAATGAATCATTTAGATTGAAAATAAAAAAAAATTTATATCTAATCTAATGAAATATTTTTTTTGCTGAAGCTATGAAATATTCTCCTGAATATTTAATTTAAAAAAATAAATAGCCATAAATGTTTTATGAATTTAAACTGAATAAAAATTTTTAAAATAAATATTTGTACAATATATTCATAAATTTTATCGTATCAACTGTGAGCTATAGGATTTATAGTGAGTATATAACAATTTTCATTATTTTATACACCCATATAAATATATATATACCTTTTATATATATTCTTGTGTCAATACGAAAAAATGATGATTGAATCGATTCTCATCGGATTTTACGTTTTTCCAATATTTTTTAATCCATCAATTGAATATATATTGCGTGTATATATTTTATTTGTACGTCATGTATAATTCGTTTATTTTTTTTTTGTTATCGTTAAAAATTTGTTTTTTATTTTCTTGTTCACAGTGTAATATTGACAACGCACAGAGAGGAAGCGACCTGTTCTCGTGTCACGTCGATCATGACGAGAAAACTGGCCCTGGTGAGGGATGATCGTAGATGAAACGTCAAACTGACGCGATTCGATAAAGTATTTAACTTGATTATCGTACGTCATCATTTTATTTTCCTTTCTCTATCAATTATATTTTATTACTTTTCCCCGTTTTATTCACAAACCTCTTGTGTAAATATTTCTGTTTGAATTATAACATTTCGTCAATCAATAAATTTTTTTTTTATACTACTAATTCATTTCCAAAGCATATTTTTTTTTTCTAATTACTCACTGTTCATTTTTATTTAATAATTATAAAAAATTTTAAGTATATACTCTATAAAAACGAAATCGTGAATATCACGTAACAATCACTATTTGGCAGTGAATAGTCTCTTATTGCCAGTAAAAAGTATACCGCTATTTGAATTAGTGACATACTTTTCACTAATAAACAATGAAGAGACACTATTCTTACTATTTGAAATTTAAGAGAGTATGATATAAAACTAAAACCTAGTTATTTTTAATTGTCAATATTATCAATATTATTTTTCTGAATAATCAATGATTCAACTATTCAAGAAACTTTTTAAATAAAATTTATTCTTAGATAAATTGAATGTATGTATTTGTGGGTTTATACTTATGCGAAAAAGGTATGAGTATAAATAAAAATAAAAAACAATACAAAAAAATGAAAGATTGTGAGCATCTCGTTGGCATCAATATGACCCATTCGGGCATTTACTGTTAGCGTGCAAACGGCTCTGCAATTACCAAGAGCTTTCTAATTTCGTCGTTGGCCGCGAGCCGATCTGACGATCAAATCGTGTGACCTCGCGGTTAAGTACCGAGGTTAACCGAACGTTGGTCGTGCATGAACTATGTCAGTTCGTGGCCACAAGCTACTTACGTAAAGAAATAGATTGTAAAAAAAAATTTCATTTTTGATGCTATAATATTTGTTGTTCTTGTAATTATTTGTATACCATTATACCATATTAGTATAAATATTATGCTTCTTATTATTGTTTTTAGTAATATTGCACAGCCTAATTTTTTAATTTACATCGAAGCATTGAATGTTAAAAAAGGTAACACTAATAATACACATATTTTTGAATACAATACTTTTTACGTCGATTACGTTTTAAAATGAAAACTTGTCCTCGCAGATTACCCGTACAGTTACGCAAAAAAAAAAATTAATCGAAAAACGATCGCAAGCTTCAATGTTATGTCCACTATCGTTATCAATGAGTTCATAGTTTTATTTTATTTTTACGAGGGTATCATGCGGTAGACAAAATTGAAGCAAAAAATATTGTTTATGTCATTCAAACTATATTGTTGGTATATTTTATATATCTATATATTTATAACTATCATTGTGGTAAAACTACATCTGCTACTGCTATGCAACTAATGGAATAATAATAGTGTCTAGTGTGTTACAAATTTTCTGACGTATATTATGTCATTTACATTCATTCCTGTACAATAGTCATGTATCTTTAATTAAACTAATTTAATTTAATAATCATGATAATTATATATGTTAATTAATAACTGATCAATTATCTGATTAGAAAAATTTAATTGATACAGAAATTACTTTAATGATTGAGTGACAAATAAAGTCATGACAACTTTAAATTCTCGGTAATAATAGGATCACAAATTGAAAAAAGCAAAAAGCTTTTATATTCCATCTCTATTACTTTTGTTATGGTCATAACTGTTACAAATATCCCGTTATGGTTGAGGCACTTCCTCTATACTCTGTTTCAATATAAACATGCCCATATATCAAATGCCTATGCATAGGTTGGGCACATTAATCATGTGCTAAAATAGGAAATCCTTTATGCATTTGCGATCATTGTATAGATTCGCTATCAGAAGTAATGGTATTATTGTTCTTAATTTAAATTAAAGTTATTTCAGTTTAATCGATTCTTTCCCTACTCATGTAAAACAAAGTTTTCTATAAAGATGCATTAGAGAAAGCTTCTAAATTTGAGACAGTTCTAAACTTTTAGTTGGTTATTTTGAAAAATTAAAAAAAATTTAGAAATACAAAAAATTTTTACCTTTCTGACCTGATCAGAAACCTGAGCCTTTCGTATTTGAACAGTTTTGATAAGGTCAAAAATCGTTGATTTTTAAATCTTTTTTTTTAACATTCTGTATAGAATCAAAATTTTGATTTTAAAAGGGATTGAAGAATTTGAGAGGAAAACAAAATTTTTAGATCGAAAATCTACATGGATCTGAGTAGATTTCAATCAAGGTATCATAGTAGGTATCTATTGAATCGAAAAATCGGATAATGTTCAATTTGTGTACAAAAATTATAATATTTTTTATAATTAAAATTACAGAAACTTGTAATATAATATGCAAAAATTTTTGATTAATTAAGTAACAATAGAATCGAAAGATAACTTAACAAATTACGTGAATAATTAATTGTTTAAATTAACATTAAAAAAAGGAGTGAACGTGTACGATTGTTAACCATGATGAGAGAGCTTCGATTGCAGTAGATTAAAATCATAGACTACTAACTCGTACTCGAAATTTAGAGATACACACGCGAGACCAACGATAGATATCCGCGAATCACGTACGCATAATTGCGCAGTTATTTTATACTTGTCTGTTCGCTTTTACCTATTTATGACACTCTTTGGGTTGGTAATGAAATTTACATCTAATTCAACAGAATTTCAGGAATTGTCATCACTTTCATCAACATTTTTAATTTTTTTATTCCTCTTGTCAAAAAACGTCATGTTTTTTATTTCCACATTATTTGTTATATAACATACTGACACCACGAAAAACAAAATCACGTTTTGAAAGCCCAAAATATATAATACAAAATAAATGTAGTTTAAAATAGTATATATATAAATATATAATAACTGATAATTTGATGGCATATTTATATAACTCATGCCGGTTAGTATACCATAAGTATCGATTGTGGTAAATGTCGATAAATAATTAATCATCCTGTGGGGATTTTGAATATACCAAAATTTTACACAGGCCCAAATGTACCGCGTGTTCATTCGCTACGGGTTTGTAATGGCGATGTGGTTTCCGATGGGAGCATTTTGAGGTGTCTGAGGGTGGGGACAATGAATATATGTATTAATAAATATATATGTACATGAATTCGTATATAGTTATGTACGAAGAGTAACAGTTCATGCATGAACCTCGGGACATCCACTACTTTCCCAGGGAATATCCGCAAGCTTAGTTATGGCTTTTACACGCGAGGGTCGCGAGGTCTCCACGGGGTCACTATAGTATTATATATTGAGTGTACTATAGTTTAGTACAGTTTGAATAAAGTATACCTTATAATATATATAGTGCATTATATTATATATAGTTTGCTATTTAATTTTACTCCCGTGTCGTCCGAAACTCGAACGGAACTACTGGACGTGTCCGGTCATTTACTACTACTACTGCATTTAAAATAGTACGAGAATTTTGATTAAAGGAAGACCAGTTTAAAATGTATGTAGATACATTAGACTGTGTCATTTTAAAGTAAATTTTTTTTTTTGAGACTTGATGAAATTGATCTACAATGTAAAAGAAACCGGGGTAAGTCCAAGCGGTGTAGGCGTTAAAATTTTCGGTGTTAAATTTCAACACCAAAAGCGGTGTGAAAATAACACTGGTGTTACTTCGTTTCAACACCGCGTGGTGTTAAATTGAGTCTATGTTTAACACCGCTCTTTTTACAGTGCATAATCTTGATACTTTTGATTTTCAATTGAAATAATAAAAATTCATTTTAAATATTGAAATATATAACATATTGAATTATAAAGTGTATATAAAGATACTCTAAAGATGAGTATGAAGGGTTATTTTAATAGAATAAAATTCACTTGAACATTCCCTACTAATCGCCAGGATAAATCCCTTGGTGCTTTGCATGCGCTACGCTGAGTAAACGTCTGGGGAAGGAGATGGAAGCGAGAGATGCTGACGCTCTGCTTGGTTTACGTGACGTCATTCCGAGCACCTGTCGACTGTCGACTCATACGGATTTCTAATCGAGATTTGTAAGACGAGAACAGAACGACATCATCACCCAGACTGGAATAGTAAGAGTGCGAGTGTAAGAGAAAAATATTATCTCAAGATTTATCATGATTTTATTCCCATTCTGGATATTATTTCAACATTTTTTATGTAATTAAATTTTATATACGTAATCCACATATTCGTAATGTAATTTTATACATAATAAGAACATACGCGAATGCAGTAATCAACTCTATTTCAATTTATCAAATTACTGTATAAATTTAATATCAAGCTGATATTCAATTTTTTTAATTAAATTATTTAAACTTTAAAATTAATTTTATCGAATTTAAATTTATGAATAGTAAAGTTGATTATGTTAATAATTTTATTACGATATTTTAAATAAACTCTGATAAATAATTAGCGAATGGATGAAATTAAAAAAAAAATCATAGCAATTTAAAATTAATTTAATTGACTCTAATGGAACGAGGTATTTTACATTTATGATACCTAATACGTTCGCTATAGAAGTTTATTTAATAATAATCATTTGGTACAGGTTAAATGTTTATTCATGGTAGCATGAAAAATAATACTGTTGTTATTCACGCAAAAACTTTTAACTTAATACGTTCATTGTTTGAGTCAATGAACAAATAACAAGAGCTTGAAAACCGCGGGAAAATTAAAGGCTAGCCCGCAAGTTTAACCGATTTCCATATTTTTTTTTAGTAATTGTCAAATTCTGTAATTAACACATTAATGAGTAATAAAAAAAAAAAATTATTATAGTGAAAACCGAAATACTGAAAATATTTTAATAAAAAAATTAAACAGTAATGATTGTATTTTTTTTACATTTTTAGAAAAAAGAATTGTAATTGTCAATACAATTTTGAAAAAGTTTTTTTTTACAAAAACTAGAATTCCCTTGGGCTTCAAAAAAATTCGTTTTATTTTTATACGAAATTTCATAATAGTCACATATATAAATTAAAATATGTTTTACTTTTATTGCAAAAAAGAGTCGGGCATGTGAACAGTTTTACAATTTGGAAAAAATATTTATAAGACAGAAATGTAAATAAGTATTTTTAATGGGATTAATATAACGAATTAGTATGTCAAAGACATGAACTCATGAATATATAAATATATGTGTAGGTGGTATATTATGTAGATAAGTTTATTTATATTATATGAAAATGCAGTTCGTGGTATTAGACGAGATGGTTAATTCCAATTCACAATTAAGATACACTCTGTGATAATCCTAGTCTCAATTTGTATACAATCGATTTTCGTTGAGTTTACTAAGATAATTTAGATGCACGTCTCGAGATAAAATGACGAAGAAACACGTGAGAAATTCACTCAGGGGCTTTTGCTTTGAACTAACTAATTTAGTTTACCGTTTAATAACGTTTAGATATTTTGATATATAAACAAAGTGAAATACTATACTGTTTTGCTATAAATGTATTTACGTTTATATTGTTTTATTAGAAATATCGATTCAATAACTAAGGATTTGATAGTTTAATGTTTTTTTATTCATTTATTCATAAAATGCGATCTCAAAACTTTCGCCAATACCAAGGTCGGATACGGAATAACAAAAATGTTAGAAAATTCAAAAGTTCACACCTCAATCGCTCATTATAATTAATAATAATTAATCATGAGTTTTATTATGTTATACTTTTAATATTTTTTTACTTTACTATTGACTTTTATTGAACTCTTAAATTATTAATTTTATTTCATGTCTTTTTTCTTTCGGTTCAAATTTTTATTATTTAAAATTTTTTTTAAATATCCCGCCTTTTTTTAGATGTCGCTCTTTCTATTTCAAACCTACTGTTACACTAGTACTGCTACCAGTAGTTGATGAAGACAAAAAAGTAAGAAATAATAATAATGAAAAATGGCGACCAAATTTTATATGAATTATCGGGGCCAAGTGTTTTATTAATTGCAATTAAAGAAAAAAAAATTTGATAGCGATTTTCAAAAGGGTTCTTGCCACTAAAACTATAAAGCTATATAAAAAAAAGTAGGCCTGTTTAGTATATTTTTGAAAAGTTACCGAGCTTCCGAAGATTTTTACAGGATAATTAGGTGATTTCTTGAATTAAAATAATTAATTTTAAATCAATAAAATAATAAATCGACTTAATACCTGGTCGAAATTATCCTTTAAAAAATTATCTTCGTACTAGTATACCATTCAATTTATTATAGTGTAATCAATCGAGTACAAACATTTAACACGAGTGAGTTTGTCTAAAAAATAATTTTAATCGTAAAACACACAGTGCATCAATTAGGTAGTCTAAAAGCTCAATAAATGCCACCGAGACATACAGTAATTTGATACACAAATTCCATTTACACTGTTGAATACATAAAACCCATAAATAAAATATCCAAGATTTTAAATTCTACGGTCTAGACAAACGATAATAAAATATATATACTTCTTGAAAGATAACATTGTCTGTATTTCAAAATATGGATTACTGAGTTATGAATTTGTAAATTAATTGTTTAAATTATTAAGTAAAAAGAATAATGACAATAATTTTTTTGATATAACATGGAGGGAATAATGAATAAAATTATGAAGCTTATCTCTGACATCCAAGATGCTTCGTATTAATCTTACTTGTTCTTTGACCTGGAAAGTATTTCACATTGCTTATAATATTTATATGTATAGACACACACATAGACATAGATATATTTATATAGATATATATGAAAGACGAAGAGGAATACTTCACGTACCGGACTGAACTTGAAACACGAAGCACAATATAAGTGGCGACATTATGAACATTACGGCGCATTCAATCGTGAAGCTGCTGTAATCAATTTTATCCTCGCTTATGAGAAACTAACAGCTTCTCGTAAAATTGGCTATATTAATTTTAAAGCATAAAACTTTTAGAATTTTTTATAAATTAATGACAATAAGGTATCATAAAAGTACAATAATTAACAATAATAATAAGATTAATAAAAAAAAACCCGACGAAAAATATTGAAACTTTGGGAACAAAGTTTAAAATTAGTTAATTAACTTTTTTATTTTTTTTTGTATAATAGTGGAGTAAACTTAACGGTGAAATATTTCACGAGAAATAAAAGATCGTTTAATTTTAGTCATTAGACAAGGTTGAATTATTACTGTATAATTAAATCGTAATTATGGAAAATTTTCTACTAAGAATTAAATGCTTTTTCTTATCACAAAAAAAAAATAGTTTTCAAATGCAATAATTTATAAGTAACTTTAAAAAAAAACTGTTAGTTTTTTCGAGGTGCACAATTGTAATTCAAATTTATTTCTGTCTAAGGTATTATTTTAATAATTAGTAATTTTGTTCTAGATATTTTTCGATCAATTTCTTTCTAATTATTTGGGTCCAATAATTACTTGGATATTTTAATTATTGAGATGATAATTTTGAGAGACTAAATGATATTGGTCATGCCCAGCAATCTGAACGACATTAAAGATCAATAACATATTATAGGATGAGTGTATATTACATCAGCTATTCTACTTAACTATACTCAACTCAATAGACACGTGTACTTATTAGTAATATACATATTTACAGTGACATCTATTCCATTATTGTCGGGATTTAAACATGTTCTCTCTAGTTTTCAATGTACTTACGCATATGTACTAACCAACATCAATAAACCAGAATGATATTACAAGAGATTAATTGAATTATTTGTACAGCACTCTCTATAAATTGACTACTAGAAGTTTATTACAGCCAAAATAAACATTTTCTAATGTACTCAATTATGCACAAAAAATAAAATAAAAATTTTTTTTAGTAATTAAAAGTTTTTTAGATTTTTGTTACATAAAAACAAAAAATAAGAAATTTAGCACACTGCAGATAAAAAAAAAAGTGCATTTTTTGTTCGCGTTTCTATTTTACCTGACCACCCCCTCCCCCTATATTTGTTTAAACATATTAGAAAAAATAAATAATGTAACTTTGTCACACGTGACGAATAAACATTTCAGAGTACAACATTCTTGTTTTCCCGAGTTAGAAATATTTAAAAAAGTTAAATAAACATAAACTCAGTTGTTGCATAGTAGAGTTGATCTTGACGCCAAAGAACAGAACGACAGTAGTGACAGCTGCAAATAATTTTTTCAAGTTATGTAAGATTAACGGTAAAAGAAAATGAAATGTCTTCTTGGATATTTTTCAAAGTCACGAACGACTGCCACAAAAGCTTAAAATAAGACAAATCGTGTCTATTCAAAATCCGATGGAATATAATTTCAATTTTCTTTTACATTTATTTTTATTTCTTCACCTTTATTTTCGTTTTTATCATTTCATTGTTTATATATTTATTACAAAATATTAATTATAATTATTATAATTTGAATCGAAAATTTTCTGCGATTCAACTTAATAAAGTTATCTTATATAAATGGACTTAGTTAGCCGCAACTTTATAACCGGAAAGTTTTACTAAACTCATAAATAGAACAATGTATTTTCACACTATTTCACGAACGCTATAAATTACGTTAGATTAAACTTAAACCACAGACAATTAAATTGTATGATTTCGATAGAAACTTTTCCGAGTAATAGTTTCAAAAATTTTTTAATTCTTGTCTTAACAATTATGTTTAATTATTTTGAAATGCCATCAAGTAATCAACTTATAAATGAAACATTCATTCTATGTAGATTAAAAATTAATAATATAATCATTAGGGTGAGCCAAAATTACCAACCTATCGAAATTACGTCTTAAAAAAGACCTATATATTGAGAAAAAAATTCTCCTGTAGGGCAAAATTTTTTAGCTCAATTTCAAAAGGTGTCGGTAGCCATCTGAAATTTCCCATTTAAATAACATTCAAAAAAATTCTTTTTGATTAAAAATATTATAACTTTTGAACCATGTGAGACAAAAATTCGGCTCTAGAATATTCTTGTAGGGCATTAAATTTCTTAAAAGAAAGTCCTGGGAGTCGAATTTGTAAACTTAATATTTCGTATACTAACAGGCTATCAAAGTCTAGAGTAAACAGAATCGTACAAATGTAAGGTTTAATGTGGATTTTCCAAATACTTTTCTGTTATTGTGATCGATAACAAAATATTATTTTTACAAGCTGGATATTGTTGGTAATTTCATTGCACTACATGTAGGACAAATTTTCTCGAAGTATTTATATTTTTAATAATAAAACCTTACATTTGTATGATTCTGTTTACTCTAGACTTTGATGACCTGTTAGTATATGGAATATTAAGTTTACAAATTCGACTCCCAGCACATTTTTCTAAGAAATTTAATCCCCTACAAGAATATTCTAGAGCAAAATTTTTATCTCACACGGTTCACAAGTTATAATATTTTTAATCAAAAAAGTTTTCTTTTCATGTTATTTAAATGGAAAATTTCAAATGGCTACCGACACCTTTTAAAATTGAGCTAAAAATTTTGCCCAATGGGAGAATTTTTTTCTCGATATACAGGTCCTTTCTTAGACGTAAATCCGATAGATTGGTTTTTTTGGCTCACCCTAATGATCATTAACTTATTTACATAGAAATTTATATATTCTACGTATGGATGAAACACATATGTGCATACATGTAGTATAAGATATATATGATGCTTGAATGTGGGCAAAATATAAAGATGTTGAATAACTTAGCATCTATATCAACATATATGATCAGATGTATTTACACTGAAAAAAATAATCGCTAGCTGCTAGCGATTTTTAATCGTTAACTGCAAGCGATTATTTCGCTAGCTGCTAGCGAATTTTCCTTTAGCAAGTAGCGATTAAAAATCGCTTGCTGGAAGCGATTTTTTCGCTAGCTGGAAGCGATTTTTCGCTAACACTTACTTATCTGTTCCTTGTATAAGAAGAAGTTAAGCATCGGTATAACTCGAAAATAAAACAAAAACGACTTTTAATCGCTACCTGCTAAAGAAAAAATCGCTAGCAGCTAGCGATTATTTTTTTCAGAGTATGGTTGGAAGAAATTGAATATCACATGTAATGTTGCATAAATTTTTGTAAATACATATGCATATATTTATATATCCATGTAGGTAATTCTAGTTTAGAGCTTATGACAGAATCTGAGACAGTATCTCTACCCTCCATAGTCACGATATTAAATTAATATTCATCGCTCTCGTAATTGTTAATTAGACGATTGACAATTCCATTTAATTGGTCACACTGTAACCGTTACAATGAATAGTGTAGTTGAATGTGTTAACATGAATATAAATGGTTTTACATCTTGTGAAATTACCTCTGTCACTTAATTAAGATATTCGCAATAAATTTTAGCAAAAATAATGAGTACTAAAGGGAAATAAGGGTAAATCTGAACATCGTGTCTGCAAAACACTCAGCTTCAGGGTTATGTGAAATTGACATAAAGATGCGTGTGGTTGTCGCTCACACGTCTACGATTTGTAGTGACATTCACCACAGTCATCTTCATGTAAATGCGACATAATCCTTGAGCTCAGAATGTAAAATCATGATTGTCAAATAATTCGCTCTTTTCTCTACATGCAGTATAAATTACATACTAAAAAATATTTCTGTTGATATCAACATAAACTGTGTGTTCGAAATGGTCCACACATCATTTTCTAACACAGACTATGTGTGATGAATTTAAACACTAAATTTCAACTAAAATTCGGATAATACGAGAAGTAAATTCAACATTTTTTAAATGTCAGTGGCAATACAAAAAAGTGTTAACTTTTAAATTTGATTTTTGTACATCAAAACTAATTTTTAGAACTATTTATTGACATATCATATATATTTATAGCTAGAAATTGGCTGAAAATAAAAAACAGGATTGCTAATATAGAGCATAAAATAAAAGTTTCCAGTTGGTTGGAAGTGAATGGCCAAACGTGGTTCGATTTGCGCTGATGCCATGAGCCATGATTACAAGCTCAGTTCTCCAAGTTATTACACGCCTCTTGATCAAAAGCTTTAATATCTATCTATACCCAATAGTATGTCTATATACAACATTACTCTAAATATATATGTATACATCCATCTCCGGTTGAATAGTGTACATGTATCTTTACGCCCTGCGAGTTGAGTCCGTCGTCGCGGCTCTTTCATCTCATCATCGAAATAATATAGATGCCGTGTAACTAATGCAGCTCGCTGATAGATGTTCGCTTTGCCGTTCGGATCCAACACAGTAAATTACTTGTTCTTCCTTGCGTAAGCTACCGTGTGAATTTGATATCCGCGAATATATTATGTTAAAAATTACACTTCTTTTATCTACTTAATTTTCGATGTCGCCGTTTTGGGGACCAAAAACCTATTGTATTTTTCATAATGTCAGTATTAATTTTATTCAGATTCGAATAAATTTTTATTATGAATAAAAATGTGAAATGATGTAATGAAATTTAGCTAATAGCATAGCAACATATTAATGAAAAGCATAATTTATTTGTGTAGTCAAAATCGTTTTTCATTCAACGCATCTACTTTCAATTTTATGAGATCAAACCTATTAAACATTTAATATATAAGGTATTAATTTGTATAGAATTATGGATGAGAATAAATTTATAGCCTTGCTCATTAAAATTTAATTCATGAAATTCAAAATAATATAGAAATCGTTATATGAGCTCGATAAAGTATTTGATTCTATGGAAATACTTTAAATTTATGGGCTGTTTTACGATAATTGCCATAATTAAATTGAATAATGATAACAATAGTTTGAATTTATTTAACAATTTAAGTAAAGGGCCGATTAAAATAGTGAAAATTCTATACAATCCAATTAAAAACCAAGAAAATTGAGGATAAAAAAGTGAAACTTTTAGAAGAATGCTTGTTAAATGAAATAAATTTCAATAGGTTGATAGAAACTTGACAACTGTGAAGATAATCTTGAAGATTGCTCAATTTATCAATCAAATTTGAGTGACTTTTTTTTTGCCAATCATTCAGTTTCTCAGAAAATATGCTATCAAATATTATTTGAGTATCCCTATAATGGACTTATGAACTTCAAAAGATTTAGAAAATTGATTGTCTAGTTATTTAAATGGAAATTCAAAAACTATGACAAGGGTATTCTTTATATTAAAATAAAGTAAATATTTCAAGAGATTTTTCTTTGGGGACGCAACCAATTTTTCAAAGTATAAACAAAGTAATCGATTTTTTCTACCGACTCTAAATGCATATATAAATACCTATATATACTTCTGATTAAATTGATTCATATATTCAAGAGAAGTCATGTATTTAGTTAATTCTTTTAAATTGGGAATGAAAAAAAAAAGATGACTTTTTTCAAGAAGCATAAAACTGAGATCACTCAAATTAATACATCAAATAGGGTCTTAACTGTCAGAGTCAGAGATTTAGCTTTTAGACTAATTTTAAAAGCTTTAAAAATAATAGTACAACATAACATCGATCGTAAAGATAATGACAAGTAATCTTTGACATTAAAAAAAAAAAACAACAATATTTTTTGTACAATCAAATTACAATGGATTATAAAACAGAGGGAGAAAAGGAAAAAATAGTCTTAATGAAGGTTGAAAACGGTGCAAAAGTAAAGGAACCTTTGCAAACGTTCTCATTGGAATGAAAAATAAAACCACCCTATCTTACTTTTTATTTTCTTTGAGATATTTCTTAACGCCGTAGGCGTGAGTCAATTACTCTCGAGCGGTACGAAAAGAGGTTTCTATCCATGGCTTTTCTTTAAGACAGAGGTAAAAATAAAAAAAATTATAAGTCAAAAAAAAAAAATACCGAATAAAAAAGAACAATTACAAAGAAAAGTGAACAAAATAGAATAGAGAAAAAAAATAAGGACAGAAGACAAAAAAAGGAACAAAAAATATTCACACGATGGTTTCCTTTATAGGGAACGTTTATTATCCGTTCTTGTGACACTGCAAAAGACATTTTAACGACTTGCGTGAAGAATTGTAATTACATCGTTGTTAATAAAAAATATTTATCAAGTCAGTTTAACAGTTGAACATTTTCAGCATCAAATTAATGAATAAAAAAAAAAATAAAAGAAAAAAATAAAAATGAATAAAATATAAATATTTTAAATCGTTTACAAAATTTAAATAAATAAATGAACTAATGAATTTCTTAAGATTTATGATAAATGTCTGACCATTTATTATAACGTCAAGTTAATTGTTTTATTCAGAGAACCTTTCGAATTTCTTTATTGTAATTTCTCTTTATTTTTTTCGTTTTTCGTTTCATTTGTATATACAGTTTAACCGAAATTATTCTTTTGCAAGTAGAAAACGTGATTTATTTTCAGCCTTGAGACTGTGAGTCGCGGCTGGATTAGTCGCGACGTGCGGCATCCGTGAATTCATGGCTCGGGGAAAATTGTGAGATGGAAAGAATTAGGATAAAGTGAAAAGAAATCCCTAGGAGAATTGTAATATGTACATTTATAGATATTTTTTTTTCTGTCCAGGGATGAAATCCCTGAGATTACTTATTGTGAATTAAAGCAATAATCATTTAATTATTTTAGAATACTTTTTTTCCGTAATCAGCTAATAGTTTTCAAACAAGTTTATCAAGATTCAATAGAGGAATGTCGAACATATTTTTAGTGCATTCATTTATCGCGTATTCATGAGGTAAATAAATTACCAAATTACATTTTAATTTAATTTTTACCACAGTTACACACTCAACATGGGAATCCAATAATTTTACACAGAAAAAACAATCATGTTTTAAGCTGTATTCTTATTGTTTTTGGTCGAAATTTCCATTTACTGCTTTATTATAATAGGAAGCAAATCTACTCTATAATGACATAAATTGTGGAAATATTTTTAGTACCGGTAATAAGGTAATTTATTTTATCCTCTACATTAATACAAAATGCTATTCATTTTGTTTTTTTTTTGTTAAATAATTGAAATAATTTCCGCTCATAAATTCGTTGAGTAATTGCAAAGTGGATGGTTTTTTTTACTTGATAATTTCATTTAGAGTTGATTTTACTTCACAAGAATTTTATTTTTATCTTAACGAAGTTCAAAAAAATCAAAGGTTGATGTAAAAATTCATTGATATACTTATTGCTTGATAACGAAATTAAAAGGATCGAATAAAGACTTTTACATAACTAATCGGGCAGAGTTACCGCTTTTGGCCACTTAGTGCCATTTTTGGACACAAAAAATTTCAATGAAATAATTTGGAAAAGACGCAATGAATTAATCAATTTTTAACATATTTCCAAAAGTACTTCTATCATACTATTGAAGTAGAAATTTTACTTAATTCCTTTTTCTTCATTAAAATAAAGTATAAAATGTCCAAAATTAGAACAGTGGCCACAAATGGTACTTCTAGCATATAGACCAATTCTGCTGAAAATTTATTATATTTTTGTAATAGAAAAACTTTTAGAAATATAATTCACTGCCTTAAAACATCATAACACTCTAAATAATTTTTTTTTGACTTATAACATCCGAAAATGATCACAAAATATATATTTGTCACAAGTTTACACATGCCCCTAATAAAACGTATTACATATTTCATTATTAATTCATCTGAAAATTTTTTTTAGCGTTTCCCTCTTGCCTAGATCTCCCCTATTTGCATAAAAAAGTATTTTCGATGTTTTTGAAGCTAAGATAAAAATATAAATAACGGCCACAAATATGTAGATATCATCGAATAAATATATTAGACAGTGATTTTAATTAAATAAAATAATGTTTTATAAAACAAATGATTCTTTTTCAATAAATATACAAAAGTTTGTGCAAATTACAACAAGTAGATTATAGAATTTGTTTTATATCATATGTTTTTTTCGTTTTTAGGATAGCGTGGCTAGGATAATCACCTTTGAATATTGGCGGTATGTCTAGTAGCTTTTGTTCAGTACTAGGCACGGAACTTTTTCTTCCCCTCTGACGGAAACTAAAATATTATCCGAACAAGTTTGCTAGTATGTAGTGGGTTCACCGTTCATTTTGACCCCACTACAACTATTATTACCACCCTTCGTTGTCCTCAACAACTTTACTAACTAAAACTCTCTCCCCTCTCATTCACTTTACGCTATTGCAGTATAGTAAGCACTATTGTGTTCCAACACATACACACGTATACATGTATTCCTTCATTTTTTCTATCTTTCATATGTATAAGGGAGGCCACTCACTTACTTTACTTCTATTCGCTTATTTCAAAATAAAATTCTGCTTACACTACGTGCAGAAGTGATAAAATGAGAGACAACATTTTATCTAATTTACAATTATTTTCATGTCTTATCATCTTTATTTATCTTAATCGAAATTTCAACACCACATTCTGCATAATCTCATCTTGATTATAACTATTTTTATTACAGTATAATAATTTGTTAATTAAACCTTTTTTTCGGCAACAAGAATTTGTCACCATAAATAATTTTTTAAAACCCATTTTGATTAAAAATGAACTTATAACTCAAAAATTTTCTTTCACTGCACGTTGGAAAATTGGAGAAAAAAAATAATAAATGAAAATTTTTCCACATTACGTACATAATACAGACTTGATTTGAATTAAATTCAATTTACTATGTTTCAAATGTTCGTGTTGTTAATGAGTTTTATGTATAGCAAGCGTATGAAGGCAAGTCGATGAAAATGTCGCCAACTAAAGTTGCGTGATTGTTAGGTAATGGATATAATTAAAACGTTTCTCGCGTATATTATGCGATTAAAAAAAACATATATATATTTTTATTCTTTCATATTGAAAAAAAAATTTTAGTGCGAAATATTTCAGTCACATTGAAATTATACGACAATACGTAGGAAAAAAATTTTGTAATTAAAAAAAAGATAGGAAAAAAGAAAAGGAAACATAATATTTAATTAAATAAATATGTCACGTGATGAAAAAAAGGATTTTATTTTTCTTTAACTGGCATGATGTGCAGAATATAGATGAATAATTGTCAAGAGTATAAAAAAATAAAAACTAAAATAGAGAAAAACTCGCGGGTGCCACTTAAAAGACATGGCGTTTTTTTTTCGTGTTCCACTTTTGTGAACCAATTTGTCCGTGCACTATCCGACGTTCTGTTTTTACCTACTCCAGCTCATGTTTTTTTTTATTTTTTATTTATTTTTTGCTCGACAACCAATTCAAACGTCCGATACACTCGGATGGGCTCCAAACGATAATTGTGTGTTAAGCCTCCATTTCATTCTACCAATTTTCGGGCACACATCTCGCCGAGCAATTTCATTTTCTATGTTAATTAAAGATTACTTTAATGGACACAGGCGAAACGATACGGCTGTGGTTGACCAAATGCTTTCAAACTAATCATGAATACGCGCGATAATAGTTAATTATTTCGAGCTGACACGAAAAAAAAAATTTGTTTTTCATCCCCTGACAAAGAGGATTATCGCATCAGAAGAATATTTTTTCATTTTTATAATTTAAAAAAAAAAAAAATTGATGAAAAATATTCGTTTTTTTATTTTTATTTACATAATACACGAAATTGCATTTATTTATAATTCGCAATTACACGAACTAGTGAGCTCTTCATTATGGAATATTATTAAAATTTATTATAATTATAATTATTATATTATTAATACGATATGCTTTGGATATGTTATTCTACTATGAGACTATATACTTATCTATATATTTTATGTTTATTTAATTATTTATTTTAGCTTTAAATGGGATTCTAGGGTAAGCAATCTAATTATATATATATATATATATATGTGAGATATTCATTGAGTTGATGTGATTTAATATTTATGTAATAAATATCAACATTTATTAATAATGTAATATTCACTATAATTTTAATAAAAACTGCTCGAGGCTTCAAAATTGCTGTTAAATAATTTTTAAATATTTATATTAGCAAAATAATTTTAATGATCCCTTTAATAAATGCAACACAAATTAAACCGTAAAAGTTATTGATAAAAAATGTCTATGAACCCTTCGTTGGTCGCGTCGCGGGGAATCGCCGTGATTCGACGTTTATTATTTAACATAAATAATTATAATTTTAGAAACTCTTTAAATGTGTGTTAAATAGATCAAAGAAAGAATAGTTGAATTATTGAAAGCTAAAAAAAATTATCCTTTTGGTACATTACAAAATAAAGAAAAAAAGCGAGGAATCGCTCATAGCGCGACCAATGAAGGGTTAATTATTTTCGTAAATTTTTTCGTGAAGTAAAACAGGTCAGGGCTTGCAGTTGAACATTTTTTAAAACAAAAAAATTAACCCGATCATAAAAGTCTGTAGCATAAACATAAAAAATATATTGAATAAATTGAATGTATCTGAAGACGAATCCGTACGAGGATGAGGTTTGTCGCCTGATCCAAAGGCGAGGACTACCATTACCCCGTCTGAAAACTTGTTTTATTTCATGTGTCTCATAAAACTAAAGGTTTATATATCCGGAGCCAGTCAAAATGAAAACATTTAATACCAATTGCCTACATATAAATTCCAATTGCCGACTTAATTGGCTCGGATGGCAAACAATTAATCTGAAATTTACAATAAACAAACGAAATTCCGACGATACTGAAATTAAGTCAGAAACGAATTCAGAGGGGTAAAAACCAGAAGTTTTTTGCCCTAAGGAAGAAACCGATATATTTTAACCCGATAAATTGCATTGATCCGAAATAGCTTGATTTCGATATGAAAAAACTTTTTCGAAAAGATAAAATTGAAATCAAATCAATGGATTATGTGTTCATAAAAAAAAATTTCCGATGAATATGCCCAGAATTGTTATTAGATTTATTACTTATTTATTTTTGGTGTAAAATAATTGTATCAATTTTTCGTTTTCCGGCTGCGGGAAATAATTTAAAAAAACAACATAAAAGTTAACAAGCTTACTAAGCATAATACATCCTAATTGGAATACTTTCTATACTGTGTAAAGAAATATCATGCCGCAAAGTAAAATAAAGGAGAGAGTCAGGCAAAACAGGGACGCTGAGAAAATATTGAAGATAGATTGGAAAAAAATCTACATTTTATTGGGAACATACAGAACTTTGAAAAAATATGTTTACACAATATTTCTTGGATGCTAACGTAGCTAAACAAAGGAAACATTTTGTTTATATAATACAATATTTTATTGCGGAAAATTTTAGTTTAGAAAGCTTTTACATGATAAAAAGATATTTTATATTTTTGAAAAGGAAATCTGTCGCATACAATAGTTCCTATGTACTTCCTATACACAGTAAAGAGCGAATTGTCAAAGTGTAAAAAAAGCGTGTGTTAAAATTCTGTTTTGAATTTTTAACACTTTGGTGTGAAAATTTAAGACACAATATTTATCTTGTTTGAACTGTTGCAATCGATTGATTTTTTAACACACAAAAATGTTATTTTATTCGAAAGTAACACTTTTTATATGTTACTGTCGAATCAACACAAAATATGTTAAAAATAATGTCGACCATCACCAAAGAATTCTTGGAAAATTTTTTCTGTCAACATATACATATGTAACTTTTTTCAACACTCACAACATGTTAAAATGACATCTAAGTAAGTGTAAAACGTTCGTTTTACACACGATATGTGTTGATTTTGAAAAATCTTTTTTTACTGTGTACAATTGCGTTTTACTCCCTGTGTACTGAACCAAAAGTTCCGTCAGCTGATACTTATTTAATTCCATTGTTTTCTCGTGTACTCTTTTAAAATGAATCACTGAAAATAAACTATTTGTACGCGGAAAAAATAATTCTACAATAATGCCACCGGATGCAAATTTTGTATCAGTCCTAGTTCTAAATAGAGTGATACTAAATTAGTATAATTTTTTATGCTAATAATGTAAATACTTAAGTGTGAATGTATATAATTTTTTAAGATTGCAATAATTGTACACAAATCCGTCGTAATTATTGAATAATTTTTTATCAAAAAATTTTTTGTTTATTAGACGACAGAGTATTTCGAAAGTTAATTGTTTCATAACATTTTTTTCCTGTCTTTGATTAATGTACACAGCTGAGTTTTAATTATCTGAAACGAATTTTAAGTGTTTTTAAAAAAAATTTTAATTTTAACATGAGCCGAAAAATAAAAAAATTTGTTTATGATATTTAGTTTTTTTTCGTAATTCACTGCATATACTGTTCTGTTTCGAAACCGAGAATTGACTCAAAATAATTACAGAACTTATGTCAAAAAAAAGTTTATTTTTTCAAAAAAATTATCGAGCCGCCAGTAATATTTAATACCGAATTACTTCCAACTTTAATAAATGTAGACAACAACAATTGATAAAATCGATAAAAATAGCTATCGATTTCTCAATAATCACTAGGTGTATGTAAAATATCCCAGTATTTTAAATGGAAGTTTGCACAATAAAAACATTCAATGTTTCAATAAACAACAATGAACTTTCTATTGTTACCTTTCGAAATAAAATTAATTGAAGTAAAAAAAAAAAAAAATTTTTTTAGTTATAACAAAAGCGATAGTAATTTTTCATTATCAGCGGACATAAAAGACCCGTTAAAAAAAGTAGTAGTCTATAATGTAGAATATAGGATTACGATACGGGTGAGAGTTCGATAGTAGCCACGAAAATTGACAGTTGAACGAATAAAAGTTATATTATTTGCAACAACGACAACAGTATGTTTGACATTAACATTCCATTGGACTTTTACATGGACATACTGTGTATATAGTTGGTATTTTCTCGATACTCTGTGTTACATTCTACCACATACCCTGCTCATTCGACAATAGAATGCATAGTATACAGTAATAGTCTACAGCCCCATTCACGAGCGCCTATAAAAGCAAACGTGGCTCTCCGTAGCTGTGTAGCCTCACAACTTAACGTCAAAAACGCGCCAGTTACTTCATGCTTCTATACCATAGATGGAACTAACTATTTGGTTGTTTCAAGTTAAATAAAGGTCAAAATTGATTAAATTCAATTATGTAAAGCCAAAAATACCGTTTATCATATTTTGATACAATAATTCCTGGAAAATTAAACCTCAACATCATTATCAATTTTACTAAATTTTTTTCTCATTACATTGAGTTTGCATTTTTGTGTTGATCTTAATCAACCAATGGATAAGTACAAACATCATGAGAAAAAATCGGAAGAAAAGTTGACCCTGCGGGAAAACCCCAAAACTTGCCGCTGTTTTCGAATCCAAGGAGACCCTGATCAAAATTGAGGTTTCCGATGGATGTTTGGAGACTTCGGAATATCAGAAATTATTCTGGAAGAACGCTAGCATACAGAATCGAATGAAAACAAAAAGTCTTTTCT
Organism: Microplitis mediator; assembly: GCF_029852145.1. Lineage (NCBI taxonomy): Eukaryota > Metazoa > Arthropoda > Insecta > Hymenoptera > Braconidae > Microplitis > Microplitis mediator. The sequence continues at coordinate 24,101,577 of NC_079969.1, forward strand.
TCGAGCTCAAAAAACTGTTACACACGACAAAACATACATTTCATCGATAAAAAAATAATTTTTTATGATTAATAATACTTTCACATAAATTTTTTGTCATAAAATGCATTCTAACAATACATAAGTAAATTGGAAATGTGAATTTTAATTAAAATAAACATGACGATTTGAAAATAAAATTATTGATTAATCATGAATACATTTAAATTAATTAAATATTGCAATAACGTTCTAAATATATACGTATATTATGCAAACATGTATATATGTAGGTATATTATTTTGGACTATAGTAAATGAGATAAATTTGAAAATGTGTTTTTGCACGAGGTCAGCACGAGAAACTTTAGTGAATTGCGTGATTTATTCGTATAAAACATTAGTACAGAATAGAATAGAATAGGAGAAGATAGAAAAGGATTAAATGGATAGCAGTAGTACGTATAAGACTTAGAACTGTACTACTGTTGGTAATTCACTTTCTTTGTCAGGCAATATATGTTTTTGCTTCCTTTTTTTTCGTACTTACTTCTACACTCGACGTGCAACCTGTCAAGATGTAGTTCTCTAACTGGTTCACGGATTAAGTTACTCATTCGAAAGCTACGGAAATAAATTCAAGTAATAAAGACATTGAAAAGAATTATATATATAATGTATGTATGGATTTCGTTCGATACATCTTCAAGATTGAGTCTATTTGCGCATTTTAACTCTTGAGTCATCCCTAATATACTATACTATTTTTACGGTTTACTTTTCTTATACATTCAACAGTAAATAAAGAAAATATCTAAATATATAAAAATGCAAGAGACTTTTTAAGTTCAACAACATGCTCGATGTACAGCACAATAAAACAGCCCTTATTTTTGTTCACGACGATTTGTCGGAGTCACGATCGTGTTTGCACGAAATTTCCTTTCGTGCACCTGTCATGATTTTATCATATTTAAAAACTTTTTTTTAAACTTGAAATAAAGTACACACTGGTTAATGAATAAATATTGTTCACCACCAACTTAAAAGAATATATATGCATGTGTGTGTGTCTTCAACCGAATCATTTTTTGTTCATGTTCATTATTTAAAATCAGTAAGATTACATTAGAAATCAAATAATCTTTACATCAAAATCCGAGTTGAAATATTGCACCTAGATCAATTCCGACCTACATCAAAAGTCAGCTTCCATCCATCCTGACGAAAATTTAAAGATTTATTAAGAACCTAGAAAGATTCTGAAAAAGACCAAACGATCCTCTAATGAAACTATTAAGGATTAAAGTTAAGTCTTATGTTAACGGACTGTAAAATCTTTAAATGGATTAAATTATTTAAATAATTCAGGAGACGTAAAAAAGTGTTGCCTTATGGTTTAACACCCACATGACGCTGGCGAGCTCTTAAATGCTGATAGTGATTGTTTTTTACAAAATACAGTTTAAAATTTGTGTTTGTTCATTGTTGTTTATTTTTTCGGCTCAATTTGTTGTGCTAGTGATAATAATGATTATATTTGTGTAATTTAATGAAAATGTCACGATTTAACCATTGCTTCATAATCATGAAAATTTAATAGAGTTTCCAATTAAAATAATGATTAACTTAATAGAATGAAAATTATTCTAGTTACAAATAAATTGTATTGCTCAAGTTAAGATCCCTCATTATTTTGTCTCATTAATTTATAAATTCTGCTGAATTAATTTAATTAGATAATAAGAATGACAATAATAATCATAATAATTATTATTTTATAATTAAAAAACAAAGAATGGTTTAAAATGCACGGGACAGTTTCTTTTTATACATGAAAAAATAAGTAAAAAAAATAATAACACGTTTCATAACAGCGTATTTTTACTACTTTCAGACATTTACATTTATATATTCATTTAAATTAGTCTCAGTCGTTTGAATCCGAATTAATTATGACGCAGTTGTATCAATACTGCATACGAAAGATATTTAAATTATTTTTACGGAAATTTATTTATTATTACGAGTACCGATAGAGAATAAATTAGGACCTTACATAAGATTTTCATCTAATTTCGTGATATTAAAACCAGCACGTTTTATATGATTTGTGAAGATAAATTTCAGTGGTTCAGTAGAATTAATCAAAATATATGCAATTCAAAACTTTTAGTAAAATCACCGTTGAAAGAGTGGTGTTAATAATGGACGCAATTCAACATCACGCAGTGTTAAAATAAAACAACATCGCTTTCGATGTTGAAATTTAACACCGAAAATTTTAACACCTACATTGCCTGGACTTACCCTGTTTTTTTTACAGTGTATGATTTTATAAAAAAAGTCATGAAGTTAAATTTATTAATTAGAATAGGTGTACTAATTTTTTTAAATAATATGTATTTAAATTTTAAATATTTTTTTTTTTATTAAATATGATTTTGCGCACAATACTAAATCTTACACAGTTCAGAATCCTTTCAATAATAAAAACTCTTTGTATACTAGGTACGCGGAGTAATTTTTTTTTACCAACTCCGAAAGTTGGAGTAACGCAGTGAATTGCAGTAAAACATTTTTTTAATTAATTAAATTGAAAACAAAAAAAAGTTCTCGTACTAATTAACAAAATAACAAGTAAGATCTATTACAGTATCAGTAAAGTTGGTCGCGATAAATTACATTTAGAATTGATCCGAGCGACTCTAAAGCTGGAAATTTACCGCAAGTTGTTATTCCACTTAACGCTTTATTCCGAAACATAAGAACAGCTGCACCGTTTAATTAAAACCACCATTGCCGCGATTACGTTCCACCCCCCAACATCATCAAGCTTTTAACTCTCACCCATTTAGATACGTTCCTTACTCCTCTACCAAAAACTTACGCTAAATATTATAAATTACATTCACAAGCAGTTTCGTTACCTTTGACGGTTTTACTTTTTGCTTTTTCCACACCAATTAATTTATATATATTTATAAAACATCATGCGGTATTGTTTCGACAAATTTTAATTACAACATTTTTATAAAATACCTGTCAGAAGTTAACGAGAAAAAAAAAGTAAAAAATAATAAAATACTTTTGTAATTGTATATTTTTTGTATCCATGTTTTCGTTTAACGAGCAAATACAAGATAAGTAAATATATAAAAAAATATGCTTTTAACAAAAAGTACAACGCAAAAAAAATTTTCTCTCGCAGTTTTATCATCTGATTTCTATGTCATTCATATATATATATAGTTATAAGTTTAACGTAAATTTATTCTCTCTTTTCCTAGTATATTTTTATGACGTCGGCTTATTTTTTGCATCGTCTAGTTTTTACTCTCGTTTTTGAGTAAAGCATAGACATGTATAGATTTTTCATATGTCCTTAGTTAAACCGAGTAAAACGTGACCTTTATCTTGATTCTATAGTGTTAGTTAAATATAGCTACGAAACCATGCACATGTATATACATATGTGCATCAATTATTTTGTTATTTGTTGGAAATTGCTAACGGAATAAAATAAAAAATGCATGTACTATAGTTTTTCAGATTACACGAATAAAGCGTTGATTCCTATGAATTTAACAATTTATTTTCTACATTAAAAAAAATTCGATTCAGAATTTAATACTCGACTGTTTCTACCGATATCGATGGAATTATAAAAGTAATTTTTATATAAATGACGTAATGGATGCATGTGTAAATTTTTTTCTATTTTAATAAAAATTGTGTCAAGTGAAAATTAATTTTCCAGATTTAATGGAATCTACTCATGTTTTGATAAGCATAACTGCAGATCGGAAGTTTGAAATTAAAAAAAAGCTTTCATATATATTTTTAAAATATCGAAGACAAACAACGTACTGAATTATTGTTTGTATTCGATAGAATGATTTTTTTTGCATAAATTTTATAATTTAAATATTCAATATAAAATTTAACGTTGTTTTATAAAACAGTACGATATGAACCTATATTTATAGATATTTATATTAAACATTGAATTTTATGAATATTCTAATTGATTTATAATTGACCAGATTAAATATGTTACTTTTTTTTACTTATTAGTGTTTGAATATAGTAATATTGAATTAAAACTAAGAATAATCTGTCAATGAAAGAAATTAAAATAATAAAGCACATGAAAAATAAATTGGAATAAATTTTTTTCCCTGAACAGATTATTAAATTAGCATATCCTGTAAAAAAAAAGGTTGATGCATAAAAATCCATAGAACAGATAAAACTTTTACGATGCATACGGCCAAAAATTTACCATCTTACCAAGAGAATATAAATTGAATATTTTGTAGTTGCGTCATATGAAAATTGGAAAATTTACCGACAGATGATCGTGGTTGATAACGCGCGTCCATGTATATATCATACTCGCATATATGAAGGTTAAAAGATACGAGATAGAGTAAGAGAATAATAAAGGAAGAAAGGAAAAAATATTAATAAATAAAAATAAAAATAAAAGAAACAGCAAAATGCATATCATGCAAGTCGAGAGGTTATATTTTTCATGTCGGAAAGACTCATCGCATCGACAAGACTTCAGTCATACAATTGGGATATTTGCGTATTGCCCCAGAGCTTTCTTCATTCTCGACAGGAATATAAATGAAAAATTTATCGGCCTGAGGAAAGTTATTGCATATGGAAATGTTATTAACATAATACTTTTTAACGTTATACTCGAATATGCAATATTTCGTTAGTATTTTTTTTTATATTACCAAAATTATTGTCGACATCGTCGAAATCAATTACGTTTACATCTATTTATAAAATATTTATCGTTAAATCTACAAGAAAAAAAAAGAGCTGTTGCTGCAGCAGGGGTAGGTTCTGTAGCATAAGTTAGTTGCTGTAACAGGAAAGTTCTGTAGCAACTACAAAAACCGTTTTGTTGCAACTACATGATCAGTCCTGTTGCAGCTACAAAACTAATTCTGTTGCAGCCACAGGCATAATCCTATTGTAATCACAGATCTATTCTGATCGCAGCGTATCTGCGATAATACATATATAAGTGAAAAAAATATTTTTCGTTGGCGTTGATTCTTAACTCCAATAATTGATGTTATTATTTTTAATACGAATTCAGGAGTATTCCTGTAACTGCAACAGAAATAGATCTGTGAGTAAAACAAGAATAGACCTGTAGCTACAACGGGACTGGTCTTGTGAATACCACGCGGCTTTTCTGTTGTAGCTACAGGGCAGGTCTTGTAGCTACAACAGAACTAAGTCCTATAACTGCTCCATGGCTACGTTCTGTTGCAGCAACACCTTTTTGTTTCTTTGTATTATCTTATATTTATTTGTCGTAGAATTATTGAATTATTCATAAATATTTATGTAGTCAAAATCTTTTATAAGAATTGATTTATTAATGGCCAATCAATTCCCATAGCTTTTGATTTCCATTTGCAGAAAATTTCAATTCTTAGGTATGTATCCTTCAAAATTGAGGATTCATTTGTTTCTTAAAAAATTTTAATTGTTTTCTGTAAAATCATCTACCCTAAATTGGTTATATTCAATTCCGTTTTGTTACTTATGAATCCGTTGAGAAACAAACGAACCGAGAGAGGTCTCAGGGGTAGAAAGTGATTATACCTTTGGAATTTCCGTTTCAAAATAGATAGCCTAATAGTAATTCCAAAGGGTTAAACGTGTCGTTGTTTAATTATTGGATAATATATTTTACGAATTCCAAGATTAGTCTTTAAAAAATTATTTTATATTGTGGGCAATTTTTTTTTAATAAACTGGATGGAAATTACGAGTTTCAACGGTTGTTTAGCCAGTCGAAATTAGGCACTTTAATCCAATGCAATTGAACGGGCTGAACGTTATTGATTTCTCTTCTAAGACAGAAAACCTACGTTCTGTCTGCTAACTTAGCTTTTGAGTTCATTTTATCCTCGTCAGATCTGTATTTGTTTATTGTAGATTTCGAAATAATTGTATATTATTCTAACCAATCAAGTCGACAATTGGAACTAAAATTGCTCTAAAATTATTTTAGTTCATATAGAATTTAAATTCTAGGCAGATTCCAATGCAGGTAATTGTGAGTAATATAGTATGTGGTATTTAAATGAGTACGATTTTAGACTTCGTGTGATGAAAATTGCGCCGTTATGGCTAAAATCGTCTTGTTTAATTTTTTGGCACCTAATATACTATTTCATTTCGCCTTATGCCCAAAAGTAAAAACCAGAAAAAACCACAGTGTCATATAATTATTATTCCATAAAATACTCGGTAAAAAATTTGCGAAGTGAACTCGAAGTTAAGTCGAAGTGAATACGGAACAGATGTGTTTTTTTGTTTATTTAATTCTCTTGGAGTGAAAATCACTTCAAAAAGAGATTTACTTCAATATTAAAACTCCTGATTGAAGTGGATGTGGATTGAAATAAAATCGGCATCACTCCGCTGAAAAAAGATCCCATATTCACTCCATATGCGGAATGATTTTTCTTACATCTTCGGAACTCGGAGTGAATTCGGAAAAAAATAAAACCCATAATCATTCCAAATTCACTTCCGATTTTTTACAGTATATAATTCTTAGTTAGAAATTTTAAAGTCTGAAATGTACTTATAGTAAAAATCATGAAATTATTATTTCAAACTATGATTTTTTTAGGGTTTCATTCAAAACGCCGTGTTCCGTCGCCTCTGAAATGGATTAATTTAGCTTATTATTCAAGATACGTTTCAACTCAATTAAATTCAAACGTGGATCATATTTTAATTTTAATATAATGTCGAATATTTTACTATTTCGTTTTTCTATTTTTACGTGCGTAAACTTTGTGTGTATTTTACTTTCATTTATTCTATTTTATTTTTATTTTATTACTTGATGAGATTTCAAGGCCCTGTCGCTATTGTCGCGAAAGGGACCACACTGCTGCAAAGGCTTAAATTATAAACTTTTCGTACTTTTTATTATATGGCCATAAGCCTCGCACTAGATAAGAAAAAAGTTAACCCTATATCAAGTCATAAAAACAAGTAAAATTTTATTTATATTAATGTAGTCCCACGATCCTAGCGTCCTTAGGACTTTCCTTCCGTCATTTTTACTTGCCTCGTCGTTTCCATTTCCCTTAGGCCCATAAAGGGCCCGCCTACGACTCTCTTACGCACCAACTTTTCCAAGTGCCAGCCAATGACCGATCCCTCATCCCTTTTCCAAGGCCTGATCACAAGAACTGCCAATAGTTGTTTCCGGTCTCCTTCATCCTAGCTACTTGCCGCCCTTTAAAATATTATGACTTAGATTGTAAGCTATTTTTATGTAGTCAGTTATCTTTTGGAACGTGTAAGAAGCAGCACGCTTCACTCAAAATAAATCTGAGTTATAATTGTTGTTTATTCTGCATTATGTGTTACCATAATGTAGATATATAAATTAGATCAATTTTATTACTGATAAATGTTTTGATACTGGATAATAATTGATTTGTGATGATTGGACGATTAAATAAGAAAGGTGATATTTTATAATATGGATGAAAACTGTGGATTTGATTTTCTGGGTTTTCTTTATTACTCCGCACCAAGTTAAAAATTAATTTAAGTGATAAGTTTGGTAACCGACTCGATAGATAGATAGTTGTCTTAGTAATAATTCTGTCGTTGGTCATCGTACCTATGTACCACTCTTGCAGGACAGAGGGCAGGATAATTTTCTGGTTTGGGGGATGTAGTGTTAAGTTGATTGGTAAAAATTTATGCTAATTAGGTAGTAGGTGTGTTTAAGAATGAAAGTTGAAGGGATGAGAAGGACAGTGGAAGTGGTAGATCCAGATGACGAGTTTCGTCCATGTTGTGACAAGATGTGAAGGGCAATAAAATAAGAAAGGTAATTAAGAAAGGTAACTTAAAGGATCAAAACAAATACAAACTTAAAAGATTTCAAGGATAAGGGAAGAAACTTGAGTAAACTACAAAATTTAAAATAGTAAAACAATTTGTCGCCAGATGTTTACATGAATAGATGGATTAAGTAAAAACGTAAAGTAAAATAAAATAAAATTTATGGTTGGTCCCAAATAAAAATTAAAAATCATTTCAGTTTAAAAATATATTGAAATAAATGTTTAAATATTTCTTGCTCTGCAACAATTGTAAATCAATCCTTGACATCATTCACTCGTCGCCTCTTTTGGTATTGACTACTGCTCAATACGTAATCATATAATTGCAATAAAACAATTGAGCTTCAAAACCGTGGAAGGCTTGAGTATAATTTCTATTCATTAAACAAGTATCATATAAAAAAACTACTTACGAATTTAAAGTTAATCAGATTTGAAACTTGATCAAAAACTCACCTGAAACAAAAAAAAATGTATTAATTAAATCAATCTCAGTATACGGAAGTAAATTTTCATACAAACAAATTCAATCGTTTTAATTTTTATATTTATTTTTGTCAATAAGTAAAAAAAAAATTTCTTTTATATTCATTAACATCTTATCATCTATAGTATGCACAATGCTCACAGAGCGTAGCATCTCAATTATTTTTCTCGTAACTTTTGACTTTTCTTTCAGCTTTTCGTTCCCCTTAGCAAACACCCCGGCAAAGTCCTCAAGTTTAATCATTACTTTACAAACTTTACAGTGATAGCAATGAAGTTTTCCTTTTATCAATACTTTCTCAATTTAAATGAACTAACTAATTTACTTATAATTATATAAATGTTTCAGTGTAAAAGTTGCTCTAAAGAAACTTTTTTTATGTCCTTTTTATCCGGAATCCATTATAAGATTATGTTAATAAGTTTTTTTTACTTCTTACTATATTATTATATACTTTTTCACTTCCCGCTATGAAAATTGAAAATTTTCAAAAAAAGGAAGTTATTGATTTCGGTCAGATTTTCGAAAACAGAATTTTTAATAGATCCCCATGTTTTGAGTTCCTAGAAAGCTATTCTGGATGTGTGTATATGTACACTTATTTTCCGACGGTATCTTTGGAACGATTTTTTTTGTTTTTACGTTTTTTTCGTATAACCCATAAACTCATTGCCCGACTTGCCTCAAAATGTAATCAGTCTTGATGAGCTCTTTTGATTGCCGCCAAGTATGCTTGAAGCGGTTGATTTATTTTACGGATACCGTCGGATAAAAATTTTTTCTTTTAGTGAAATGTTAGCTCTGTCGGTCTAACAGTTCTTTGAGCTCGAAAAGAGCGGGAAGTTTTAGGGTTGTCTCGCAGGGTCAACCGCTTTTTAGGTCTTTAATTTAAATAAAATATAAGAAATATTAAATTCCCTATATACTTGGAATAAATAGTACTGTATATTTTGATTTTAAAATTAATTATATTTAAGAGCAGTAAAATATTTGTTCAAAGTTAGTTTGTTAAATTGAGTTAAAAGTAAGTGTTAGATTTGTGGCTAGTACTTCAAAAGTACTCGAAAGCCAAGTGAATTTAATGGCTGAAAAGTTAGGATGGAATTCAAACTGTAACAACGGGATATCATCTATACATGTATGTAAAGATATATGTATGTATATATGCATACATATATATTTGGTAACAAAAGATTTAACTTGTAGTTTTACAATACGAGAGAAGATTGTAATCAAACGAATGGTACAGACTCTTTATTTTCACCAACTGACTATCTCTATTTTTTCCTGCATCACTAGATCTTGAAATGAGAAAAATAAACAAAGAAATCGATATTTTATTTTTATTTTTTATTTTCCACTAAACCCTTTAATCTTGATTATAGAAAGCAGTCTGTTGAAATCACATAGAAATGCTTTTCAATTCACTTTGTATATTCAAAACACACGAAGAAAAAATTACCGTGACCAGCACGATACAATATTCTGACTGTCACGACACTTGTTCAGCTATTTGGAAGTTAGTAAGAGTAGCGATACGTATAGTGCTGACAGCAATTGGGATCGTGAGTGGGCCTAGAATGGATTGCGACGGTAGTTGTAAAGGTCGTTCCCTTTACAAGACGCATCACGATCCATTAGATAGTTCTAATCACGATATTTTTTTTCTCCCTGTAATATAACGGTCGATGTACATATGCATTATCATTAGCAATTATAAGAAAAAAAATGTAGACATATGAATAATAACAGTAAGAATTATTTTGGATCACTATCTAATTCTTTCGCAAATATTGTAAATCAATTCTAAATAGACGGAAATTAGTTTTGATAAGAATTTTTGTCTAAATTTGTTATTTTGATGCTTTTATTATCAATGAAAATATCAAAAATAAATATTATATCGTACGGTAAGAGGTGAAGCCAGACAATTTCAAACTAGGGTGCGGTTGATTGCTGGCGTGGGTTACCAGCACACAAAGTCTGACATCATATTTTATTTGGTGCCATATCGCGTTACTAATTCCAAAAAGACATATTTTTATTCGATCTTTTGGATTCAGGAACTTTTTTAGAGCCAAAAGGACGTATGATTTTTTTTTCATTGCCAATTGGGTGGTAAACTTATTTTACAGCTAAAAATTAAAAAAAAATTGAAAGCTCATGGGCATATGAATTGAATACTATGCTTTTTTGGCTTTCATAAATTTCTTCTTCAATTCGGAGTTTTAAAATAAGTCTCCAAAACGATTTGCAATAAATAAAACAATTATACGCCCTTTTGGCTCTAGGAAGCTCCTTAAAGCCAAAAGAGCGTATAAAAATTAGGTCCCTTTGAAATTAGTAATGCGATATACTACATTTTTCACAATCACTTGAATTGAAACTTGCTTAGAGCTTAAATACCTGGAGCTAGTCAAAATGGGATAACTTAAAACCAATAGTATATGTATGAATTCAACTATCAACTTGCTTAATTAGATTGACATAGTATTCCCAAATTAATTTAGCGGGCAGAAACTATACGTTCTCTACCTTAGGGAAGAAACCAACGATTTTCTACCTGGAAAATCACATTGGCCTGAAATTGGCTTATTTCCAACTGGCTAAACAGGTGTTGAAACTCACAATCAATGTAGGTAATATGAATAAATTGTTTGTCATATACTACACGGAAAAAAAAAATAGTAGTGGCTACTCTCTGGGATAGTACTGAGTACTTTCTGTAAAAAAAAATTTTAGACAGTACTGTATGCTATCTAGACTGTATCCACTACTCTCTGGAAAGTACTGAGTACTATCCCGGACAGTAGTGGATATAGTCTAGACAGTAGTGGATAAAGTCTAGATAGCATACAGTACTGTCTAAAATTTTTTTTTTACAGAAAGTACTCAGTACTATCCCAGAGAGTAGCCACTACTATTTTTTTTTTTTCCGTGTATGTGAGCAAAGTAGGACACTTCATTCACAGGAATAGGGATGTTCTGGCTTCACTCTAAAACCGTGAGTGTAGTCAAAATTTACACACTTGCCAAATAACATTGAAACGCCATAAGCAATCTATAGATATTTAACACACCGTGAAATGGGTTTTGAGTGACTACAAAGAACTATAGTTTTACTTATGACCTTAAATGTGGAACACATGTAATGTGCGTTGAAATAATACACTCGTAACACACTTCGTTTTAGAATATTCCTTCTGAAATTTATTTCATTTGATATCCTATAAGAGAAAAGTGCATCTTTATTCCCGCTAATAACGGCAGGAATTTGAATTTTCGATGCAGGGGTATTGTTGGAAAAAATTTTTTTTTATAGAGTACTTAATTTGCTATAAAAAAAATTTTTTGAACAACCATTGAAGATTTCTTATCTTTTAGGAATGCTAGAGAAAAGTAAAATATTCAACTTAATTATGTTAGGGAAAGCGCATTATTATCTTAGCATTCCCATTTTGTCCGGCATTTATAAAATTTGAATAAAATAATATCTAAGTAAATAAAATACAACAAAAATGTCAGAAGTGTTTTGAATAAAAATATACTATTTAAATAGTTCGATTCTTTATTCATACAGAAAATATTACTAAAATGAAACTAAAAATTGTAAATAACGAATCCCTATTTAAATTACTTACATTAGAAGGACTTCTTCAACTTCTCAGCACTCTGACTATCAGTTTCCTTACACAATACTGTTGCTACTCAACTTAACGGAAGTCGCTGCAGTGTGAGAGTTAATATTAATTTTAAAAAGTAAAATTAAGTAAAACAAGTTTCGTATAGCTTTGAAAAAAAAAAAAAATGTTAAGTCTAAACGTAAAATTTGGATAATGTTCTGAATAATCGAATATAATTTAAGAAAGAAAATTACGTAATAAATTCAATCAAATTTGGTGATACGTCTCAATTAAATTACCAATTTAGTAAGAGGTCAAGGTTGGGGTCATAACTTAACACTTGAACGTAGTATACACAGTGAAAACTATTTTCACGTGATAACATATTGTCCCTATTCATGGTACTAATTAGTACAAACGTCTAGCGTTCATTAGTCTGCGTAGATATATAGCTCCACTATTAATTTCAATTAACACGTTAAGCTATCCACCTACGACGCCTCACAAGCGGGTCAATGGAACGTTAAGCAACCATTATTGTATGTAGTTCTATTGTTATACTCAAGTATATACATCATTCTCGGCAATACATCAAACACAAATAAACCAAAATTTATATTTATTCGTTTACTAAAATAACCATTGGATCTACCACCCGGGTAGAAATTTTTTTAACTTCCCGCTAAGAAAATTGAAAATTTTCAAAAATTCGGGAAGTTATTGGTTTCGGTCCGATTTGCAAAAACCGAATTTCTATCAGATTTTGACGTTTTGAGGTTCTAGGAAGTTATCCTGACTAATTTCACGATGATGTCCGAGTGTATGTATGTGTGTACGTACGTACGTACGTACGTATGTATGTAAATATTCCTAACTCTTGAATGGATGAATCGATTTTGATCTTTGAGGTGTCATTCGACGCGGCTTGTTAATATCTTGAAGCCGTGAAAATTTGAACTTAATCGGTAGGGTGCGTTCAGAGATATTTCAAAAATAAAATTTTTTCAAAAATGTTTTATTTGGATAACTTTTAATTTGCTCGATGGATTGATTCCAAAATCTAATCAGCTCTAAAACTCTATAAGCCGCGTCGAATGCCACCTCAACCATCAAAATCGATTCATTCGTTCAAGAGAAACCGTTGACGAAAGAATTCAAAAAAAAAATTTTTTTTGGTTTTTTCGAAATTTCTCAAAAGCGACTCGATAAATCGATTTCAAAATTTGATCAGCTTTAGAACTTGATAAAACACGTCGATTGCCGCCTCAACAATGGCATACAAAAGTATTTGCAAGCTCGAAGAGCTCGAAAATGTATTCACAATAATGTTTTCGAGCTCAACGAGCTCGAAAACAACGGGAAGTTTTGGGGCTGGCCCGCAGGGTCAACTTATAGACCGATTTTTTTTTTCCAAAAATATCAAGACAGTATGAAACCCTCAGTTAGCAATTTTTAAGATTTTTTGAATCTTCTGAAATGTAAAAGTACAATTAATGACCAAATTGAAATATATTTTGACTTTTCAGATAATCCGTCTCGAGAAGTAATGGTGTAAGCTTTTTTACGATAAAATCAATCACAGTTCTTAGTAAGGTTGTATGAGTAACACTTCAAACGTAGTAGTGCATGCATGCACCCCCTACAATTTTTTCGGCCCCTTCTCTACTAAGAAGGCTAGCGCTTACCCACTTCAAGACGAAGATCTACGATTCAAATTAAGAGTAGGGACTCAAGGTCAACCGGAAAAGGGTTAAAGTGTTTACAAAAGTTGCAAGACACGACCAAGCCAGTCTAGAATATGGCCCGGGGTGTCCTTGTCCCCCTCAATTGTAGATGGCGTGATAGCAGGAAATTGAATGACGTCAAAAAGTGGGTGAGGCTTTTTTTGGCATTAGATTTATTGAAGAGATCATATACACACTCGGACTTTGACAGTGTCTGAGTATACTACAGATTTCAAAATTGTGTAACAGTTTTCCCTTCTTCGCTATCTGTTGTAATGACTAAATTAAATTTGATTATTAATATTTTAATTAAGAACTTCCTCAAACATTTAAAATCTTGAGTTTACAAAATGCAATTTCAGGAAATTCAAATCAAGCGTTGACTTAATTTTCTAAGTTTCAAAAAATCCATAAAAGTTTTTATTTTTTATTGTAAAATTTCAAGTTGTTCAAAATTTGAAACCTTGCTATAGAGTATATGTTTCAAAAAGGTTGAATTAAAAGTATGTTTTGTTAAATTAATTTGAAAATTTATGTAAAACAGAAATATGATAAAGTTTATTGATTTAAATTTGAAAAGGTTAATGAAATTCATTGTCCTAGTGGCGATAGCTGTGGCAGATTTTTTTCAAACCATCGTTTCATACTAAAATTGGACGTAAAAATAGTTGATTTATGACTTCTACCCGCTGAGGTGATAATTGAATTGCGCTGTGAGAATAAATTTCGTGGTTTAAGCTCGCGATTTTTTTATCCTTGTCATTTTCATATCACTTCTAGTGATTATCTATTATCTGTTTTTTTTTATCTCCTCTTAAAATATTTTGTTATATATAATTCAATATACTCAATGGGATTTTTATTTTCATAAGAATGAAAAAGCTGACAGATGAATGATAAAAACGGCGTTTTAAAATTACGAAAGTATGAATTATAACGTAGAAAGCAAGAAATAGATTTAATATAACACTGTGGTCGGCTAGCTGTAGTCAAACTTTATATACTATATTTTTGGATATTCAGAGGAGGACGTGGGATGCTGATGACCTCGTGGCTTCTGCAGATCCTTTGAATCTCTTATGTTCGTGACTAGACTTAAATTTAGACTAAGTTGATATAATATGAGTTTGGGTGCTACTTTTTGCTAAATTCCAATTTTCTTATAATGCTCCTCGACTATTTTTATTAAAAAAATTCTGCTGTTATTATTATTTTTTTTTTTAAATTAAAATTCTTATAAACGTTAAAATTAAGCAAATATATAAAGAAGAAGGGGAAGGGGAACGGAGCATGAACCCGAAAAAAATGTCAATATTTTGTATACTCAAACGAGTATTTATTATCAATATGACCCACAAAAAAAATTAATAAGGAGCAAAATGAGCCACAAAAATTAAATTTGCTTTTTTTTCTCCCATGATAAAAACAATTTCTAAATTTAATTTCAAACTTATTTATACATTTGAATAAATAACTATTCCGTGCTTTTTAATCATCAAATAATTTTTTTAATTAATTTTACTTGCGCAATAATTCAAGCGTATATAGATTTGATGTTTAATTAAAATTTTAATTAAAATATAAAAATATAAATAAACAGATCAGACTTTGTATTTAAAAATTTGTTTATGTAAATTTTGCGTTGCCTAACTTGCCCTTCAATCTTCATGTTGCTTTCTAGGAGTTATTTTTTAATTTTAGGGGCCAGCCCTCTCCTTCCCGTTCCTTTATACAATCAACATTTAACGTAGTTATATCTACTTGCACGAATGAGCATGGGCACAAAACAACTCACAGTAGAATAAAATCGATCTGGTCAGACTCTAGCTGTAATTAGATTACTCGAGATTCAAGGGATATAATCTATCTACCAATGCTGTTCCTCGTTTACGTTGTGTATTCACAGTTGCCTGGTTAATGTACTCATGTGATAATCCACTTCACGCTACGTATTGTTCGTATATATATATATATATATATGTATGTAGGTCGGAGGTCTGTCTACCTCGTAGTCTAATCATATTTACTTCGGATAAGAAAATTGTACTAATCAATCATACCTATTATCTTATAATCTATGTTCAATAGCTGCCATACTTTATTATCAATTATTCAGTGATAGTTGATGATATTTTACTGTAAGCATTGAATTGTTGCATTATTAATAATATTTTACTAAACTTATTCTATACTTGAGTAAGGGCTTTACAAAATGGGGAAAGGTCGAAAAATTTTCAATTTCAATTAGCTACTATTTAGCGGCAAGTTCTGGCGCAAATCGCATTGGCTTCTGCTCACTTTTCACTGCCAGTTTTATAGACCTAAAATGTTCTGGGAAAGAACAAATATAAGTTAGAGAAAATTTATTTTTAGTATTTCATTATGAGGAAAAGGATCGTGTGAGCGGTGCAGGGGTCATCTAAAAGGGACAGCTGCATAACTCCCGCGATAAGGCCGAGCATCATTTTTAAGGGTTTTTCTACGAAAACTCATAAACGTGATAATAAAATAGAAAATTTATGTTTCCACTGCTTGGGAGTGCTCCGACTTTAAAGTGAAACTTTCCAAATCACTTTTGGGACAAAATAAAAAATAAGTAGTATCTAGAGAACTAAATGAATAGATGAATAAGTAATGAAGTAAATAAACAAATGAATGGATAATTAAAAAAATAAGTAAGGAAACAAATAAATGAATAAAGAAATAATTAAATGAATAAACAAATGAATGAATAATTAAAGAAATAATTAAATAAATAAATAAATGAAGAACCACTTAAGTAAATAAAAAATGAATAAGTAAATAAATAAATAAATAGATAAGTAAATAGTTAAATACATAGTCGGTTAAGTAAAAGATAAGCTAGAGAGAGGGGATGGTGTGACCCCCGAAGGATTGGGCCCTAAAACAAATGGGAGGAAAGTTAAGGCTAAGAAGATCTCCTATTGGACCTGATTTCCCCCCGAACAAAATACTAAAGAAACGCATTTTCATTTTTCTGTGGGACTCCGAATTTTGACTAAGAGAGTCAGTGGTTAAAATTGGTCCAAAGTGGACGGTTGTGTAATAGATAATAGTAAATCAGAGTAGGCTGGTAGCCACTTGATATTTTAAAAATAGTTAAAACATATAATGATAGATCAGAGCAGGCTGGGAGCCGCCTGAGATATAGAAAGAAAATCATAACTATAGTAAATAACAATAAATGTGCATCAAGGTGTGAACACGTTTTTAGAATAAGGAAAAGGAAAAGAAAAAGGAAAGTGTTAGTATATATATTAAATTAGTATCAGCAAATAATTTGAAGATTATCAAAAATTAATTCAGGAAAACAGGTGTAATAAAACAACTTAAGTATTAGTTTCAAATTTGAAACGTTCCGTTTAATATTCAAATTATAAAATTAAAACTCGAAAAAAAAAATTTTGAACATGAGTATTAACGGTGGAAATAAAATAAATGTTAAAAATCATTGTATATCGAAGTTAAGTTTCAACGTGTCTATAAAGATAAATTTAAAATGTTTGTAACCGATTAAGCGATCCAAATCTTATAACAATACATATTTATTAACAAAAAATTAATTAATAATTTAATTAAAATCAAAAAACCTATTCTATTTCCAAAAGTATTTCTTAGTCCCCGGTCTATTGGTTGAAAGACTACGGCCGTATAAAAATAATTTAATCCGTTATTAAAAATGCAAAAAGATAACATCTTTACATAACACAGTGTATAAGTTACCCTAAATAAAAAAAAAATTAAACAACTTTTAATTTGATAATGACGATCAGATCACAGTTCACTATAATTATAGAAACATTAATTACAACAAATTAAATTTGAATTTTGTAATTATTAAATATCGGATTAAATGTCAATAATATTGGAAGAGTAATTAAATTTAACAAAATTATATATTTAATGGCATTAAAGTTAATGAGAATTTGATTGGGGAGACAAAAAAATAATTAAAAATAAAAATCTGTTGATATATAGATATAGATTTGAATCAATCATTATTAAGAGGTGGGATATTAAAACGAGTATTGGAAAATTTGGGAAAATATAAAGTGAAGTAAACTCTCCTCGGCACTCTATTCACAATATTGAGACTATCGACAAGTGCTGTGCCGGTATGAGATCGATCATTATTGGATTTCTCTGTTCACTATTATCTGTTTTCTCATCCTCAACCTCATCATCACTTGCCTCGTATCCTCTTTCACGGCAGCATCCGTTTTTCACTCACTCTGTAATCATGTCGTACTTTTGTTTCCGACCTTTTACATCACACTTTATATCTTTAAAGACCGCTGACAAAGACTAAAGCTATTATGCATCCGCTGTTCATTCTCGGGTCACTATTACGCTCGCCGTGATTTCTTTGTCATGCCTGTATGTAATTATTACTGTAATTTGCCTTCGTGTAGTATAACAGTCCTTTTTGACTGCCGTAATGGCCACAAAGTCCAAAGGATAAAAAAAATATACACATTTAAAAGTGTAGTTTTTAATATCAATTTTTTTTTGTAAATAAAAATAAAATAATTAATCGAGAAAAGTTTTTATTATGAAAACTACTATCTTTTGATTTCACTTAAACTTAAAAACAATAAAATTAAAAATTCTTGAAACACTTTTGGTTCTCTTTACTACAAAGTATTGCCCCAAATTTATGATTATTATATTTCCTTTCATGTTTGCAGTTAATTGCTAATTAAAAATTAAAGTCAATGAACTAAAACTCGTTTGTAATTTTATTAACCTACATCAAAGAATGTAATTACAAAATTTATTGACTAAAAATCTCGTATAACGATTGGTTCGTAATCGATAATTGGATTCGCAACTCTTTGAAGATTATTAACCATTATTATAATTAGTTTTTTTTAGCCATCATTTGCATCATTGATGTAAAATATAAAAGTAAATAAAGTATGTCAACTCTGATACAATTCATTTTTGATAAATTTAATTTTATGAAAAAGAAGACGACTCCCTTAAGGATTTTATCAATTTGTTATCCAATTGATCGGCACATTTTAGTGAAATTGATTACAAATACGTATTAAATAATTTATTTTATTGATTTTTAAAGTTTTAGAAAGCAGACGATGGCCCCTTGGAAAAAGTTTTTAAAAAATTAAATTTTTGCTATTTTTATATTTGTGTAAAAAGTATGAAAATTGATTCAAATTTATTACATTTGATAACACTGATTATAAAGGACAAAATTTGTGAAAATTAGAATGAATCGGTAGTTAGCTAATTAATCCTTTTGAATTATTACAATATTAATAAATTATATGATAATAAATAGCTTTGAAAGACAATCAACAAACAACGTAGAAACTGGAATAGAGTAAAAGGAGAGAATAACACAAGAGATTTTGATTTATGAAAGTAAAGCACAAAGACATGAAACCTTATTCTCACGAATCGAGGAGTTATCAATTATTCAAAAGCTGCAAGCATACTAACAATGAGGTGATCCGAAAATACAGGACTGAGATTAAATTTACTACAATAATTTCAATTGGCTGAAAGACACTTTGTTATTCGACGCTAGGATACTCGACAATCCAACACAAAGCTTTATAACTATTTATTAATTTTACTTTTTTTTCGCATAAAGAGTAATCAAGGAAGACACGTTATTTTATTATTTTTTTTTTTTATGTTTTTGACGTGATACTAGAAACTAATGGAGCAAATGATTGTCTTGGGAAAAACACGGGGGATGAAATTCTACAAGGAGAAAATGGGAGGGAGTAAACGACTGAAGAGAAAAGAGATAAATTATCTTATAGGTTAGAACGATAGTCAGCCTTCCATTTCATTCCATTCCATTCCATTTTAGTTCTTCCGAGCTTTCGAGTATATATGAATGTATTGTATACGCCTAGGTAGTCATTTTCTATACTGGAGTGTATTGAGAACTAGACATGAGTTTGTGTATGTGTGAATGTGTGATTCTCTGTCTAGCTCTTTTGAATTTCAGTACGACCTACATCTAAAGCCAGTGCTAAAGCAATATGAGAAAGGATGCCAAAGCGTATTACACCGAATTCCGAACTGCCACGATCTTACTTGCACGTACTTCTATATTATATTAGAATGAATACCACGAAACTAAGAGATCGTCTGATCACTGTTTTATTGGAAATGAATTAAATATATAAATAACCCATCAATCTATTTTTAATTTATCATCCACTTAAAATTTGTAAAATTATTTATTATTGAATTTACTCATTCAGACACGACAAATTAAATCTCTAAGTACATGAAAAAAGGCTGCTTTTCCTTCATTCGCATGGGGGAAGTTCCTAAATTATTGTAGTTAAATCTCAATGTTAATGTTGGAAAAATTCCTATATAAATAAAATTACTACTTTTAGACTTTTATGTACGTCTATATAATTCCTACATTGACATAATAAAAATTCCTACACTGTAAAAAAAAAGTGTTAAAATTTTTCCCGGTATGAGGTGGTATTGAAAATGAAATAGTTTTATTTATCAAGTATCGGAAGTCCAATAATACTTCGAATAAAAAAAAAACAACAATCACTGTTTCAAAAATTGATGACACGATAAAATTACAAGCTTATTGAGAAATACAACGAATATTTATCTACGATAATATGTTAGTGTTAGCCGGTTGCGAGTGATACATTGAATCTAAAAATTAAAATATTTTTTGTTTCAGATTGTCCATTTTTGAAATTTTGATACCAAGCGCAAACCCACCTACTAATCGAGACATTGTATTCGAACGATGTTTTTTGTATGTTAACAGTGTATAAAAATTTTTTAAATGTATTTCAATAGTGTATTAAGCCTGTATATTATATAAGCCTGTATATTACAATATTTATTAACCCGTCAGCACTCCCGTGATTTTAAGTGTCTTGCTTGCGTGACAGCGACATCCTATAAGTTGAATAGTGTCCTGTGAGCAAAATGCTCATAACGGGAGTGCTGACGGGTTAAGCCTAATAAACACTACATGTTCATCTTTCTTCGTAATCTCAATAAAAATTCATAAAAAATAGCTTTTTTTCGAGCATTCAAATTAGAATACTGCCTTAGAACACTTATACTCACACCCTTATATCCCGATCGAAATTTACTCCACATGTACACCGTTTTACTACCGAATGGATAACAGCGCTGCGTAGCACCAGTACACCAACGTGAGTTCATTTTAACTCCACTCTTTACAATGTATAAAACCATAGGAATTTGACCTGTATTACATGGTTATTTTCGTGATGTTGGCATAGAAATAATTACCACGTTGACACTAGAATAATGGATATGTGAACGTTATGAAATTTCCTACGTCAACATTAGAAACAAAGCCTTTGTTTAGAGTAAAGAGCTATGCTAAGTTATAAATAAAGACCGATGATGTCTCTAAAATAATTGTAATTAAATTTATAAATTTTTTTGGCCGTCATAACAATAAAAAATATTATTAGTAATAAAAACTTCAACTGTCACAACTCCAAGTATAAACAACTAAAAGTTTGGTATAATAAACTCGCAATAAAATCAATATGACAATCAACTATCCAATCATTCGAAACAATGATATTACGCGTTTGTTTATACAATTTCTTTTATTTTATTTTTATGGATCAAAAAAATTTAATTAAATTAGTAGACTATCGATAATAGGAAAGACTGATATTAAATTTTTTATAAAGACATTATTAATCTATAAATTGCTGCATAATGAAAATACTTTTATTTTTTTTATGAAAACAAGCGGATTAGATCTTTTGTTTAATTAGAATTTTTCAATGCAAATTTTGCTATTAGTTCGTATTTTTTCTGAAATATCGTTTTCTGAAAAATGACGGAATTTTAAATCCATCGTTTATTGTTTTCTGTCCAAGAAGTTTTGGACCAAAAGTTGCCATGAGCGGATTTTTAAAATTCCCGATACGAATCATTAATTTGTTACGAGATTCTAATCTTGAGACGAGGGCTGAATTTCTCGCATTTACGCATTGAAATGAATATATTTGACTTAAGATATTATCGCTCTACTCATTGAAAATAAGAACATAAAAATTTAAGAATATGTTACTCCCAAAGATTTCAGAAATTTCAAGATGCTTAGATATCTTTGTTTGGAATTTGTAAAATCCATTTAGACAAAAATGCAATGTAAAATCCGGAACAATTTGTTCTAATGCATTTCCTTAGTACCATGGTATCCCATTGTCAGAAATGATGTCTGTCGATTTAATCCTCTTAAACTACTAATCCACAGAGCTCTAATCCTAGCGCATTAGATATATATAGCTCTGAATAGCCTATATTCAATTTATATATAGTTTAAGTGTTTGTTAGAGGCTGAGCTGTTTAGTAGATCAATTAAATTTGTATTTTATTCTTGACAGACCTAATCTTAGTATTCTGATAATCATTGGTGATCCAAATTTCGACCGGTCCACTTTACTGTCTATTATATTTCAAATTAGTGAAGAATCACAGCGTAATTCGATAGCGCGAAAATCGGAAAACATCGAAACTAAATTCATGAATTCTTATACTTAAACTTTAATGCACTTACATTTTAGTGAAAACAACAAATGCTCAACAAAAAACAATCTTATTTATCAACGGATGTTACTTTACTCTTAACTCACATTCGTACTATTATATGTTAAGTTTAATATTGTTTAAAATTCTGTTCAGAGAAACAACAAATTAGACTTAAGGAATAAAGATAAAAAAGACTACAAGAATCCGTGAATTAGGCTTGTGCACTCTGTCACGGGCGTGCATCTCTAGTAATCAAGCAAACTTTCGTGGCTTTAAAAGTTTAATGTTCGTAACAAAACTAGTAAGTTAAGTAGAAAATTTTACTTGAGTTACTTTACTGTTTGAACTTGCGCAATATATACATATATAGTGGACTTTTCTTACGTATTTTCTTTCAAGACTGAGCTTTACAATTTCGACGATTCACTTTTTAGAAATTAAAACTAAAATTTATTGGGGTTCTAATCAGCAATTTTCTACTATTTTTGCTTCTTTAAAATATATTGTGGATAATATATAAGCTCGACTTTTTAATTGTCATTGTTAAAGAATTCAACTATTTTGTGTATTGTTTAAAAATAAATAAGCTGTAGTCTATTGTCTCAAGTAGTACAATTGAATAATTAGCCACCGTGAAAACAATTTTATTATTATATTATGATAGTATACAATTTCCATTTTATCAATTCACCATTTAAATGCGAAACACTATTTCAATAACAAGCAACGAAGTTGCATATCATTATACTCTAATTAGTGTTTTTGAATTATAAATTAAGTATTTCATAACTAATACTAATTAAAAATTATTCAAAACTTATCTAATAACGAAAGAACAAAATCAAAATTAAATAAATAATTTTATAAAATTAACCAGCTAGAGCTTTATAGTTTTGATAAGAATAAGTAAAATAAATATATATTGTAAAGACAAAACAATAAATATCAATGAAATTATAGAAGTTAAATGATGTATAACACGGGTCTTTTTTATTCTGCAAATAACAATGAACGAAAGTCCTTTTTTTGAAACATTTAACTGAGCATTTGTTCTCTCTACTTTGCTCGGAAATAATTCTTTTCTTCAATAGTACGTCTTGCAAGTCGTTTGTTCCGGGTACTTTTTCTAGATAGTTGTTATCTTGAAATATCTTTTTATCTACGTTGAATTCACCTCTTTATATATGTAACTAACTTTAATACAGATAAACAGTATAACGAAAATTCAGTTTTACCCTTCATTTAAAATGTTCAAAATTATTTGGCCGTATTAGAGTGACAATTATTTCCACATTGTTGAAATTGATACTCTCTTGTTGCGATCTATTTGATTAAATTGAGACTATACAATAATTGTAATGATCGAAAGATTAAAATATCATTCCCATGTTTATCTGATATTAATTACCTTGAAGAAGATGGTGTTGATGTTATAACCTTAGATTAGTATTCCGTGCTTTGATGAAAATTATGCCATGGTAGTAAAGGACTATTCTAATAATCCCCCCAAGCATTCTGACATAACTCAGTCTATTACATGTCTCTGCCTCGAAGGTGACTTAGGGCTGTGTAATTACATCCCTTAGGCGAAACAATAATAGCGCACGGAATTATGATCTTAAGATGAGTTTGATATTATAAGTTATTAAGCTTATTTATAAATGCATCTTAAGTCATAATTTTACTACATTAATATTAATTATCATCATTATTATTATTGTAAGTAATAAAAAAAACCAAAAGCTTATATAAATATAAAAAATTTCTAGGTTAAAAAAAAATTTCTTTAACGAGGAAAATTTGTTCTTAAACTAAAAACATGTTGGCTTTATTTCTGGATCGCAAAAAATATTCTCGAGCCAAGATATATTTTTTTTCTGTCTATGGAAAACTTAGACATCATTCTCGAGACAAAAAATAAATTATTTATTATTTTAATGCCTACCATAGACACGCTTTGTAAAAAAGTATTGAGGAATAACTGACAAACTTGTGATTAATTGACATCCTAACAATATCAGTCTAGTTAATTTCAAATATAATAATTAGATTCAAAATTTTTCTAGTCAAATTAATTTGAATTTTTTCAAAACGTAACATGAATAAAACAATAATTAACTTGAATGAAAACATATATGTACGTATAAATTAATGTTGTAAATGTTTTAATTTGAAACTACGAATTGAAATTAATTAGGAAAAACTCAAGATAAAAGAATCTTTTTGGTGTGGAAAGAGTGAATATAAAAATGTATCTATTAAAAAATAAATTAAACGTTTTTTTTATGACTTCAGTTTTAATTACTATTAATTATAGTAGACAGCTGTAATATTTCAGTTGCTGTTTAAATTAAGAAATATTTTAAAGTTCATAAATATTTTTTCTACCCTATACAATAAAGGTAATATACATGCCCTGTAGTTTGAATGACTGAACATAAAAATTTCATTTATGAAAAAAAATGTCATTTAAAAACTTTCAAATAGATCGAGTTGTTTAGTCACGAATTTATAGATTTACAGTTTTTTTTTTACTACTTACAAGCAAATAACACGTTGAATTTATAAAAGGTTATTGGAAAAGAAAAAAAAATCGTTTAAATAAAATAGACATGGGAAAATGGTGAAATGGTAAACGCTCCATCGAGAAACCTGATAAGTCGAGTGCCCACCCCACTATAGTATAGTAGTCGTATCGTTCTGTTGTGTCATGCATTATTCACGAAGACCATTCGCTGACAGATGACAACGAGGAATTCAAAAATATAAAATAAGATATATAGATACAATATAGTAGAGTACAGTAAAAACAAAGAGATATTTTAACTTCTACAAGATCTCTTATACTTTTATATATACTTAACCGTTGATAATATAGATGTGTATGTTTATATATATACATATATATCTAAACGTCCATCTATTTCCTTCCTTCCCACAAGTAGCCCCAATTCTTCATTCAAAATGAAGACAAGTTACATTTAAAAATATGTGTATACATCAATTCATATATATAAATATAAGTACATCAGCTTTATGCGCCACTACGTGCTAGCTGCATCAACTACTTAACATTTCGTATTCTACACAGCACGTGGCCTAAATTTTATACTCACATTTTTCACTCACAACATATTTTCCGCTTTTATTTATTTGTTTATTTTTTTTTTTTAATAATGAATAATGATAATATATCAATATAAAAATTTTTTATATGCATATTTTCCGTACAAGAAATATCGTCTCAAAATTACTGAACGTGGCCAACTTTAAAATTTAATAGAATTTAAAATTCAAAGTTGAAGAATTTGATGTTTTTTTTAAATCTTTAAAAAAAAAAAGTAAAACTGAAAGTAAAAATTTCGAATTTATTGGTAAATTGTATTTTAGTACGATCTAAGAATGCTAAATTAAATTTTTTTTTATCATTCGCATAAAGTTCAGCAGTAGCTAATATTGAATTTCAAAAGTTGGACCAGATTAACTTAATTAACACCAAACATTAACTCAATTGAAAAATTTTTTTAGTATTTTGAAAAAATTTCAAATTATCAAAAGTTATTAAACTTTGAATTTCACTACAACTATCATTGTTTAAATAATTTTACCGAAAAAGGGTTGTATTATAATTTAAAAATTTTATATCTAAACTTATGTTGAATTGAGGTCAATTGAAAAAAAAGAAAATGTTCATATGCATTCAAAAAAGTAGAAATGAATACATAAATTATGATAATCCGTACGCATTGTTATGCATAAAGTGAATTAATTGGAAATGAGAAACACGAAAAGTTTCAAAATGAACAACAATAACAAGTGCAATAAGAACACATAAAATACACAACAGAAACACCACGCAAAACCACACAAGTTCAAAGAGCTTTGTTAAAGGCTAATGCAAAGAAGCGGAATAAAAACACAGTGGACCGTAAATCCAACCATCCGTAGATACATGAGCCCCCTAGATGAATAACGAAAGAGTAAAAAAAATGATAATAATAATAATAAAAATAACAACAATAATAATAATAAAAACTAAGTGCCATTATGGGTATCAAAGCTGGGGCGATGAAACATTACGTTGAATGTTTATAAACCTGGTCATGTAATGCTGACATACAAAAAACTATGGCTTAGTTATTTTAACAGAAGATAGAACCTCGGTACATAGTCACGTCTTCTTTTTTATATATTATATACATAGCAGCATCATATACCACTGATAAGCTCACCACCAGAAAGTAGATGATGGTAAAGTAGATCTTTTGCATAGTATCAGGTACTCGGATCAGCCTTTTCATTCGCCCCTGACATGACGATAATTAAAATCTCATGAATATTCAATGTACGACACTATAACTGTCTCCATTTCTGTATATATACATATATTCCAATATATATTTATATTTGTACTTTTATTTGATCTTGGTGCCGTTAAAAGTTGGTGACAGTTATTTATAATTTTTCCCATCGAGTTCTGACATGTAATTAATGATTGAAGTTTTTTTCTACAGTGTTAAAAACTCGCGAATCAAATGCGGAGTAAATCTAGAGTTAATGCAGATTGAAATAAAATCCACGTCACTCCCAAATCACTCCGCAAAAAAAATCCCTATTTACTCTATATCCAGAGTGATTTTTTTTTAAATCGTCGGAACTCTATCGCAGAGTGAATTCGGATTGAAGTAAAATCATATTTACTCACAAATTTTTACAATGTAGCGAATATTGGAGTATTTCAACTGCAACTTATGAAATTAATTGTTTATAATTGCAAGTTTTAAATAAACTATCGATTTGAACTAGATATGGGATCTTTGAACTAGAGTTTTATGTATATATATATATTTTAAATATCTACTTGGATTCTAAAAGCAACAGGTATAGTCGTCTATCCTACTTGCACACCAACTAATGTCAATTAATTGAAAACGATAACGATGCATCTGAATAGTTTCACTGAATTTTGTCGTGATTCTCTGTTGATCTTATTAATACTTATACTAATTCAAATGTATCCTTTCTGTTATACAAGGATAAGTATGAAACATTCATCTTAATTGTTTTTCAAATGCTCATACCAGTAATCGAGTTTGAAAATTTTTATCTATCATTATTAAAAAGAGATTGATTAGACATAAATTTTTTATGTAACTCATGCCGAAGAATTCACCGCTAATTGGCTAAAGTCAGTCTCATAAAATTTTATATTAAAATACAATTTTTCTGATTGGTCAAAAGTGTGATTTAATATGGAAGGTCACGGAAAAAATTATTCTCTAAAATTTATTAGCTCGTGATATATTTTTGACTCAAAATCAATATTTATATGCTAATTTTGAACACGGACTATATTTTATTAAAAAATGTTGGACATTCATATGAAAATTGAAAAAATATGAGAAAGCAAAATCTATATTTTGATATACTTGAATTAATAAGTATCACTTATTTGATCAATTGATATAATAAATTAATTTTCATTAATAAGTAAATGAGATTTTTTATTAGATATCAGAAAATAGAATAGAACTCATAGTTTATAGAGTAATCATATATATTTAAAACAAGTTATCTCGAAAATTTAAATTCACAACGTTCTTCTAAAGTTTTGTTACTTTTTCAGAACAAGAACTCACATATGTTCGAACATACTCGTTTCTCCAGAAAATACGTCATAACTTTAGAGTCGTGTTGTAAATTCAAACCCACAACAATATTTTGCTGTGCACTTGTGCACCTGTGAATAAAAATATTAGAGATGTGAAAAGACAAAAATTGTTTTATATAAATAAAAATGTATATCAAGTTTTTAATTGAATACTTACACGGCGAGAAAAATATCGTCAGAGTGAGTATAAGTATCGCTATTCTGACTACACGCTGTATACTCAACTTTTTTAACAGGGGTTAACGGAAGTGCGCTTCAATTATTTGATAATATATGTTAGTTTAAGAGAAAAACTCAGCCAAAGTTTTCATTTACTGCACAAGTGCAACAAAGATAGTACAGTTCGTGGACTTGAGTGTAACAGAGATAAGTGCGAACCCCAGTTAAAGATACGCCGTATAGCCAATTCAGCTATACAGAGTTTCCTCACAGTGGATCGTCAAAATGTCGATCCGTATCCTTATTTTGGGCATTTTATGAATCACTGATATGACCATTGCGCAAACTCTGTATTTAGGCAACCGGCAACCGAGAACGAGACAACGTATAGCCAATTTAGCTGTACGGATCCTCACGCTGGCAAAACAGATACTTATATCAATGAAACTATATATGTTTACAAAGGCTATTCGTCGTATTTGTAAATTAAATAAATGGATACTTATCCTAACCTAAATGCATATATTTAATTTAATGATACTGTGGACTATTAAATTAACATGTAAGTATTCTTAAATAAGGTATACGAATCGTTATTCTGACGATACGTCATTTGAACATACATTGGATAGTCATTCTGACAATATTTTTTCACCGTATATTTTTGTTATTATACGAATATTGAAAATGTTCATATTTACCGTAGTTGAAAAGGTAAACATAAAATATTATGTGAGGTAATAAAAATTAAAAATAAACGTTAATGAAAAAAATAACAAAAAGTAAGTTTACTGTTTTGTTATTCTTTGTACTGCTGTTATACTAGTCTCTTGATAAATCGTTTCTCTCAGTTTTACTCATTTTCTCACTCTCAATGTTATCTTTGTCTTTTCACAGCTCTAGTAAAAATCTCACGAGAACACAGTGTATATAGATATATAAAGTTAACAGTTACCCAGGTGCAAGTTGAGATAACAAAGCGACCGCGATTCGGGAAACTTGAAACCACTGGCAAATCTAAACCAAGAAAACAACTAAAAAATTGGCAACTACTTTTCCCACAGTATATATAGTTAAAGCAATGACAACGACAAAAAAATTTATGTACTTGGTGTAGTCTCGTCATAGGTATACTTGTAACGCCAACTAAAGCTTTAGAGAAAACGAAGTATTATTTTTTTATTTTAAGTAAAAATTATAATTTAGAGCAGACCAGAATACAACGGGACACATGAGTAAATGACAAACTAGTGTGGTATTTAAACAAATTTTTCATTATTTTACAATAAATTGGAAGAAAAAATCTGTTATTTTTTTTAATATATTTTTTTAATAATTTCAAATAGCGAAAAAATTCTTATTTCACATATATACTTCCTAATATTTTGTCCTAATCCAATATGTCCTTAATATTATTTTTTTAAAATTTATCTTTCCATGCATTACTTATTTATAAAAAATTATTTATACCAAGATTTTAAAATTACAAAAAGAAAATAAAATTGACCGTAAAAATAGAGAACAAAACATTTGTATTTACTTTAAGAGCTGGGTCAAGTCTATCGATTTTCACTGGATAAACGTGTGTTTATTGACTGAATAATGATTTCACCAAGAATAAAAGATAAAAAAAACGTATCGAGAGTTACATTATCGTGGGAAAAGAGCCAATAGAACTATTGAGTTCGTGATTTGTGAATAAAAATAATGGGGTCGCTTACACCCACTAGTAATCAATTATTTAAGCTCTTATAGACCAAACGAAAAAAAAAACTTACGTCAATTAATTAACAGTATTAATAATTAATTAAAATAAAATATATATTGTTATTGAAACAATGATAATCACAATAGATATATAATCAATAAATATATAAATTAATAAATAAATAAATGGTAGAGGAATTACGTAGTGTATTGAAACGTACTGGAATATTACTATTGAATTCACAATTATTGAAACCAGAGTGTATAATGAAAAAGCACCACATGATAATTAATTCATCGATGCATTCTCTAAAATCATCATATCCAAACACAGAGTGGGCCCATTCACCATAATCAGACTTGCAGCGGTTGCAATATCATCATGTGTGCTGGACGTAACGCGCTCCAATGAACTTATATATCCACTCGATGTGCGCATATAAATATATATGTAGATCTATACTTATACATACATTAATGTACACATGTATTCATATATATTTATATATGTATATACATACATATGAGTACATGTGCAGAGATTCACATTGATTAACGATCAGAAGTGATTTGCTTCAAATTCAACTCTGTAATCAGCATAATTTCAATACAACTACAATCTCTAATAGCATTTTTTTCAAGTTTTGATTTATCAATAGGTATAATTATTCAGATAACATAATAATATATTTTTGTAAATACAATAACTAGTTAACAAAAAGGAATCAATATTCACGGTTTTATTCTTCAGAGCATAATGGGTTTGATCCCGGCACTGCGTGGTTGAAGCCAGTGATTAATTTCGTGTAAGATTTAAAAATCAATTTAAGGCCATTTCCAGACAGTGCCCCCACTTGTTAGATATTTTCAATGTCTTAACTGTCATAAGCGTATCAAAATTTTGTTAATTGATTAACAAAAAATTAAAACATTAATTGAAAAAAAGACAATGTAGTCATAATTTTGCGGACATTTTAGCCTACAAAGTTAAAAAATTCCAAGTAATTTTTTTTAAATCTATATCTCGGCGAAATGCATTAATTATGTTTTTTAAGTTATTGATCAAATTTTGATACTCTTATGACAGATCAAAGTCATTGGAAATTTTTTAAAAGTGGAGGGGGGGGGTATTGTCTGAGAATGGCCTTAACATAAATTTTACAAAAATCTAGTTAGGTTCATGAAATTTAATTTAAAAAAAATGAATAAATTAATTAAGTTAACTACGATTTAAAATAAAATAAGTAGTTGATCCATAAAAAATTAAGAGTGTACCATAAACTTTTATTAGTATTTCACTGTGTATTATATTTAAATTTAAATGTACATAAATAACAGCAAAGGTGTAATTTGTAGTGATAAAATGTCGAAGTGATGTTTATCTTTACAACGTGAATTTGTTCATAAATAGGCATGTGGAATAGATGTATAAAGGGAAGTAAAGTTATATATGTTGATTGTATGAATATATGTGTGTACATGGATATAAATTTATATTGAGTGTGCATGGTAGCAGTAAAGTCAACGCAACCGCGTCAAATCGATTCTCAGTGCACACGCCAGCAAATGACTTTTATGTCCAGTAAAGCACTGAATGAGAAAGAGATAAGCTCACGGATATTGCATACATAATATACAACTACTTTATCAGACTATATATTTTCTCTTCCTTCATTCGGAAACTTATATTATATGATTAATGAGATTCATTAGCAGTATTCTTTTTGATTAGCAGATGCTTTATTATGTGATGATGTATACCAATATATTAAATATATATACGAAAACTTTTAACTAGTTATATTACAGTAGTTAAGTTGTTAAATCTTTTTTTCTCTTTTGTTGTTTGTAGTCATTATCGTCCTCAATAGATACCTTACTATGGAATTTGTAGTTAGAACACGAATTTTCCATAGGGTTCTAAGCTAATTAATGAACATGGTGTCTATTGTTTGAATATTTTTAACACAGCGTTAGTTTCACATTTAGGAAAAAAAAAAACACATTTTATAACGTTTAGTTTATACACATAAAAAATAATTTTTTGGCGCAAGAAACATTTTTTATCGGTGTTTATTTAAAAAAACGTAATTAGTAATTAGAATGATAACAAAAGTGTTAAAATAAATAGCAATTGTTAAATAGCCAGTAATCTCCTAACGACAATGTTATGTATACAAAGTTTGTCATTGGGAGTATTTAGTGCATCAAAGCGTATCTAAAATAGCCTGATAGGAATAGCTGATACGACGACGGAGCGAGAAGGGAAGAGGAGACAGGAAGTGTAGTACTTGACGGTAATCGAACAATCCAGGATGTAGTAGGGAACACACATGAGACTAAGCAAGCGAACAGTCGGAGGTTTTGCGTTGTAGTAGATATGGCAGCAGTCTAGTTAGCTGCAAGGATAGAGAGCACATTAAACTCCCAGAGGAATCTATCTCTTGCATATGGTCTCTGGTCACAACGCTACAGGCAACACACCACCGGTATATGCAGGGGTCTTGAAACCACGTCCATGTACACACAAAGCCCAAGCTTATGTACACATACATTCAGTTCTATCCTATATCTTCATTTGAGGCTCTGATCTGCTAACCTAACCGTATACCAGAGATCTGCTATGGTTTTACCTCAAGATTCGTCGAATCGTCTCTCTGGACGGATGCCAAGACCTCTATTACATTTCGTCTGATGTTATAAGACTTACTTCTATACTATATATGTATGAACCAGAGTGTTGTTATAGATCTAGATATGCGTGTATGTAGAGGGTAGATGCTGGGCACATATGTTACTCTGTACCCCAAAAGCTATATTCTATGCCAGTAATATAAGCTACGGCACCAAAACGAATTTACAGACGTTCCACATTGCTATATGGATCTCACTACGTTGTTCTTAACCGTGATAAGAAAAAACTACCTCTATAACCTACTACTACCACAAAAATTCGAGTGGAAACGTCTCTACGTCTCACTTGATTGCCATTTTCTACCGCAAAACCTTCACCCTATGCTTACGACGGCTTTTATCCTCACATATTTCTTCATTCATCCTGATTCAATGTTTTATAAACAACTATATACGCTCATGCTATACTTTGCCTTTTTTATAACTCGTAAATTTCACCTACGAGATATGAATAATTAAGTAAATATAAAAGTATCTAAATAATGGATTTTATTGAAACTATATTTTAGCGAAAATTTATGTTAGAGCTAAATGTAGACATCAATCAAAATATTAAGAACGCCACTATTTTATTATAAGCAATGATTTTTCCTGTTCTTCTTACAAATAAAATTTTAATTTATTTTTATAATAAGTTGAGCGTTATTTATTGCTTGTAACCATGTTACATTCTGGAGTATTACCCCAGATTGATTAAAAATATAAATGAATTTATATTATTAATTTAAACGTTACTTTTTATTTTTTTTTTTTATTTCTCAAGGATTATATCACAAATTACAGTAACCATTGTAGAGTTTACTATGGCCAGAGTAATTTTTACCACATGTTTATTCCAATTTCCGTCAGGTGGTCAACATGATCCAGTTTTATGATGACACCATAATATTTCAAACGAGAATAATTTCTCCGTGTATGTAAAGTAATTTGAATATAATTCTAATAACGAAAAATTGAATTTATTTTTAAATTATATTCATGTCCTTTGGCCAGTTCGTGATTGCGTCATCATGATCTGTTAAGAAAAATATGACAAATCGACCTGATTTTTTTTTCGCACTAGCTTAAGATCTTTAAAGAATTTAAGCCTTTTGAATGTCACTACCTTAATCCCTTCACTTTAATCGTACTGAATATATTAAATCTACAATCTATGATTTATTACAATCGGAGCTAACATATTTATTAACTTTGCTGTTTTTATTTTCTACCGAGTACTGGCAATAGCATCGGTGTTACAGTGAGTATAAAAAATAACGGCTTTAAACAAAAAAAATTGTTTACTTAAAAAAATTAAGAATCTGAACGCAAATATATCACGGATTTAGCATTCGATCTTCTAGTAAATCATCTATTAGTTTTAATCTTATTAATTTTAATGAGTAATGCTAGCGGGATAAAAAATAAATATCTAAGTCAATTGTCTCAATAAATGTAGCAATAAAATTTTATAATAGTAGTTCACAAGTGTTATAGATTAACGCCGTCTGTTAGGATATTAGTTGGAATCTTTTGAAACAGTCGTATAAATAGTAGTAGCGTAGATAGAGATAGGTAAAATGGTGAGAATTGTTTGTGCAGATAATTCGAGTCAGCATAGAGTACAGTTGGGTTAGCAAACTATCATAAATTTACGAAACACCAAGCTTACGCCACTATTTCCGCTGTGGTTGCAGAGGAGAATTCACCTACAGTATTGCACAAGAGAGACGTGGCCCAACCTTTGCGCCAGTCCACTCTATACTATAGATACGACAAACCAGAGAAATCTACCCAGAGATATGGTCCAAATCTGCCTTATGCTACTGCTTACTCTCGTAATATAAATGATAATGGAATTTTACTAATTAGAGTAATTTATTTTATTTAAACATTTAATTAGGTAATTAATTAATTAAATTACATTTATTATACTCCGTTTGAGATTTATGAAATTTTTTATTTTTAATTATAATTATTACTGTGTTAAAAATCAGCAAAATTAAAAGGGAAAAATTAAAGTAATAGTAATTAACTCCCTTTTAAAGTTTATTTTACACTAAGAGGGAATTCAAATTACACAGAATCCCATGAACATTTCGGAGATGACGATGAGAGGCCACTTTGGAATAGTTTTGATAAAACACATAACTGAGATTGATTTTCAGTTAAATTTTAATACTGCATTCAATTAGTCACCAACTCTTTGAATAGTTTCTAATAAAAAGTGCTGTACTAATTCAATGTAGACTGAGTAAATATTTGCTGAGAGTTATTTTATAACGATTGGATAATTGTTTGGAACTGACTTACTACGAGACCAATATTAACTGATAAATCCTTTGGTAAATAACTAAAAACTATTTTATTCACAACATTGAGTATTAATTACAAATCATTAGGATAAGAAAATTGAGAACATCCAAAAGTGCAAATCTCATATGACAGAAAGTAATATATAATAGTACAGTCGAAGCTCTCTAAAGTTGCCCTCCCTAAAGTTGCTAGGATATGCTCTCTAAAGTTGCTTGGATTTTCTCCCACTCATCTTTTTACTAGACGAATCAGAATTCAAGATTCTGGCGCGCAATTTAAACATCTATAATTTATTGAATACATATTCTGTTATGCGAAATAGTTATCCTAGAAATACAATTTTTTTATCATTAATAAAACTGTCCGAGCAACTTATAATTAATGAACAAAAGTATTTTCGATATGTAATAAATTTTGTTAGTTTATTTTTTCAAATTTCGGGTCGGTAATTAGAAAAAAATTTTTCGTCATTGCAAATAATAGTTCAGTCAATGCATCAAATTAGTGATTATTTAATAAACTCTAAGTATTTTCAATTATATTTCTTTATTATTTATTTATTAATATTAAAATAATTTAAAAATCACGATTTGAGGTTAGCCTTAACGCATGTGTATCACACGATTTGTTTTGATTTTATTACGCATCGAAACGCGCATAGGGGAATCAATTATCCTAGCGAGAATGCAGAGTAGGGAGAAGGGGAAAAAGCAACTTTAGAGAATGGTCCTATACGGAGAGAGCAACTTTAGAGAGCTTCGGCTGTACATATCATAGCGAGTGGGCTAAGTGAGTTTTTATACGGGAAGCACAATGTTTTTAACACGAGTCGTAGGTGCACACGCACGAGCGCATCGGAAACAAGTGCTAAGAACATTTTGCGGTGGCGGATAATGACAGCCCACATACTATGCACTATACTTTGGTCCACAAATGTCTGATTTTTACGAATTATTATACCAGCAAAGTAAACCCTAAATCAGATGGGATTACACATGATACTAGTTCTTGACTGCGTTCACCACTCATTTTTTAATTGTTGCATCAAGTTGATGAATTATATCTCTCAAACAACCATCACTTGCATGACTTAATTACAAAATCTAATAATTTATATATTTATGAAGTTGGTTTAATTCTTAAAGCCCACTCGTGTTTTTTCTTAGACGTCACCATTTTTTGTACTATTGCAACGCTAATGTTGCCGTCACTCAATCGAAAAGAAAAATAGTAAAAAAAACATGTGTCAGCACGTTGAAATAAATCGCTGGCTTTCAACTTAATTTATTTATAACAATTGAACTAGAAGGATTCAAATAATAATGATCAATGGAATTCAGTTCAATAAAAATCAAAAGCTAATGGTAAGTAAAGAAATCGATTACCGAGATTTTGCCAAGCCATCATGTCGAGTCGCATACTGACCGACTGCAATAAAATTAAATTTCTTTTAAAAAAAATTCAATTGATCGATTTTAAATAGCACGATGTAAAAAATTGGGAGTGGTTATGGATTTTATTTCGATCCAGGAATTTTAAAAAAATCACTCTGCATACCGAGTTTGTTTTTTCAACGGAGTGATTTTGGAGTGATGTAGATTTTACTTAAACCCATATTTACTCCGATTCGGAGTTTTAATATTGAGATATACTTCTATTGGGAGTGAATTTCACTCTGAACCGAAATTTCAATATTAAATTTAACTTCCCTTCGCAGTAAATTTCACTCCAAGAGGATTAAATAAATAGACAGTCATCTGATCTGCATTCACTCCAGATTTACTCCGCTAATTTTTTAATACTTTTTGTTTTAGCACGATCTGATGATAATTATAACTTAAATTTTCAGCGTGTATTTATATTCGGTTATTTCTGCGGCCTTGCAGAACTTTACACGGTTAGTTTAGTGTGGATCGGTGGTGTGAAATTTTTCGGTATGAGGTATCGAATTATTGAATTATTCAAAGGGTGTATACATATTCTGCGCATCTACAAATATAAATTCTCTAAAACTATTATAATTTTACATGACAGGTGATGTTAACTTTTTATTTATACCCTAAAAATTCAATATCACAAGTACTGAAATTTTCACATCATCGTTTCAAAATTCTCACACCGAACAATTTGCATCACACCGGAAACCATAAATTATTTACAGAGAGTAGTCATGCGATCATACGAATTATCAGTTAGTCATCGACCATTGACTGTGTTGTCGTATTTTCTATTTTCTCTTGTAATTGAAAGTTAACTTTGCACTCAAACGAATAATTATTATAAAAATTATTTTTTAGTGCTCAGAGAAAATATGATTTTTATTTGAAATATCTCAAAATATGGCTGTTGAAGTTGCTAGGGAGTTTCTTTCTAAGTTACAATGTGTGCTCAGTAGTGTGGTGTGTGTTTAATATTTGCATAGGATAAGCACCTTGCAGACACATACAGCGTGTTGGAAAATTGTATTGTAAGAGAAAAGCTTGTCATTTAATTTAGGGGAGCAGACACGTTCAGAAGATATATGTATAAAAGATCGGCTGCAGTAGTGGCTTCTATTATATATACTACAAAATACCAATGAAAAATAAATATTTTGATTACAGGGGGTCATATTATTGGAAAAATGTTGATGGTACGAATTTTTTTCAGTAGTTGTATATATTTGTCCTCAAATAAATACTCGATATTCATATGATCCAAACATGAAAAAAATTTTATTTTGGGTGAATATTCCTTCTAAAAAATTTAAAAAGTAGATTGTTTTGTGCTAAGAAAGTCTTTTTAAAATCAATCTTTTCGATTTCGAATCTATGAATTGTAAAAAATTTTTATTAATATTTTTGGATAAAAATTTGTTAGATTAAATTTAGATTTGAAATTTATTTGTAATTTCTAGAAACCCATTTTGTTTCTTTATAGCTTTAATTAATAAAAAAATTTTTAATATGATTGTAATTAAAAGTGATAGCGAAAAAGTAGAAAAAATAAATTTATTATTTCGAATCCATAATTACATTGAAAATTATGAATATATAAATGTGAAATAAATTCAAGTGGATAAAAAATAAAAAAAAAAGCTACGGTGGTTTGGAAAATGAATAATAACCAAAAAAAACATAAATAATAATGATGAGAAGGAGGTGACGCATAGAAGTGGAGCAACGACTGAAGTAAAATGAACCATTTCTCAAAGAAGGAACAGCGTTAGCGAAAGGTAGAGTATAATGAATAAAAAGCAAAGAGCACAGGGCTGGAAAAAGATAGAATAAGAAAAGATGGAGTAAAAAAAGTTGAAAAAAACAAACGTTGATGAGATGTAAAAAATGACCGAGTGCGCGTACTTATACACAGAATTTCTTACCACTGTCTTGAATCTTTTATTACAAGAGTCTATCTTATTTATCGTCATAAAAATATCAAGAAAAATTATGTCATATTGTATTATTTGAAAAATATTATTTTTCCGACTTCCCGCAAAGAAAATTGAAAATTTTTTTTTAATTTAGAAGTTATTGTTTTCATATGCTGACATTTCAAGGCCTAGGATGCTATTCTGATTCTTTTCAGAATAGCGTCCGAATGTGGGTGTGTATCGAACGGCTCGGCCGTTTATGCAGCAATTGAAAGGATTTATTAGCCATAAAAATTGACCCAGATTTTAAATTAATTTTTCATGTAAATTCAGAGGGTTCAAAAATCTTTGAAAAAAAATGATTTAGTTTTTTTAAAGTACTAGCATTGACTTGATTAATTTCAAAAATAATTTGTTCGCATTCTTGATCAAATAACTTGAAAATTTCTGAACAAAGTGACTAGAAAATCATACTTTCTATTTCGATAATCATCAGTGATTGCTGCAAGAATCCTCATGATCAATTTATTAGTTTTGACGATAATTCAAAATTAAAGAATAACCACAAATTCTCACTTTTCTACATTAAAGTAAGCAGTATAAATTCAAACTTTCAAAGAATCTGGGGAAGAATATTTAATTATCGAAAAGTTCAAGAACTTATAAATACTCATCGAGCTCGGAAATAGCGGAAAGCTTTGAGGTCAACCCTTGAGTCAACCGTTTTTTCGATTTTTAAATAAATAATAAAATATTGAATACCAAAAATTATAATCACAAAAACGAAATAATATCAGTAATTAAAATATCTGTTGTGATAAATGATAAAAGAGATACGGATGTCATTTGTTCTTGTAGACAAAATCAACAATGAACTATTTATACAGCCCAACAAAAGCGGAAGAAAGTTCAGATGAGAATTTACCCTCGTACTTGAATTGTAGTACCGCTGGGTCTATTCAGTGATGAAGAAAAACGAATTATTTTTTTAGTGTATTGAGTAGAATCAGTGATGTTCGACTAAAATTTTGTGTATTCGTGTTTCAGTGTAGTTAAAATATGTTTACGGTAGTGGTATGTATTCACAAGAGCGAATAAAAGCAAGGGCAAATCTTACAATAGTCCAATTCAATTTTACGGAATCAAATAAAAAAAAATACATATATATTTGTTGAGTCATTCAACACACCATTAGGCCAGGAATGTTTTTACTTTTTTTTTTTTTAATATGTTATCGATAATGTATAATCATAAATGAACGGTAAATGGAAAAATTAATTTATTTTTTGGTAACGGGATTATTCGGAAAATTAAATCGATTCTTTTCTAAAAATAACTCGAAGTAATTTTGATACTTAAAATAAGTTATTCAATATTATGAAGAGTTTTAAACTAAAAGTTAATCTGAAAAGTTTGTTTAAAGTTTTATCAATAAAAATTATTTGCTTTTATTAAGAACGATGTAAATTTGTCAAATGCATGACAGGACGTGAGAGATTTGTGCAATTATTTAAAGGATTCAAATGGCAAAATTTTGTTCCCAGGTCTATTTAAATTTATAACGGATGTATGTTAATAATGAGATTACATTTTATTAATTAAGATGAATCGGTAGTTTTAGATCAAATATTAGTTGTCACTTGATATGCATGATATATGTAAAGAACAGACTTTTATTGTAAATTATGAAACGAAAAGAATGTAAATCGATAGAATTCAGTAAAGAGCACACACGGTCTATGTACTCTCTCTTCAGTTTATCGATTCGCGTATTCGTCGTTGTAAAACCTTATCTCCGTGTACTGCGACAGGAATTGGAATGAAATTTGCATAAAGCAGTAATACCTCAGCCAACTCAATTTCAGCCTCTGAAAGTAGCGAACGCTATACACTATACACATTAAATTATGAAAAAATAAAAGATGAAAAAAAGAAAAACACTTATGATAAATATATATATATATATATTTGTGAGAAAGAGTATTTCAATTCTTAATTATCTATTGATTTAATTTACTCAATTTGCTATTTAAATGCAAATTTTTAATATACCGAAGTTTATGATAACATCAAAATTTCGATCATAACAAATTCCAAGATTCCAAAAAAGTTCAACATGTGGAACTTATAAACTTGAGACAGATCAGAACTTTCTGTAGAACTTTTCTTGAACTTCGGTAATTTTCATAGTAAAAATAAAGTTCATTTAAAACTTTTTATGAGCGAATTTAGCATAAAAAAAGTACATTTATAAAACAGCTTTCTCAAAACGAATTTCTACTACGTTTTACCCTCTTTCCGAAAAAAGTTGTCATTGGGTACCAATAGCCCAATAAGAATAAAAAAACGTTCATAAAAAATTCTAAATTAGAGGTTTTTAAGCTTTTTTGGAACCAGGTTAAATTGTAATAAACATGTTTTAAAAATGTCTTTCAACTCAAATATCCCTCTTCTAAAATCCTCGATGAACTGTTTTCTTTTTACTATCAAAATTACAAAATTTCCACTCGAAGTTCTAATCTGTCTCAAATTTAGAATTTCTATATGTCGAAATTTTTTTGAATTTTTTTTTTCAGAGGAAGTACAATCAATTAATAAGAAAGGTAAAAAAGTGACCCGGAAACATTATTTTAGTTCTAAAGAGATATACGAAAATTTTCCGTAGTTGAATAAATGATTGAAAAAAAAAAATATACGAAAATCTACTGTGTACTTTAATCAACGCAAATAAATGGAGTTTGACTTCAGCATAATAACAGACTTTGTTCAAATATGTAGTACATGAAAACAAATATCACCATAAAAAATTAAAAATAATTAAACAAAATTTATTAAACTCACAAAGTAATGTGTAATATTAAATAAACGACAGTCTCAGTTAGTTACGAAAATATTACTCTCATTACATCATGAAATGTTCAAAAATTCATGGAGCAAGACTTGTAGCAGGCAGGGTAATCTAGAAAACTTCATTTCGTTCCTCATCTTGGTTATGACATTTTCAACTAACACTCACCCGTTTATGTACATCTACATACATAAAATTCGTATATTCACATGTATATCACATAAGTAAAATGTATGAATAATACGTGCCTTCAAGCTCATTTCAGAGAGAATAAAGAGAAAACTTTATCTAGATATCATGAGTATTAACTTTAGTACGTTTTTTTTAAGTACATAGACTTTTGTTTATACATAAATATATGTATATATTTTATGGTTGATGTAATATATGTATTTAGTGATGATTTGTGAACATAACAAATTCATGTGTAATTTTAGTATGACTGTAAACCACAAATACCATACTCGGTTTATTGAACATTTATCAACAAATCGACTAAACATTTTGAGGGAATAGAAGCTTCGATGTAAATAACTACCACAACCCTTTACTTGACATTCTAAAGATCGATTGAACACATGACTTCTAAAGTGGTCGTATGTAAATACTAAGGTCGATTTAGGTCTGACTAAACACACATCATTACTACTGAGTATTTGCATAATTACCTATTTATTATTTACATAATAAATTTATTACTTATTTTGAACTTTATTCAGGTGACTTTATTAAAAAGGGGTAACTACGACACAGCCGTGTAGTAAAAAAAAAATAATTGCTCTAAATACGATCATTTTTTGAAAATTAATCGGATTTTTTCATATTTTCGACTGTTGAAATTAGAACGAGTTCGAATTAAACTTAAATTACATTTAATTTAATTCTAAAAAGATTAAATTTAACGTGGCTTTACTTCCATAATTGATTTTCAAGAGTCGATCGTCATATAGAAACTATTTGGTTTGTAATGCTATTAAACCGGGTTATTGAGGTAAGGTTATATTTGGGAAATTTCTGCAAACATGATGTAAGAGCATAAGTTATAGGATACTTCAGCGGTACAGTTTGAAACGCAAACTGCCCTCAAACAACACGCTCGATGCCAATCACAAAACTTATATTGTTTAACCTCATTCAATCAGACTGGTACCATATCCACTAATTTTAATCGTTTTATTTGCTCTATTTATATAAAATATGATTGAATAATAATTGTTGTCTATATTTTTTACAAAAATTATTTAGTGGGCCAATGCACTTGAGAATTTTTATTTGAAAAAAATATTTAGAAAATGGTAATTAGATTTTGACTAATTAAAGAATCAGAGCATCAGAAAAAAATTTTTAGTTAAACTGAGAGGATAAAACGTTTATACCGAACTATGAAATAAAATTGATCTGTAAATTTTTAAAGAAAAAAAATTTGATAATTATTTTGGGGGTGCTACATTTGTACACTGCAAAAAAGCGGTGTTAAATTTATGCGTTGTTCTAGAAGACTTCTCTGAATCCTAGAGAATTGCATTAGAAAATCTAGACCAAGGGCTCGGTACTCGAAGAAAAATCTGGGGAACGGTTGGCCCTGCAGGCCATCAGCTCTAAAATTTCCCGCTATTTTCGAGTCTGAACATCATTCGTGAAAATTTAACACCGAAAATTTTAACACCTACATCACCTGGAGTAACCCTAGTTTTTTTTTACAGTGTATCAACTCATATTTAACTTCTGCTTTTTTTTTATATTGATTTTATTCTAGAACAATGTCTCACATGGATAAAAAATGTTTAAGCCGATGAACCGAAAAAATATTTCACTGAAAGTAAAATCTGACAGCATAAATTTGTATGTTTCAAATTTAATTCAATTTTCTCAATAAATGTACTTTATGTAAAAGTAGAGCCAAGAATAAAACATACTAACACATCGCAGAGTGTTTCAGTTTGAACCTCTTTCTTGTGTCTTACAAAATTCATTCAACATTAAATTCAACCGGATAAAATAAAATAAAACATATTTCAGCTAACGTGAACCATGTTTTTTGACATTATCCATTTTCACCGCATACATTTCAAATTTTACTTTTCTTTCCCCATTTATTTTTTTTTTTAATAAAATCAGATTACTATCACACCGAGAGAACCTGTTAAATTTATTATTCACGTCTGATACATTTATGTTCTAAAATAAAATTAGAAACACAAATAAAAAATTTAGATGTATGTGTATTTTAAAAATGTCAATAATAATAAAAGTCACTGTAAATTTAATTTAAGATTAATATTTTTTTACTCTATCTGAGCTTCTACTTTGTTTTTTTTTTAGTTCGTTATAAAAGTATACTTGAAGAGATTGTCAAATACACCCGTTACGTCTATAATGAAAATTCTATTAAATTTTATTTTCAATTTAAATTTAAATTGTACTTACTAAAGTAAATATATATAAATTAAATTTATATAATATGTCTCAATCAATTGAAAGTAAATTATTACATCACAAAAAAAATATATTTTATACTAGTTGATTTGATTATTTTTAATACAAGCTTTTGAATGATAATTTAAAAGTTATTGTAAAAAAAAATTTTTTTTCAACGACAGCTGAAAATTTTTCCTGTTTACTTTGAATTTCGGTAAAAGTAAAAAGATTTAACGTATTTGAGTTCCCGAAAACTTTATATTCCCTTAAGTACTCCGCCCCCCCCCCCTCCCCCATAAGAGAACGTATGCTTGGATTTATTTATTTCAATTCTACTGACTTATTTTCAATATAAAAATACTAAATGAGTGAATGAAAAAAAAAACGTAACGATTCCTTTGTAATGCAAATTTACTGATAATTTAAAAAGTGATGTACGTAAGACCGTTTAACAATCCATGAGGCGTTAAGGAAAAATGAAAAAAACATAAAAAATTGAGTAAAAAGCAGGTAAAGTAGTATAAGAATTAGAAGAGTAAGAAGAAAAGTCATCTCTTCTCGCCCTCAGCTTTTCTACTCAA
Source organism: Microplitis mediator (assembly GCF_029852145.1). Taxonomy (NCBI): domain Eukaryota; kingdom Metazoa; phylum Arthropoda; class Insecta; order Hymenoptera; family Braconidae; genus Microplitis; species Microplitis mediator. The sequence continues at coordinate 24,145,596 of NC_079969.1, forward strand.
GTCTATTTTTTATTATTCTTTTCCTCCATTCGTATACCCTTAGACTTTCTCACATAATCGCCGTCTTTTCGCCATAGCTAAGTTGCTTTTGTCTCTCAAATTTTTTTCTAGTCTTTTTCCACTACCGCTATTACGACTATATTACAATTTATATATATATATATATATCCATACATATTCAAACGCCAAGTTAATTTTCTTCCTTTGGACGTTACAACCTTTTTCTTTCTTACTTTATGTTTTTTTATTTACAGTAATTATTTTTGATATTGACTTTTTTTTAGTAAAAGAAAAAAAATAAATCCTCAGTATCACAAGGTTGATTTATTGCATACAAAAAAAAGTTTCATTACACAAAAAGCTTTATGTACAGCTATATTGTTATTTATTTAAACCAAGGGAACTTTTTTTTATACGGCAATTTCACATTTTATAGGCTGCGATATCCCACAGTCTCATAATTTTACTACCATATCCTCACTTATCTACATTTTATTCGATAAACAGTCGACTAAAGAAAAAGTTAACGCTTAAGAAAATTGCTTTATCCTTATTCTTGGCAACATTAAGTGTTATATTTTACCCTGACACTTTGAACGATACTGAAACTTTGTCGGAAAAAGGAATTTAAAAAAAATTTCTAATTATTTTTAAATGAAAAGTATAAATTGTTTCCAATATCATGAAATATTTCGAGTTTAAGAAAAAACAATAAATTGGGACATAGTAAAAATAAAAAAAAGATGAAAAATGAAGAAAAAAAAATGATAAAAGTGTGAACAAATGATATTAGCTAGTTGTCTTATTGTTGTGAAGTCATCCGTTGTAGAGGAGCCAAGAGAACTTGACACTTTACGTGCCGTATCCGGGGAAACGAAGCCTTGCGTCTGTTTGTCTCAATCTTTTTTATTTTTCTTCGACTTTTTCTTTTTTTTTTTATTATTTTTATTTCTATTCCGTCTTTTATTACTGAAGAGAATGTGAAGAAGAGAATAAGAGAAATAAATATTGTAGCGATAGTAAAAACTAGGGGAAACAGGAAAAAGAAAAACCATTAGTGATCTTTTTCGAAGACCCTTGAAGCTGGATACTTTCTGTCCATCGTCGAAACACGATCTCAGTTCTAGACAGCTTTTCGAATAACATGTCTTTTGAATTCCACTCGATAAGAAGCTTTTCTTACGTCTTCTGCAGTTTACAAATCCAAGAAAATTATTGTTCATTATAATTTTTTTTTAGTTTTGTTTCTTCATATCGAATTTCACGATTCATTTGATTTTATTAAATGACAAAAACATTTTATATAGATCGTTAAAATTTTTCATAATCGACTAGAAAACTTGTTTTTCAACAAAATTCTTAAGATTCTTAAGTTGCTCAGAAAAAAGTTAAAGAAAAAAAAAATTCGTCACGTACAAAACTGTTTGTCAGAACATTCAGCAGAATCAACGACATACTTTCATTTCATTTATTTTTCATTTTATTTGGGACAAAGTTGATTCTACTTTCAAGTGAATAAAGTGTGCAAAGAGATGGGCGAGAATAGATAATAATACTTTGGAGTAATCAAGAAAAGTGTAAAATGAATATTTTATACCATCTTTAAAAACATCATTTTCTCACTTTTATTTGTGGTCCATTTTATAAATCCGTATTTACTTACACTGATTACTTGAAAACACTGGAAATTTGAAACTCCATTACTTTACTTTTAATTAATTATATATATTAATGTATACACATATACATACATTATTATGTATTTATCTTTACCATAAGTTGTTTGGGTTTTAGTCTCCTTAAATTTCGTATTAAAATGACTAAAAGAATTAATTATATTTTTTTCACTTTCTTAAGTAATTAACGAGAAGTAATAATAAAAAAAAAGTATTATGTTTATTGCTATAAAGTTGTTGTGGTTATAACAAAGTTTAGTATCTAAAACTTTTCCATTCATACCGTAACAAAGTTGAGAATCATTATGTTCGTAATTTCAGTAACGCTTTTGATAACAACACTATATAACCGTACTTACTAAAGCTCAAAATATGCCAACAGTTAACAATGGGCAGTTACGTAATTATATTTTCGTCGTTTCGCTTTGGTATTTCTACAGGAATGAGAATACACAGTAAGATAAATGTATTAAATAAGTTTTTTTAAAAAATTTCTCAGTCATTTAGTATTTTAATGATGATAAATAATACAGAAAATGTTTGGAAAGTCTAAAAGTACACGGAAAGAAAATTATGGGAAGTTTTGCTATGCATTATGGGAATGGTTCCCATAATGGTATGGGAATAGTACCTATACCACTATAGGGATGGTTCCCATATATTATAGGAACCATTCCCATAAATTATAGGAATGATTCCCATAATATTATGGAAAGTATTCCTATAAATTATAGGAACCATTCCTATAATTATAGGAATCATTCTTATAGTGTTATGAGTATCATTCCCATAATTATAGGAACTATTCCTATAATTATGGGAAACATTCCTATAATTATAGGTACCGCTACCATAATTTATGGTCGTAATTCCTATGATGGTATACGAAAAAATTTTACAAAATTATGGGAACCGCTGCCATAATTTTCTTTCCGTGTACACGCTTCAACTGCTCATGTTGTAATATAAAAGCTAACCTTGAAAAGAAAATAAATTTTTTAAAATTGAAAGAACTTTATGCGAGAATTTCCCGAAACGGTGGCTATTTTTGACAGAGAAGTCCACCTAAATGCTTTGCATTTGAGGTGTGCAATAACTTGTACTCTCCATTATTATTGTATTTGAATTAACATAACTCTGAATGAAACTCTTATTTTAATGGATACCTTAATTCAAATCAAAATCCGAACACAAAAATAAGATAATACTTTCATTTAAACTAAAACTGCCGATTTAGCCGAATTTAATACTTTTGAGGCTCCCAAAAAAAGAGTAATTACGTAGTGTTAAAAAAAATTAAATAATTAAAAAAATGGTTTTAGATAACACACAATTTTTATGAAGCCTTAAATATGTGATGTTCACAGTACTAATTTAGTCGAGTTATTTTTATCGATTATTTTCCATCGAGTTTATTTAGAAAAAAAAAAAGTCGACTTTGCAGACATCGTAAATTGAATATGCATATCGCTATCAATGCACTATCGAAACAATCATATTGTCGTTAGTAAAAGAGTACTAAATAAAGTTTTCACACTTCAAAAGCGTGAGTAGCGTAGAGTGTTCTATTTTCGTTTAAAAATTTTTTATCTACCCATTTGCGTTAAATTGTATCTGCAGTGCATTTTACCCTAAAACGATATAAAAAAGTCTATTATGACCGAAAAAAATGTTTTTATTAGTAAGTCCGATTCAATATTGTCAAGTCAAGTCAATACTGTTAATTTACAAAGTTTGCTTCGTTAGTCTAATTAGAATCGGCCACTGTGTGCTTACAAGACTTTGCTTTGATGACCACAAGCTTATAATTAGTTGAGTCGAAAACGATCTAATTTGTGGTTTGCAAACAAAAATTTCAAAAATTATAAGAAAATAAATATATTTTTTGATATTTTATTTTGTCCAAGCTCGTTATATTTTTAAAATATAATTTAAATGTTAATGAAAAACAAGTGAACACACTTAGTTGATGAAACGAATAATTATAACCTGTATTTAAAAAATACTCAAACATTTTTCGTGTGTAATCATAAACTAGTATGACTATATAACTATTATGTAGTGGTCTAATAAATTTGACGGCTTAAAATTTCCATTTGAGGTCAAGAAGTCATGATGACGACGTCGACGAGAAACGACGACAACGACAACGACACAGAGTGCCATCAACGATTATACAATTGGCACTTTGGGACATTGTTCAATGCGAATGACATGCACTGGAGAACGTTCTTGTCAGCATATATGACTGAGCAACAATAAGCCTCTCGGTAATTATACCACACACCATTTCCAGCGCATTATGCCAAGCATATAACATGTGACGATACTGCTGCTACTAATACTATTACTACTAGTCCTACTACTACTACTACTACTACCATTACTATTACTATTATACTTATGCCGTATGATGGGTACGATATAGCACAGACGTCATATATGTATCATCATCTGAATTGTTATTGAGAATTATGTATCGATTTATATATGAATAATATACATATATATAAACGTGTATCGACGGCTATATACGGTCTAATAATCAACTCCGTTAGCTATTTCTTTATAAGCCACCTTATGAATTTATTCAGATTTACAATTACTAGATGATTGTACATTATCGTTTATAAAATGTTTAGTGAAAAACTTTATGAGGCCGACATTAGACATTGCATGGCGTTATAATTTTGAGCATTTATTACATAAAATACCGTAGGCAACTGCACAGTAAAAAATATTGTGTATTTGTGTCAAAAACGGTTTGTGTTAAAAATTGTAGTGTGTTAAACTAACACAAAGTTTGTGTAACTTTATTTTGTAACATGAAAAATGTGTTGTACACTCTTTATTAACACATTTTGTGTGTTACTGTGAAATTCTTCGCGCCCTCTTGTGGTGATATTTTAACATAATCTTTGTGTTAAAAAGGGGTTACACAAAGTTTGTGTCGAAATTTCAACACAAATTTCGTGTCAACCGTTTTAACACACAAACTGTGTTGATTTTACACAATATTTTCTACTGTGTGATGACATCGAGAATACTCGATAATTATCTAAAATCCTAGGATCTAATTTATGAAAAAAATTAATAATAAATGATTGAAATGAAATATTTATTGTGAATGCAATGAGATAAGAGTAAAATTAAAAATTGTAATGGTTAGACTACATTAATGACGTTAGAGTATCTCTAATGAAGAGGAAAAACTGTACTTGGGTAAGCGCTGAGTGTGGAACTATAAATAGGGCTTACTGTATAGTAGATGAGATGGAAAGAATACGAGAAAAAAAAGAGATGGTAGTAATAGTAACAATAGTATTTAGTAGGAGAAGTAGCAGTAGTAATAGTAGTAGTAGTAGTAGTAGTAGTAGAAGTAGTAGTAGTAGTAGATGTGGTTGGTTGCCATTAGGCAACTACCAAGGGAAGTGTTCGCAAGAAAACCAAGGCTTTTTTCCTTAACGAGAAGTCTTTTATATAGAGCGCGAGAACGAGTTATTTTCTGATTATACTTCGGCCAAGTACAATGCAACCTTAATGATTGTTTATGAGCAATTTTTTCCAATTATTATTCTTTAGGATTATGTGATTTTAGCATTTCATTGAAATGCATGGAGTCAGAGTTATCGAATCAACCCAATGTATGCATGCGGGTGTATAGAACATCATTAAATTTACAGACGATAGATTTTCGATAATAAGTCAATGAGAATGGTAATGAATGAACAAATTTTATGAAACCGGCATTCCATTTCAACGATCAATCACCAAAAAGAGTGATAATATTGTTACACTTTGCCAGTTATTCAACCTAGTTTAATTAATTTTGTTAATGTATTTAACTTGTTTGAATTCGATAAAACCGGATTATGCATTGTGTGAAGGAGTTTTGTAGGGTGTAACTATTTATAGAAATCTAGATCGGAAATTCAATTATTACTTCATTTTTTTATGCATTGATTTTTTTTTGTTATATATAGTTTCTTTTTTTTTAGCTTTCTGATCCTGGTAATTCAATAAACGCCCATTCTGGTAAATCCAATTTTTCTTTTATTGCCACAATCACTATTTGGCTTCTCACCTCCCTCTTTAACGATGTAGATATTTATATCCTCTAATAATATCTAAAGTATTTGACGTAATCGTCTTATTGGTTTAGATTATAGCACGTACTTACAAAATATTATTTCTAATAAAAAGTATGTATTGAAAGCTCATTTCAACAGGAAGCTTATTGGAAATAATTAAGAAATAAATTTATCGTTTTTGTGAAATTTAATTTTAAAAATTGTTGAGTTAAACATTGGAGCTACCATTAACGTGTCACTAATTGAGATATTTATCTGAAGATATTATTCAAGTAACTGTACAATTAGCCTGATCGACAGGATTTAATAAATTTTGCATCTAATTACGGCCATCGTTATATAAGTAACCTAAAAATTTTATGTCGATTGCCTTTTTAGAACTAAAACTACACCTTATTAATATTTGAAAAATTTAACATGAAGAGTAATGCAGAGCCATATATTTAACGTGTTGCAATCACATAAAATCATCTTATTTTGTTTTTTCTTTTGCAGGGGTTATCAGATATTTTCGGCTAATTTTTTCCGGAAACAAAATCTCTAAACACAGAATACAGACCCCACATTGATACACTACTGTCTAATCTAGCGAAGTCCGCTTTGATTGTTTGATACAATTCGTTTGTTTAAGAGAAAAACTCGGCTAAAGTTACCATTTACTGCGCAAGAGCAACAAAGATAGTACCGTTCGTGGACTTGAGTGTAATGGAGAGAAAAATGTGAACCCCGTTTTAATTAACAGAATTTCAAGTAAGATCTCAGAAAATGAGCAAATTTATTTGAAGTATTAATAAAAAAAAAACGAAATTTCGAGCCGTTGTGTAGAAACTCAGAGGCTTCGGGTCTACAAGATGCCCACCAACAAAGGACAGCATCAAGTATAAAGTTGCTTACGGTATCTATATACTGCTGTGCGGCTACAAAACAGAACTTTTGTGTTATACATACTGTAGCACAACAACTACAGTTGTCTCATACGGAAAATTGCCTTTACTGCCTCTACTATAGCAACATAACAAATGATTTTCTTGCCATAATAGTCGTTTTGGATTAAAGGCAACTCTTCAGTTGCGAGAACAATACCTTAATCATTAAAGTATAGTATATTCTGTTCTCATGATCCTCATGACTAATCGATACTGGATTTTGTGTCGAACTCTCTAGAGTGCGCAACAGGTTGTAAGGAGTAGGGATAATTGACCATCAAAGTGGGGATGAGAGCGGCCCCAGAACTTTCGAGCCTTATTGAATACCATCAGTTCAAAAACTGTAGTGACTAGATCAAGTCATGTTGTTCACAAGAGAAATCAGTCAAAATAAAAAAACAGTTATTTATAAACAAAAAATGGAAATTGACCATTTATCACCAACATATATTGTCTACTGTGTTAGTCGCAAGTGCATAATAGAAGGAAATATGGACATCAACACACAAATAAAATTTCAAAATACTGATACACCGATACTACTTTGTGCTATTTTTATAAAAGATAAAAAATTCATTAACTATCTTTTGAAAAATGGAGTTGATGTTAACTACAACAGTGTATTTTGGGGAAGCGCTCTACATCAAGCTGTTAAGATGCAGATGCCTAAGACAGCAAAAAAATTAATCAAAGCTGGTGCTGAAGTGGATGTACGTGAAATAAAAAGGCCCAACCTCACGCCATTACATATAGCTGTTGAAAATAATTGTTACGAATTAGCCAAGCTTCTAGTCAAACATGGAGCTGACGTCGACATCTTATCTCCAAATAAACCTGTACTTGGAGTTTCACCATTGCAACTAGCTATCAATAGTAAAAAAGACAAAAAAATTATTAACTTAATGCTGAAAAATATCAAAGGGTCACGAGGTAAACTGAACTATCGTACGTTAAAATTGTTACAATATACTTGAATTTTTTGTACCAAAATTTGTCATTTGTTCAAAACACTGTTACGCATATTGTTATTTAAGATATTTAAATTAATTATTGTACGTATACTAATCATAAAAATAATTGTTTAATTAGTATTAATGTAACAAATTTTATATTGAGAATATTATTGAATTTAATAAATATTTTTATACTTAAATCAAAAATTTGGCTCTTTATTATTTATATAGTAGCAGTAATGAATCATTAATTTTAAGTATATTTAAAGTCTCATTACAGTTTACGACAAAATGTGTGTATTCGTAATCCCTTTGAATTTCTTAAGCTTCTTAGATTATAGAAGTAATGTCCTATGCCATATATTAGTAATATGATGTCAGAGGTATTAGTCGCAACCGAACCGTCATTAAAATTGAATACCAATATCTTAATCTCTTTTCACGAAACCAATATTTTAGGTAATTAACAGATTTGTAATTTAAATATCGTTCGTTTCTCACTTTTAGTAATCAGTTAATCTTCATAATTTGTTTACTTTATCAATTTTTTATAAGAAACAAACATTTTTTTTTTTCAACGAAACTGACATTGATTTAAAAACTCTGAAATGTCATTTAAAATTTTCGTTATTGTTGAATATCAAAAATAATAATGATAATAGTATTAAGTAAAAATGTGAAAAGATATTGATTCAAGTTCAATTTTCAAAAAATATAATATTTAGGTATAAAATTGATAATGATTTATTGTAGAGTCAAAATTATTTTTTTTTCAAATTTAAGTGGATGCTTCTAAACTCGGTCATCGGAGCATTGTTATTTTTCAATTTTACGCTATAAAAATTGAAAATTTTCAAATAGAGGAAGTTATAGGTGTCCGTCCGATTTTAGAAAATTGAGTTTTCATCAGATCTTGACGTTTGGAGATCTAAGGAAGCTATTCAGACCATTTTCAGATGGACGCGTGTGAGTGTGTGTGTAAACTTTTTTGTCTAACGATATCTTTGGAACGAATCAACCAATTTGGGCGGCAACCAAAAGAGATCACCAAGACAGAACTCATTAGATTTTGAAGTCGATCGGTCGAGTAGTTTACGAGTTATACAAATAATATATAAAAAAAATTTTTGGGATCGTAATCTACATGTTGTAGGTTGTAAAAACAAAAGGAACCCAAATGAAAAAAAAAGTAATAGCGCATTTTGTTATCTTAATTTTAGAAGGTCATAAGCTAAAAATTTTCAAATATTTTTGTAGCTCCATAGAATTTGAATCTTCATAGAAACAAAAAAATTTAACTCTTTGTGTTTCTTATTTTTATTACTTATTCAAGTTACTGAGGCCAATGAAATTTTTTTACGTCAATTTGGCTTTTATTTGACCTCCATCCATTATAATATAAATGAATTGCTTAACAATGCATATAGATATTTATAAAATTTACTGCATAAATATGTGCTTTTATTGATTTACGTATAAATAAGAATAATAATAGGATCAATTTATTCCAATTTAATTAACGTATTAAATGTCAAAAAAAAAATATAAATAATTCACATAGAGGTCAGTAGCTTTTAGTTCACCAACATCATAAAAATATATGTAAAATAAAATAAAATATGATCGATAGAAATATGTCTTTAAGATATTTCCACAAGAAAAAAAGTACAAATAAATAAAAAAGAACAAAAACTAAGGAAAATGAAATAAAACGAAAAACTTTAAAACTTTGTTCTTTTGGTTGACGTCATATACTACTAAAAGTTGCCTCAAGAAGCATGCAGTACGGAAGACGTTCAATCTATTGCTTTTTTTTTGTTTTTAAACATTTTTATGTATTTTTTGAAAACTCGTTTACGTCTCTCACGCGGTGTACAGAGGCAACATATATATATATATATATATATATATATATATATATATAGTAAAATGCAACGCGAGAAATTTCGAAACCGGAATATATACTAGTAACTTCAAGTTAATGTAGCAGTGCGGGTATATATTGTATCGGTGTTGGTGATGAATTCATATAAACTTATATGCATACATATATATATACCATATATGCATGTTGTATGTATGGATGGTGCATAAAGTATTCAAGAGAACTCAACGAGCAAGATGCCTACGGGTTTGAAGCCGCGGCAGCATTAGAAGCAGTAGAAGCAGAAGTACCAACCCAAATATCGACAGCAAGGCCAGTTGGTTTCAAATGCACCACATACTACTCAGTATGAACGGTATGAACTACTTGTAGTACACTCTCTCCTTCCTCACTACTACCACCAATAGTTCCATCACAACCACCTATTTTCGTTCTACTTAGTACTTTCTCTTTCTACTTACACCCTCAGCCCATTCATCCACCCAATCCAACCATCCAACGATCCATCCATCCATCCACTCACTCTTTTCCTATTTTTTTTTTTTTTGCTCTACAAAGCCTGCACTTTTGCCTGCCACAAAATCTCGTTGCTTGCAAGCTAACCAACTTCGATTAATAATAAAAGAAAAAAAAGAGACATTTTTGTGAAGGGTGTAATATTGGTTTCAGTAATAATCAGAATGTACAGAGTCCAATAGGAGTACCACATATGACCTATATGACCTTATTAGGAATATCGATTTCATAAGTTCAATTGGTAGATACTATTATTCTCCTCTCGTGTATAGTAGTAGTAATAGTGCAGTATTATTATGACTCGCCTCGAGGGCGCATATTTCTATCCGCAATTAGTGCAATCCAATTTTCGATGCACGGAAACTATTTATGAATTGAGATACGAGGATTAGTTATAATATATATCATAAAGAAATTAATTTTTATTTTTAGTTGAGTTTAGATCAATTTTTTTTTATGAAAACCGATTGGAAAATTGAATTTTTCAAGGGGATTACAATTATTTTTTTTTTATTAAATTTTATTTTAACTGGAAAGTTTTAGGTTTTCGGCCGCAAAATAAATTTGGATTACAAATTAACAGTCGAAAGAGAAAATTTCTAACTATTAAAAGAAAATTTTCTTTTACTATCCGGTTCTACAAGTTCTCGAATTTCAAACTATTTTTTTAATATTTTATTCATAAAGTACCAAATATTATATAATTGTTTGATATTAAATTTATCATTTTTTATCAAATTTATTGTCATAACAATTGATTAAAAAAAAATTTTGATGATTATTTCAAGTTAATTCAAAATTGCTAGAGAAACTGAGTGGGAAATTTATTAACAAAATTTCTTAGACAAATTGGATAAGAAAGTTGACAGCATAGACACATGCGTACTTCTCAAGTCACCGTCACATCATTACGTTTCTACCTAAAGTCCGTGTTAATTGTTGGGATTAAAAAAAGGAAATTGAATAAAAAATCAAGAGAAATCAAATCACCTGTGGTCGAAGGGTCGGTCAGAAATCTAATCTTTGGTAAATTCGTCAACTAAATAAAATTATTTTTACGTAGTCATCAAATTATAAATGCTGATAGAATAAAAAACTTCTAGAAGACTGAACGAAATCTTATTAAATTTTTTTCATTTACTATTTTGTTTTTTTTTCTTTTTACATTTACGATCGAACCAATGTATAAGACTATCTTTGACCATAACCGTTCATTGTACAAGTTTACTCTCGGGAGTTAACCAAAGATTGCTAAACCCAGCAAGAGATGTGAAAGAGACTTTACTCTTCTCAATTTTCGTCCTTCGGACAGCTATATCAGAGTACAGGATATAGCTCGGTCATAGAGCTGCGTATAATACACGACCCAATAAAACCACGTCCTTGAAGAGATAGGTCGACCATACGCTAGGGACAGAGTGCTTCCAAGTACATATCTATCGATCCTAAAATATAGAAAATAGGCCCAATAACTCACGATATTCTACCGCATGATACTGAAGTTAGCCGACATCTAATAATTTTTGGATTTTTTTAAAAACGACAAATTAAATAACTTACATCTATAGTTTTTTCAATGTCCTACATATGCATATTTTTAGTTTTTATTTTTTTTTTTTAATTAAATTGTAGAAAAAAAAGTTTAAAAATATTTAAGTCTGCTAACTTCGGAATCATGTTACTGCCGTATTTTCTCTTCCGCAATCCAATTAAGACTCAATAATTATCTATATCTCTGGCTTTCTTTCAGCTTGATTTAAAAATTACACATAAATTGTAATTTTTTTAATTATTATAACAAATAAATTTACCAATTTAATTATTCAGTTTTAATTTTAAATTGATAACAATTTTCAAAAATAAAATATAATGAATTGTTAAGTTGATATTTAGAATTTATATGAAATTTAAATTATGCCAAATCAATGGTTATTAGTTTAAATTTATTTTATAGCCTGGAAAAGTCTTGTACTTATCAGCACGTGGCTCGTTTGCGTTTTTTTTTTTTTTTTACTTCTTTATTCTTTTTATTTTCGATCCTACCCCACGGTACTTTTCAAGTAATTGGATAGCTACATAAAATAACGTGGGATTTTCTTTTTCTCTAGAGGGAAATCCCACCTACACTTCTTTCTACGTAAATTACACACCACGGATAAGAAAAAAATTTTTTTTGTTAAATCGTAATATTTTTTTTTAAAGTAAAGATTTTTTAAAAAATTAAAATAAGTGAAAATTTTTATGATCCTGAAATTAGAGGACAATTAAAAATTTTCGGACTTTTTGTTTTAGCAATTTAATTAAAAAAAAAAAAACTAAAAATATGCACATGTAGAAAATCAAAAAAACTACAGGTGCAATTTTTTTAAATATACATTTTTTGTAATTCATATCTAACTTCAGTATCATACAATTTTTTAATTAATAATTTTATTTTAGAATAATAAAAAATTCAGAAAAATATAAAGGAATAAAGCGTTAATTGAGGCCGGAAATTTTCGAGAAAGAAAATGAAAAAAGGTCGTAAGTCATGAGTCACATAACATGAAATAACATGAAGCAATGGGTTAATGTGACCCTCAAATGCATGTCGAGGGTTTGCTTTAGCTTTAGCTTTTACTTTACTTCACCGGTTGTGTAGTAGTTAAGTATAGAAGAATAATGTGTAGTATCAAAAGTAGAGAGAAAGTATTTTATAGGTGAAGCTGGATGTAGTTGTGTAGTCGAGAGATTCAGTGCGTATTATCGACATCCTTAAAAATCGAAGCTTTAGTTTTTTTTTGCCGCATAATACGCTTTTAAAACTTTGACAAACGAGTATAGCAAAGCATATAATAGTACAGAGCAGCAGAACACAACTTAACTCTGTGTAGCTTTTCAACTTTGTGTATGCTCTTGACATCACTTGTCTTTTTTCTTAACCTGCAATGCTTGCTCTCATATTAAAGAGTTTAAAAGAAAACAAAATGAAAATGAAATCGACGAAAAAGAATAAAAAAATAAAGTTTGATAAAATAGAGCCAAGGAAAATTTGAGATAGATAAATAAAACGGGTTTAGTTTGAAAATAATGAGATTTTTATGCTAAATAAATAGCTTTGAAAGAAATAAATGTATGGAGATGATCTCAATTAAATGTTAAACATTGGCCAATATTTATTTCCAGTTCTATGTTATTATATATATATATATATATATATATTTTTACGAGAATACTTGTCCCAGAGTAGTAAGAAAGTTTAAACTTCATGGCCAGTTCGTACGTTTGCATTTTTTATAACACAATAACTTTCAGAGATCATTTAACAGATGTTTTATGTGTGACTATAGATGCAACGATTATTTCGACTATTGTTGTGAAATCGATAATAAAAAGTACTGTGGAATTTATTTGTTTTCAAAATGTACATCTAGAGAAATAAAAAATCATGTTCTAGCAATAAAATTTGTCATAAAAATATTGTCGAATATTTTTTTTTAGAGGCAAAGAAATTTTTTTCAACTGGACAAATAAAAAATATTTATCAACATGAGTAAATAAAAAAAAATATAAACTAAAATTACTCTGGTTTGGACTTTTAAATTTGTAATTTTATATTTTTTTAACAAACAATGAGTAATAAAAATATTGTATATAATATAGCGAGAAAATATAAATGCACTATGTATGATATGATATATATAAGTAATTAAATCTGCAATTAGTTTCATGGGTTGTTTCGATTGCTTTTATTTGTTGTTTAAACTGGTAATCCAAGACTCGTCAATTGAACGTTGGCTGAATCTTGGCCCAAGACTGGCAAACCACGACTAGTCACTTAAATATTGGCTGAATCTTGGCCCAAGATTGGCAAACCACGACTCGTCACTCGAGTTTTGTCTGAATCTTGGCCCAAGACTGGTAAACCAGGGTTCGTTACTTGAGTAATGGTTGAATCATGACCCAATACTGGCGAACCGGTTAGCCCAGTATTGTGCCAAGACCAACCTTGTTGTCAATATTTTTGTCCTACAAGGGCAACAGATTTCGTTACTAAGCTACTAATTTACATTGGTAAATCTGTGAAAAAAAAACTGGTTAAAATTTTAATACACGCTCAGCAAATCCGCGAGGGCAATGCTAGTAATTAATTATAAAATATAATAACAATAATCCAAATGATCGAAATTAAAATGTTGAATTAAAAACAAGTTTTTTAATTGTATCATTTTGTTGAGTTCAAAAAATAATAATTTTAATTAAAATAATATGATATTAAATAAGATTGAAAAAGAACAAAATAAATCCTAAGAATGTGGGAAAGTTTATGCTGAATTGTAACATTTACGTTATTTACATACATATTTTTATTATACTTTTCTTACAGAAAACATGTTTCGTGATGAGAGCTCGTGTTGCTTTACAGAAAATTTCTCAGTGCAACTCGAGCACACATCACTCATATATAAATATACATACGTACATATATAAACATATATATTTCTTCAGCACAGCCACATTTTGTGGTAGAAATAAAATAAATACTGCTTACTTATTTTCAGAGTGAAGATGAAGGAAATGTCGTATATTTTCGGGTCATATATGTTGCAATAAAAATAATAAATATACCTTCAAGTATAATAGAGTGAGAAATAAAAAAGTAAGAGTAAGTATGAGTGTAAAAATAAGACTTAAAAGAATAAGAAGAAGAAAGTTCATAGAAAAAGTTTATTCCCATGAACGATCTTAAAATGATTTGAGTTATCCAACAAAATTGTTCAATAACTTTTAATAAGTTTTTCGCTTTTGCGCGTGATAAAGTTGCGGGTTAGGCGATGGGCATAAAACTGATAAAACGAATCAAAGATTTTTATCCAACTTTTATTATCATGCACACACACATATATTCATATGTGCTGTATTAAAAATAAAAAAAGGCAAATGGCCAGAAAGAGAATAATACTTTTATTTACTTTTCATCTTTCATAGCTCTCCTTACTCTATACTGTCGTTATCTCGAAGTAGACAACAAAAAGACTATCAATCACTATCAACAACTTAACTTAACTTTTTCCTCTATCTATTTGCCGTACTAAAAATTGAAAAATATATTATCCAATTACTTAGTCCGTATAAATCATTCATAAAACTTTATTGAGATTAAAATAATAAATAGAAAAAAAAAACTACGCACTATCTATTAAAAAAAAATTTATATTTGAAGAATAATCAATCAACTGTGAAATTAAAATATACTTTTCTTGGCATCATGTTTTATATCGATTTAAAATAGCTTTCATTTAATGAAATAAATATGGTTTATTTCAACTTGATACATTGATATATTAACTGAAAATATATATATATATATATATATATATATATATTTATCATAATCAAACAAGTATTTAAATTTAAAATCCCCTGTGCGACTATAAATCAACAGAAGTATTTAAATTTGAACAATCGGAGGAGCAAAGGAAATACCCTGAGGAAAAGTTAGAGAGCGACGGAAAAAAAAGGAAAACACGAGGGTGAAAACTGTCTGAGCAGGGAAATGGATACGAAATTGTGAGCACGATTTCTGTTTGAGATTGGCCGACAAAACGGAACGAGGAACAAATCGTATGCCGTGCGCACACGTGGCTATCATACAATCTTGAGTTACGATCACACATTTGTCCAGTTACGTATGTATATAAATTATATTATATGTGTATAAGAAAAAAGTAAAGTGTGTAAGCAAGAAACCAGCAAATAACTATATCCCTTCGTTGCTACTTTATTTCTTATAAGCGCATAAATAATGCGAAAAGAAAATTTGGTATTCAATTTTTTTTATTTTTATTAAAATCTTATTTTTTCAAAATAAAGTGTTCAGCAGATGTCGGAAAATGTTTATGAAAAAAAATAAAAGGGAAAACAATAAGTACATTAAATAGAAATCAGAATATTTTATGAATGAAAATGAATTTTCAGTATTTTGATTATAGAATAAAATTGTTGGAAAATCTTAGCACGTTTTGATATCGAGCAGGGCAACGATTGCATACAAAAGAAGTCTAAAAGGGCCATAAGTTGCGTGTAAGAATAGTAGAAGTGATAGGAGATATTGAGTCTCTACTCTGTATAGTCTTCAATAGGTGTTCGTAGATTGAGACCACGTGGATTTTTAAAGAGAGAAAAGAATAGAGTATATAGTGTATGTATGTAACTAACAAGAAAGAATGAAAAAAGAAGAAAAATGCAAGAGGGTGAGTTTGGGTGCCGATAAGAAATGTGGGAAGCACGAATTTCTACGTGCTTGGAATTTACGCTGTCAAAGAGAAAAGGTAAAACTGGCCTCACACAAGCTGCTTGAAACCTAGCCAACGGACAACCAAATTCAAATTTCAACTACCCGCATTCACAAATTAACATAACCGCTGACTTTTTCCTTACTTACCGATTTATTACCAAATCATAAAATTTAATCATTGAGTTTTATGGTGTTAAAATTGCTTTCGAAAATTTTTTCGTTAGACAAAAAAAGTTCTTAATTATGAAATTATGATGGAATATTTAAGTGAGTAATTAATTCTTATAGTAAAAAAATTCTTTTTTCGGGGCAAGCTTAACAATTTTCTCAAATTTTTCAGTTGTCCCACTTTATTTATAATAATCGCGAAGTATATAAATACAAAATTCTTAATAGAAATCATCCTTTTTATTTTAACTAAATTTGTAATCGCCCCGTTGTGTCCTAGATACTTTGTATCATTTTAACTCCCGGGTTACACGTAAATTTAATGAATATAACAATAACGAAATTTATTTTTATCAAATTTCTGGGGTGTCCGGTCATGCTCCAGTTTTTCCTCCAAAAAGATTGAACTAATAATAAAAAACTATTTCTGTTTAATCCAAAAATAAAAAACAAACCGACAAATAAAAAAATTGATACTTAAATAAAAGAAACCAGTTGTAAACGTTAAAATTTGTGAGTAGTAAAAAAATGTTTTATGGCCGAAAAAAGTAAATAAAAAAAAATAACAAGCCCAATAAAGAACATAAATTTATTTGTTTTACTGACAAATGGACTTCCGATTAATTTATTGCCGTCGTTTTATCCTTTACCCGATACCCTACTTTCTTTCCTTTTTTTTTACCGTACTATTTTTTACGAAAATCCCATTCATGTTACAATTTTTATGTGGCTCACGTTGTGTTACATATATGAGAGATAGTTTCAGCACAATTCAAGTATGGTCATATAAAAGTAGGGACGAAAAAAAAAGTAAATTATCGTGACACCAGAGACTGATGAATGTCTTCTTGCTTAGGCAGTTAGCTACTGGTACGTAACAGTTACTGCCACAATGTGGTAGTCGAAACTCGTAAACACGCACATTTACAACACCTAACAAAATTTATAGCACATACGTTAAATCTCACTGGGAAGATAGCCATGAAAAGCTACAAATTCAATGAGTTATATGGCCTATGTATTTCACCACGAATCTGTTGTCATTAAATGATCATTTCAAGGCAACGCGGTTTATTTTTAATTTTAAATATCCTACGTATGTACATACTTTGTATTAATTTTTCATTTAACAAATGGATGACTAAATAAATAAAAACAAAGTTCAACTGTATTTTAAATGGAAAATATATTCATGTATATATTTTTTTATAGCCATGAGTTATTTCATTCATACTCGATGATCGATATAGAACTGCAAAGTAAACATAACTATTCGTCTTGGATACTGAGAGCTTTTGAAATATATTTTTCAACCACCGGCATGGCATTTCAATTTTATTCTCTGAATCTTTACTAACCCAAGTTTTCTAAAATAAATTTCCAATAGATACTTGGATATTTAAATTGATAGTTTAATTGTATAAGCAAGAAACAAAATTTATTTATTTTCAATTAAGTTTAAAAATTATTCTCAAATAAAAAAAATCAATTATTTGTTCACATATAGAATATTTGAGTACAGATATTAAATTCTTAGGGGCTGTTCATAAAATACGTCACGCAAATTTCATCTTTTTAAACCCCCCTCCCCCTCTACGTCACGCTATTTCACATTTCCTGCGATCCCCCTATCAATACTGCGTTACAAATGACAAAGCCCCCTCCCAATATGACGGAAATATATGCATTGGAATATTTATATACCTACAAATATGAAACGAATGACTCTCTATCGTAACAAAAAAATAAAATGAACACAAACCGAGAGGAAAATTTTCAAAATTATTTGATGAGCTGCGAATGTCACGTTTCTTCAGACCCCCCAACACCCCTTGTCACAGTAAGTGACACCCCTTTCTCCCCCATAAGGGCGAACTTATTTTATAAACGGCCCTTTAACCCATACGAAAAAATATATATCCAGGAATATATTCAGGCAAAATAGCATACATACAGCAATACTAAAGATATAAGCCTGATATATACCATTTTGCCAGGATATATATTTTTTCGTACGGGATACTGTAGAGATATTTTAAAAAAACCTTGTTGTGTATTTTAATTAAATATTCAATCATTTTAATTTATTTTAATTAAATGAAGTTCATGCACATAAACACGTAAATGATAAATATTAAGAGCTATTAATAATCTGCAATAAAATTTAGTATACGGTACAAATAACCCACAAAAACCATTGAAATAAATATTTTTCTTGCTCCTCAAGCCGAAAGTACGGTCTTCCTGGTCGCATTACACTCCAGAAAGAGCCTCTTTTGTGGCCGGCTCGCAATGCAGAGAGCTGTCACTAGAGTGCGCTTATTTAGTATGACTCGGTTATGTAGCAAATATACAGAAATTTTTCAATAATAAATAAATAAATTAAAAATTAAAAAAGTCAAAATTAAAACAAATGCACATACAGATTTTTTAATTCTTTACATGTGCATCTTTTTATTCTTTATTCATAGGACATTTTATTTTGTATTTTTCAATTATTAAAATGAAAAAATATCTGACAAATACACGACCACGCATGTGTCAAAATAGTCACGGATTCACCTGTCTATTTATTTATCATATCATAACCATAAATTTTAATGAAATTTGAAAACTCTTGTAGCTAAAAATTTGTTATCGGTAAAGAAAATAACACATTAAGTAAGAGAAAAAGTAAGAAAATATACGAGAGATGATAATATATTCTGACTATTGTGTATTATTGTAGTTAATGTTTGAGCTTATAAAGAAGTCTATAGTATATTACTAAATAGAGAAATAAAATATTTAGTTCCAACTAAAATTAAATCTATAATTTTCTTTTTCAATTATTTAATGTTTTTGATGCCCGCCCCGACCAGCAAAAACTTCGGCTTCGCCTCAGTTTTGCAAAAGTCAGGCGGGCCCGCCCCCCTTCACCGCTCGGCTTCGCCTCGCAATGTCAATTAATTTAACGTACTTTCGGCTGGGGAACAAGAAAAATAGTATACGACCCCCGGCCAGAAAGCTGAATGCCCTGACGTATGTGATATCAAAGCCTCGGCTTTCATATCACATCCGCCAGGAAATTCAACTTTCTGGCCTAGTGTCGTAATATACTATTTAAGCACGTCAAATTGCAATTGTACTATCAAAGCTTGCCAAAAGATAAAAAAAAATAATAATAAAATAAACCGAATATGTCACAAGTATTGATTCACAAATAAAAAACATTTTCATTTCCGGCTTTTTAAAAAAAAAAAAATGTTGCCACGCAAACACAAACACCCGAGGTAAAACGCATTACAATAATTATTTCAACCCTTTATTTTGTTTGGATCAGTGAGTAAAAAACTTGAGTGAGTACTTGTGTGTTACAATAGCTGCACAAAAATAATAAAAAAATAAAAAACAACAAATGAGAGATGTAAAGAAAAGGGTGGATCTCATTATTGTCAACAAGGCGTCGTACGTGAATATCCAGACTATGGTCCATTTAATTTCTCCACTTCTACAAGCATTCCCTGACACCCCCGAGCCAGCTTTGTTATCGCCTTCTCTCTGTCACTCTTTTTTAGCTTCTCTAGCTCTTGCAGTCTGTACTACCAGTAGAGGGAAACCTCTCAAGAGGATGAATGAATGGGCGGAGAAGTGCAGATGGAAAACATAATATAACATTCCCATGAATGCAGCATTCACAGATTGGACGTAAATAACAAACATTTAAACAACAATAACATAAATTTCTTTCCGTGAATGATTAAGATTAGATATTCTTGTGAAGTACTATACGATAATAGTGGCTTGGGTTAAATGTTTTTGGTTTTAAATGAAAACTTACAATTTTTTTTTATTTTCCACAAAATAAAATATAAATTTTTTTTTAATATTAAAATTTATCCAAAATATTTAGTAAAGCTAACTGTAGATAAACTGAAAAGAATAGCAAGAGCTTTTTTTTTATTTACTTTTTTTTGTAGGAAGCCATTTTTTTTAACATGTCCCATTTTCTAGTGGGCTACAGGTCGATGGCACAAGAGCTAGAGATACTGGTACACGACATATCACAGTTAAGGTAGTAAACTATATATGAAAGTATATACAAATACGTGTGGAAGTATATATAAATATATATGTCGTTATATATATATGTATGTACATATATAATAAATCTTCGGTTGTGTATCTGAAATACGAGTTCGTCCGAAACTAACTACGGCTGATTATTGCGGTTGCCAGAAGATAAATTAACTTAATTTCACTTTCAGGTCTAGTTATAATTACGTCCTGGACAACGATCTGACAGTTTTAATCCTATTTCCGTGATTCTACATCACGGGAATAATTATGTCGACTTTGACATTTTTCATAATAATAATTCTCGACTATTTAAATTAAAAAAAATTTCATTTCAAGTATTTTTTATCTTAAACTCTTACATTTTTGTTGATTTAACTACGATTGCATACTAAAATAATTTATTTAAATTAATAGAATTTACTTACAGAAATAAATTGAATATTTCAGGTGTGAACTAACAACAAAAAAATAAAACTGCATTATGATATTATGAATTTTTTTACTCAATAAAGTGATTGTTCAACTAACTTCAAATAAATTAGCATTGTTAAATCTTATATTTTTTTTTATTACTATTGTTATCACTAAATTTTATTTCTTTTTCAATAAAAACTTTTATCTCCAAGTTGAAGCATTAGGGTTTTTTATTATTTTTTCAAACCAAGTACTCTACTAATAGTCTGAATCGAGTGATTGTGCATAGTCTCCTATTTTTACAGTTCATTTGCTCGTTGAATTTTTCTACACTGGTACTTTACGTACTCTTTATCTCACTTGTACGATGCTTTGAAAATATATTCCACGCGAATGACTAGCGATTCGAATAGAAGTGATGGGTCATTGAAAGCTGCTCTTGGTCAAGAGGGTCAAAAGCATCACAGTACTAACTCCTCAGTGTATATATAAACGTATAACAGTTTTCAGATCGATGAGAAACTACCCAGCGAAACAATATATATATATATATATATATATATATATATATATATATATATAGATATATATATATATGTGTGTGTATTTCTAGATGACAGTCAGTTATATAGATAACGATTCTCTCATTAAAAATTTAACATTACTTGCCTGTAGCAATTTAACATTACTAATAAATAATGAATGCTTGTTGGATTCATGTATACTTTAATATATATGTATATAGTTTTAAGTAAGTATAGTTAACTTTGAGTTATTAATGATTTTTTAATCATCTTCTGCATATATCTAGTATATAGACACAAATATTATTGTTTCAAAATTTAATAACTCTTGAGAGATAAATATAACTTGTATACTTATCCAAAGCTCTATTTATATTAAAAAAAAAAAAAAACAATAATTTAAAAGTTTAGTATTTATATGTATATTTTAAATTAGTTGATAAATATTTTTAAAAACAATATTATGCATATTAATTGATGTGTTAAAAAAAAGCAATTAAAAAAGTTTTAATTGACAGAAAGAAAAATATTTTTTGTAAGAGAACCAATTTTTTTTTTAAAACTATCATTAATATCAGATGACATGAAACAAGATTTTGTTTTGCGAACTTGTTAAAAGAAGAAGAAAAAAATTATATAATTGTACGATGACTTTCAGAAGATTATTTTTTATCTAACTTTTATCAGTTGACGTCGACGTCGTTCCAACCATTGAACTTACTACTTTACTGAGATCTCGGTTATTTGTCTTATTTCTTTTTAAAAAAATATTTTATGTTTGAACATCCGTTTTTTGTTTCTTGTAATTTTTATGCGAATGAAAACTTGATAGCTAATTCACGACCCTTTCAATTTTTTGTTGTTTGGGTGAGAAAAGGTTAGAAAAATATTTTGAATATTTCTCTGCATAATAAATTGATTGCGAGGAAAAATTACTGATGTAAAAAAAATATCTTGAAGATTTTATCGTTAAATTCTGTGAAAAAATTTCATCCCTGCAGATACAAAAAAAAAGTATGATTATTTTTAGCTAGATGTTTCGAAAAACGATTTAAAGTTTAACAAGAAATATATCACAGATCATTTCTCGATTTAAAAATATACAGGAAATTCTAACTGCCAATATATCCGTCTGAGAAAAAATATTGAAGCAGAACGATCGAGTTGTTTTATATTTTTTCGATTACGTAAAACAAAATTTTTTGAGAAAAATTTACTTGATATCTCGTTACCAAATGTATGTTAAATGAATCAATTTTTTTTTAGAAGAAATGAAAATTCTTTGAAAAATCGCAAAGTATCTCAGTACATTTTGCCAAAGAGATATTTTTCAAAGGATATTTGTCTCGACTACATCTAAGAACCTCGTACAGAATTCGTCGAAACATTTTTCTTCTGTACGTTATTTCCTATTTTATTTTTTGTTTTTATCGACTAGAGTTCTTATCTCTTTCAATGTGAGCTTTCTTCCTTCAGTTAGCTTCAGTTCGTACTACTCTATTCCGAGATCGATCCCACAGGCACGTAAACCGTTCACGAGGTCAGCAAGTCTCGAAATTACGGAAATTCCAGCGGCCTTCGTGGTCAACATCGTTCAACGATTTTCTTATTTTATTTACGGGTTGTATTATTTCACTATCAGCTGGACAATAATAATAAACAAAATCTACCTATTTTTTTTATTTTTCATCATTTTTTTTCTAATCACATATTCAAAGCAACGGAGGACTTTTTTTAAAAATTTACGCAGGAGTTAAACAATATTTGTTAAGCGTCACTAACGTCACGTGGTAAGCAGGCTTACTGCTCGAACTTGGTAACTAGAAAAACGTGGGTTCGAATCCTAGTGTTAGCAGAAAAATCGGTGTTCTAAGATTTTGCCTACCGTCGATCTTACAAAAACCCTAAAGTCCCAACAGTTTATAGTTGGGAAATCGGATCGTTCTTCGCGGAACGAAAAAAAAAAAAAAATGAAAAGTAAAAAATTTACTGGATTTTTAAAATCTTTCGCATACATGCTAGTATGTCAGCCGAAAATTGCAGGCCCTCAACTACCCCTTAAGTAGTCAAATTAAATAAATTTTTTTCATTTTCGTTAAATGAATTTCGGCAAAATGTTTTAATGTTTATCAGATTTTAATAAATATATCTTCGTTAAGAAAATTTTATACGCGCGGCAAAACCTCGTCTGTGAATGACATTTAAATTTTTATAGAATTCTGACAAGAAAATTCGTTATTTAGATCCCGTAGCTTTGGAGTTATAGCAAAGTGGCCTTATTACCTTTCAGTACTCAATTCAAGTTGTTCATGAATCTCATTTTTATGGAAATATATAGAAATTTTTTATCAAATAAAATTGATAAACAATAAAAAATTCATTTCCATTTTCATATGATTCTAAAGAATTTTTTATTAAATTCTATATTACGATTGATATTAAAAAATATTTAAATAAAACGTCATAATAATAATAATTATCATTTTTAAAATTATTAATTACTTTTTGAAAATATTTTATAGTCGCAATTCAAGCAATTCATGGATATTTAATATTCATCACTTTATAAATGCTAAAATATTATTTTTATTGAAATATTAAATTTATTTCCTTTTGTAAAATGAAATTGAAGAACAATAAAAATTCATTTCCTATTTTATTTACAAACAAAAATTTTTGATTGAAAATTATCTATCGTTTGATAAAAAAATTTCTGTAAAATTCAATAATAAAAATAAATAATCAAACGGTAAATGAAAAATGAAATTGAAGAACGAAAGAAGATAAAAAATAATAATTTCTACAACGTCACTGGTCATAAATGAAACACGAATACCCTTTCTCGACCCTCGAGGAAAAAGAAGCTCAACAAGTATGACTCAATATAATTTAATATGACGTTTTTTTTCCTTTTTTGGTCATCGATTTAAGTCTGCTCTCAGTGACCTGACAATAATAAACATAATAAATAAACTTTTAAAATATTATTTATCATTTTAATCTCATTAACACACACGAGTTACTGAGTATTACATGCACACATATTTAAACTCCATAATAATATTTACTACCCTTTTAAACATCGAAAGGTTCGTCTGTGAAAATTACATTCATGCAATTCTTTTTTTTTTATTTCATATTATATATTAAATTGCATACTCTTCGTCATATTTGCTGTCGTAGGATGTGTACCACCGACTCCTCGAATTACAGCGACAATTTTTTAGTCATGTACGGCTTCGTATTTCACGCACGCATACGCAAATCCCTTTCACTACACGTTGCATGCATTTTTTCAACCCTCTCTACTCCATTATCAGCAGCTTACTATTTATATGCACAAGTGAAGCCATAATAAAATAACACACGTATAAATTTTTTATTTAATTTTAATTTTTTTGTAAATGAATTAAATTTTATATTCTAGAAAATGAGACACTGCGATAATCTATGGCTGTTGCCGTCTACGGTAATGTTTAATTTAATTTAAAGTACTTGCTAATTAAAATAAAAATAATAATGATAATTATTATTATTATTGTTACTATTATAAAAGTGAGCGGAAATGAATGAAGCGGGAAATGTAAAATTTACAGGCAAAGTTTAACCACCTATTAAAATTCGTTACCATGTGAGTTTTATATCACGAATTATTTTTTATACTTGTGTTTACTTTATATCTCTAACGAATGTTTTATTTAAATAAAATTACTTTGATGTAATGTATGAAGGTAAAGATTACAGAAAAATATTCAGTCATAATTTAAATAATTAATGAAATTAATTCTTTTTTCTCATCATTTAGATAACGAGGTTTTCTATTGAATATCACGTAATATTATAATTACGTAGCTTTAATCAACGTGACGAAGTTTTTTTTTAAATAATGGAAGCGAGGGTAAAATCAAGCAATGCAAATTAGAACGCGTGTACGAGAAATTTTGTGAAAAAAACTTTAATTAATTTTAATTATTCTATTTATGTATTTATCTGAGCAAGTTTAAAAGTACAAGTGTGAAATATTATTTCATCTCGCATTTGTTATTATCAACTTGCACGCTTGAGTTTTAATTGGCGTATAGTAACTTCCTGGATATTGAAATAGTCAAAACCGGAAAGCCACCGAGTGAAAAATATACAGTTTATTTTAAATAAAAGTTATCTTTATAATTGATATCATTCTTTATATTTTTTTTTGTCGCAGTGTTTAGCCGTAGTATACTCGTGATTTTTTCCTTCTTTTTCGGATCTGCGTATTTTTTCAACTACCGACTAGTGTTTCGGTTTTATTTGAGAGAGGGCAAAGCCTGAATTTATTTTCTGCCATTTTACATTTTTTCAACTTTTTGAATCAGCCTATCCCGCTGTTGCGACTGTGTCTGACTTATTATTCTGTATCATTCCTTGAGGACTGATGAAAAAATTGAAGAAAGAGGAATAGGGCACTATGGAGTACCTGAGACACTCCAAAAATTTGATAAAAAAAATTTTTTCTTGAAAATTCTGTACACGGAAATCAAGAATTTATCGGCGCAAATAAGTTTTTACTCGCCCCAAAAAGTTTTCACTTAACCCTAGAAATTTTTTGCATCAGAAAATGACATCAAAAATCTTCTTGTGGAAAGAAAAAAATTTTTGCGCGAAGAAGTTTTGTCTGATCCTAAAAAAAATTTTGTTTTCAATTTATAATGAAAAACATTTCTTGCTCCAAAAAATTTTTTTTCTGTGTATTAATATAATTTAAATCTTTTTTCTGTATATTAATATAATTTTGAAAAATATCTACAGTCTAGTCGCATTATCAACCCGCTTACAGGGATGTCGGGAAATATGATTTCAAGAATTTATGTATCTCTACTTCTACTCAGCAGACGACCACCGTAACTTACATTTTCCCTACTTTACGAGCATGTGAGTGTACATGATTATTTTCATAGTCATGGAGGGGGAATATCTTCAATAGAAAAATAAATCGACGGACTAATAACAAGCGGAACTCGTCTGTATTGACTCAAAGCATTTATTTTAATTTAAAAAATCAACATCTAAATTATGAATCACAAAAAATTTACTTAATACTCGGTGTTTAGAATGAAGTGTTATCGACAACATTCAATTACAATATCATACGTCAATATTGTATGTTGTTACCCATAGTTTATAATAGACTAAATGACTAAACTCGAATATATATGAAAACCAGTGACGACAAACATGACAACAATATATTCTAAGTTTCTCTTGGTTCATCCTATCATGACTGATATGGAAAATCAGTCTTGCCATACATTACCTTCAGCAGGTCGCTAGCACGAGGGTACAAGTACATAAGTAGTGCCAGCACTAGGAGACAGTATAGTAATAGTGACGTAGAGAGGTTGTGCTTTCCTTGAGTAAGGCACTGTAGAGAATACGATACGACACAGGACAGCATCAGCGTTAGCTTCTGTGTTCAAACCTGGAATCTTTGATAGGGTAGTACGGCTAGTGCAAACAGTGATTGGTTGCCTCAGGCCTCTCTCACGTCACTGTTCAAACAATGAACTCGCTTCCAACAATGCAATCGTGACCGAGATGAAAATATATACATATATATATATATATAGATGCACATCCATACATATATAAATCTATATAGATATTTATAGATAGACGACAACAATAACAACAGCGACAACTACTAACAGCAGATGATGCATCATCGACATCATGGCAGCCTAGAGCCAATAGAATTGAAATAAAGAACCAAGTAAAAACAAAAGATTTAAAAATACATATTGTGTCTTTTCAATAGTGCTAGAAAATGTCTTTTGTACATGGATAAAATTTTTTTATTTTAAATGTTATGGTCTAATGGTAATTCCGGAGTATGTTGGCCTCTAAAGCAAATTTAAATAAAAATTACAATTAAAAAAAATTAATGCTTATGCGCTGCAGAAAAGTGAGAGTGCATTCGGAGTAATAACGGATTTTATCGAAATCCACATTCATTCCGGTTCGGACTTTAAATATTGAAACAAATTCCTGTTCGGAGTAAATTTTACTCCAATAGGATTAAATAAATACACAGTCATCTGCACCACATTTACACAAGATTTAATCCACGGTCACTTCGCAAATTTTTTTTTAGTGTAATGATTATATTACAAAATACTTTTATGGCCATAGTAAATTTGTACCTAGCACTTTTTTAACTTCGGTTTTTGAACAAATGACAACAATGGAATGGAAAGAACCTCTGTATAGAGATTCGAATAAGTTAAAATTTTTGTTTATGATAATATTGTTGTCTGAGTAAGAAGGGGTTTACATAAATGAAAAATAAATTTTTAGCCAATAACTACCGTATGAATTATTTAACTCGTCGGTGCTCATACTATGCGGTGATTTACTGCAAAATTATACTCATCTTATAGGAAGTTACTAAAATAAATGTTAGACACTAAAAACAGCGTGACCTACGGGGTGAAATGAATACTATCACTACAGAGGAAAAACAGGACTTTCATCAAATCGATATTAAATTTTAAAATCTAAATCTTTAAACTTCGTTTACGATAATTGAATTAGAAGAGTGTTTTGGACGAAAACCTCAATAATTATAAAAAAAATTTGTAGTCATGATAAAATTCACAAAATTAAAATTCAAATGTCACATAAACTTTTTCGCGTTACCAAGCAATTTTAAAAGTAGTGGTCTTAGTGCCCTTTAACTCTTCTCAAGTACATTTCTCAACATCAAAATCAATACAGCATGCAATTTAAATTTCCCGAGGACATAAAGAATTGACAATAAAATGAATCAACTATAACTTCTGAATCCATGAAATTCCAAACGTTTAATTTTTAAAATTACAAGTCTGAAGATATGATAAAAGCAATATTATTTTTGTACACAATCTACGCCCTTTATAAACACAATACCCTTGTAATTTATACTATTTTTCACGATATCATATGTCTGGCTTATTCCCCTGTCACAAGGAGCTTCCCTTAAAGATAAATAAATTCATTTATTCATCTTTTCATCCCGAAATATAATTTTGTTTTACATTCAATAGAAAAACCACATAATTTTCAATGTATGTGTGTGACCCTCATTTAACTAACAGTAAATTCGTAATTTCTGATTAATTAACTATAATTAAATCTATATAATTTTAACTACAATATCGAATAAAACTTTTTAAATAGAAATGTCAAGGATGACGCACACAATGAGATTAAATTTATTCAAATATTTAAAAAAAAGTTATGTATTTTTTTCACGGCATTAAATTCAACAATGTATTAAATTTATGTCTAACAAAAGTTACAACAGATGTTCCGATAAGTGAATACGATGAAGTGATGAACGTGCTGTTTTTAAAACCCGTTAAATTTTGTCTCCGACCTCGTTAATTTCTCGCTTCACCTGTCACTTCATTGTTTGTCGAGGATGCTTTTTTATTATCACTATCATTATTATTATTATTTTCTTTTTTATCACTTCGCAAACTCCAGACAGGGTAGACAAGAATAAAGGGAGTATACATATACGTCTTTTGTCTTGTAACCCAGGATAAACTCTCTCGCTTACTTACAAACATGCCTGATGGCACCGTATAACTACACTAGTTGTTTTAATTAATTTTATTTATTTGCTTTATGCATGCAAATAAAAATTTACACGTTCAATTTTATCGGACAAAAATATCACTTTTGTTGTAAATTCATCGAATTGAAAAAATGTATCAAATTTTTTTTTTTTTTTTACCGAATTGTAAACTTTAAACTCTGATGATTTTGTAAATATTAGAGATTTTATCCCCTCGTGTATAAAATAAAAATCCATTTGGAACTTACAGCAAATCGAAAACATATAAATAAATAAAACTGATGTACATGTAAAAAAAAAAGAGAAAGAAAGATATAAAAACAAATAGAGAACATAGAGTTTCAAATATGCATGTTCGATCTTCCGTTATCCGTTGGCAATTCACGATTTTGCGACGCCTCTGGCAACGAATAAAAGGCGCGGTAAATTTGAAATTGAAATTACCACTCGTACACACTTGACAAGAGAGAGAACGGATATAGGTTCCAATGGGTGACGAGAATGAGAATGAGAGAAAAAGAAAAAAGACAAGCTGAACTGAGTATACCTCTCACGTGGAACGAAATCCCCGTGGTACATGACTGTCGCTTGTCACGTTGATACCGTTCAATAATGGTCGCGCGTGACCCCTATACTCCACACGCCTCCCTCGTGCTTGTCACTTTTACCCCTTCAACATCGCGAGTCGACAAGATCTGACAAGCTAAAATCGATGTAGTGGCTTGCTACTCTGATGATATCTCATATATCGCGATTAATTTATTGTTATATTTTTCTTTATTTAAAATTAAAAGAAAATTTTTTTTTATAAAATATACATTAAGGTTTAAATAAAATAGACTTTGTTACTGGTATAGCTCTGCATTTTTTATAATAACAATAGTAAGTCGATTTAATTTTTTTTTTTTTTGTAAAAATATTGAAATAATAAATTTTCTGCGAGCGCTTATAAAACGTTTTTAAATTATTTAGCGATGAATATAAAATGAGCTTGCACATTTGGTGATAAAGATTTAAGCCACAAAAAAAACATTTTTATTTTAAATTTCTATCGGGTTATTGATTTACTTTTTTAGTTTATTTCAATATTTCGTTTGTTTTTATTCATAAGCGAAAAAAAAAATAATGGTCTACTTTTACTGCAAAAAAAAAAATAGTTTAATTATTAAAGAATAAGCGTTTTAATATTTTTAACAGGTGCGAAATATGGAAGAGACCTAACCGCTGATAATCAGAGAGGATGAAAAAAATTTTCAAAATTTATAAGAATAAAAAAAAACGAAATTAAGCTACTTATGGATATAAATATTTAGCCTCAGTCAAATAAACTAGAGATAGAGAAAATTTTTATTATGACGGAACCTCGAATTCATTGCAATACTAAAAGCTTAAAAAATATAAATCACATTGAATTAGTTATAACCGAAAATTAGTACGTGTTATCTAAAAGCTGCCAATTGTATAGTAAAATTAAAAACGTATCGTTATATTTTTAATGTATAATAAAATGATTTTTTCGACAATTTTACTGCATAAAAACTCGACATAAAATTTTTTTTTATATTAATTGAAACTACTTTTTTTTTTTTTAATTTTTTTAAGTTCCGTTAATTCAGAATTATTCAGCCATTTCCGCTATTATGAAGTTAATTAAAAAAAACGCGCTCACATACATACAAAAAATAGTTCTGCTGACATCACAAAAGAGGGATTACTGTACGAATTTATTAGAACGGAATAAAATTATTTGAGCTATAGACTTAGACCGACTTAACCCTTCGGCTGACCCAAACTATTTAAAAAAATAATTTGAAATTTGGTAATGAAAAATTATTTCCTAGTGAGTATCAGTGGTGTCATCATTGATGATTTTTCAATTTTTTTCATTTCTGATCTGTATTTAAAGAAAACTAATTAACTCACCTAGTTTGCCGAGTCGAATTGACTCTAAAAAACAGCTCATATCTAGCGCATACGTGTGTCTTGTATATTTAATTTAGTATATATTTCAATGATCCTGTAGTTAGCAGTCAATTGACAATTTTCGAATTTTTTTTGTAAACAATTTAATTAAAAAAAAAAACTAAAAATATGCACATGTAGAAAATTTAAAAAACTATAGGTGCAATTTTTTAAAGATATTTTTTTCTTCAAATTTATCATTTTTAAAAAACAACTAAAATTAATAGACATCAGCTAACTTCAGTATCATATATTTTATTGTCATATAAATTGCATGTAGTCTTTTATGCTTCAATTAACCAATAAGATATCGAGTTATTGAAGCTTCGTAAATTTCTCATATACTTTTTAATAGAAGATATACAAATGAACTGTACTATATATAAAATTTTATTAAGATTGTTTTCAATAGTATTGATCTGATAAATTTCGTAGCAACTCCCTTATTTGTAGTTCGTGCACGAGTAATGAAAATAGAATGATATTATAGTCTGGTATCTATTATTAAAAAAAAGTAATTTACAGGATGAGCATATTGTTCGATAGTTAATGAAATAAAAGCGGAGGAAATGTAAACGAGATGTCGTTAAAGAAACCTGAGATTAAGCTTTACTTCGCACGGACATCTTAGAAATTAATCAGCCAATTAACTGTTAATTAAGGAGTCTAGGTTTGAGAAAGAGAACATGATGTAGAAGTTGAAAATGAAGATAAAGAGAGGAATGAAGAAATTGAAGGAAAAGGAAATGAAGAAGAAAAAGAAATAAAAAAATGAGGAGTGCATTTCCGTTTCATAATGTTCATCGCCGTTCTTCTTATCAAGAGAATAATATATTCAAGCAAGTGAAAAATTATTTATCACAACGCGGAAGAAGTATAATATATATGTATACATATAGATATACATATATACAGTATGAGAAGAAAATCACGATTACATAGAAATGCAAATGAACTTTTACTGTGTGAGGATAGGATACTATGCTGAATTTTCTACTTCCATCTCACTGATTCTGTGTAATTTGCCCCTCAGTGTATTGCACCGGGTATGCTGTACGAGTACGAGCGAATCTCAGAGCTAACAAATTTATCTATGGTTTTGAATAACAAACTTTATTTTTTTTTTTTTGCTTTGCATTGAATATTCAAAATCTATAAGGCCCACTGGGACTAATCATTTTTTTATATCGCAAAAAACTATTTGAATGTTTGACTTTTTTCTGTTGTCAAATGATTTTTTTTATATTTTATGATTATTTTGTTGCTGTTATATTTCATTTTATTTTTAGTTTTAACAATAAAATTTCTCGACGCAAAGGGAATCGTTGAAGTATAAAATAAAAAAAATAAAAAAAAAAAAAACGTCAGAGATTGTTTTGCAGTGGTGGATTTTTTTTTATTATATTTTTTGGATGAGAGAAGAACCACGGCCTCATTCGCACACCGTAGTATGCATTTTGTTGTGTATAAATGTATACAGGTATTTACGTTAGTATATATGTATATGAATATATGTGCATACAGAATAAACTGCATTTCTCGGTGGGCTTTGAAAAATTTTCAGTGACAAACCATTTTACTGGCTTCGTTTGTACCGACCGTACTCACTCGTCTCTAACGCCTCTGACCCACATACTCGTCGACATAAATGTCTACGCATTTTTATTTTTATTTTTATTTTCCGGGGCGAATTATGAGCATTGATTATCAATTAATTTTTTATAATGGAAAACTTCGAAAAAAAATATAAATCCTTATCAAAAAAATCCATAGGGGATTGCATGGGAACCTATAGAAATCCATATGGGAAGGGAAGGTATGAATTTATGTAAGAATCCATAAGAATTGATATAGGAGTGAATTTTTTTATATAAGAAGCCATGCAGGAAACCATGAGTATCTGGATTCCTATAGGGAAAATCCACATAGGAAAATGTGGGATTCCCATGTAGGAACTTTATATGGGAAACTGGACGGAAAGAAAATTCTACTAAAATTTACGATGTTAACATCGTAAATTTGAGTGGAATTTTCTTTCCGTGTAGGTACCGGGACTCCCATATAGGAACTTGGTATAAGAACTAGGGTATACTCTATCAAAAAATTCTATGAAGGATTGTATGAGACCCATAGGAATCCATATTTGGAGGTATGAATTTATGTAAGAATCCATAAGAATTGATATAGGAGTGAATTTTTTTATATAAGAAGCCATGCAGGAAACCATGGGTATCTGGATTCCTATAGGGAAAATCCACATAGGAAAATGTGGGATTCCCATGTAGGAACTTTATATGGGAAACTGGACGGAAAGAAAATTCCACTCAAATTTACGATGTTAACATCGTAAATTTTAGTGGAATTTCCTTTCCGTGTGGGTACCGGGACTCCCATATAGGAACTTGATTTAAGAACTAGGGTATACTCTATCACAAAAAAATATGAAGGATTGTATGGGAACCCATAGGAATTAATATTGGAGTGTATGGATTTATGTAAGAATCCATGTAGGAAACCATGGGTATCTGAATTCCCATATGGAAAATTCATATAGAAATCTAGGCTGGATTCACGTATGGATTTTTTGATAGGGTCGCAATTTGACAAGAGAAACCTCAACCGTATATCAATGTATAAGTACAAAAATGAATTCTTTATTTCTTGGCAACAATGAAAAGACCATTGTGGTCAGCGTAAAACCTCTTGCTGGCGAAAAACCCAAAGTAGTCACGGAAAAATATAATCGAATGGACGTTGAAATTTTACCGTCCTATTATTTGCTATAATCAATTTCATTAATTAATCCTTTATCGTTGGAAAGAGCGTCTCAAGACTTTCAGTCCTTCAATTTTCACGTTTTGCGGACGCTTAATAGAGATTAGTTTTAATGTCAATTACTAAACGTCAATCATTAACTTCCACGCGACCTTCATTCTTGTTCTAAATCTGTACGAAAGCTTATTTTTATATCTATATACCAGAGTAAGCCGGATATTAATACTAAATGCGAGATTTAAATTGAATAATTTATGTGAAAGCTAAAAATTTGAAGCAAATTTTTAAATTTGAATCGAATAATTTCAAAAATCTACAAATAATTTACGAATTACTCTAAAACAATTTCACAATATTTGCTAATTAATATGTATAATTAATAAGAACTAAAAAATAAAAATATTTGCCGGTATTAATGAAATAAAAATAATAATATTTATTGTAAAGTTTGGTGAATGCTAATAAAAAACATAATTTGTCATGATGCTTAATATCGTTTTTGCTCTGTCAACAGTGAGAAATAAAATAAGAAAATAAGGAAAAAGAGATGTTATACTCGAAAGTTTCGTTACAAAGTCATGAGTCGAGTTCTATATAAGATTGTCAGGGGGCAAAAGACACAAGGGACGAGAGAGACGAGCGAGAAATAGGAAGAGAAACGTTGACGATAGTGGCAAGGAATAAATTTGCTTCTTATGAATGTCAAGCGGAACCGCCTTCACGTTTAATAGCTGACAAGATAAAATGTTTTCCTTTGTCTCAAAATCCATTTAAGACTATCTACATGTATTTAAGTGACTTTATAAATATATACTACTTCAGTCGTAAAATTGCCTTTGAAAAAAATGCATTAAAAAAAATTATTGTATGCAATTTAATAAAAAAAATTGAAATAGCCAATAAAATAAATATTTAAATTTTGTATCTTCAGTAATGAAAACAATAAATCGTGTCAATGAAAACCATACACGCAGACATTATTCTCGTTTGAAATCCTATGGTGTCATAATAAAACCGAGTCATGTTGGCCACCTGCAGAAATTGAC
The DNA here is from genome assembly GCF_029852145.1 of Microplitis mediator. Classification (NCBI taxonomy): domain Eukaryota; kingdom Metazoa; phylum Arthropoda; class Insecta; order Hymenoptera; family Braconidae; genus Microplitis; species Microplitis mediator. The sequence goes on from NC_079969.1 coordinate 24,180,465, forward strand.
ATAAAGATGGTGAAAAAATTACTATGGCCACCCGGGTCAAAAATAAAACTTGATTCAGGCTCGCTTCACCTTATTTTCTTTTGAAGTTATCGATTTGCCGACGATTTTTCGATAAGATCTAGACTATTTCGACTTGAATTAAATTTTTTTTAGCTTTTTGAACTTTTTTCATCTTAGTTTCAACTTATTTCAACTTATTCGTATTTTTTTATCTTAAGTGAAACTTATTCGTCTTTACTTCGAGCATGATAGTCATTCACCTTACTTTTGACTTGCTGAATCAAGTCGAAAAATTAAATTATTTATTCGTCTTACTTTCGCCTTAATATATAAAAATTATTTCACCTTAGGTTTGACTTTTTTGCCTTATAATTTAAGTCGAATAAGTCTTGATTTAGACTTTTTCGCCTTATCTTTCAAGTCGAAAAAGTCTAAACCAAGTCAATTTCGACTTGATTTCAACTTTTTCGTCTTAAATCGTGACTAAGTAAGCCAGTTAAGTCTAAACCAAGGCGAAAACTCAATGTATTTCATATCTCCGTAAAAAAAAGTCGAGTTTGTCTTATGAAAAACGACTCCTATTTTCGACTGTGTAAACCAAGTCTGAATCAAGTTTTATTTTTGACCCGGGCATAGTAAAATTGTAAATTTTACTATGCACAGAAGAAAAAGAACTTCTTGGCACAAGAAAATTTCTCTCGCCCCAGGAAAATTTTCGTTTTTAATTCATAATGCAAAATATTTTTTTAGGAAAGTAAAAATATTCTAGGAGCGAGTATAAATTTTTCGCGCCAACAAATCCTTTCTTTCCGTGTAATCATAGTAATTTTTTTTATGTATTTATTTCAATCTTCGCCAGGTGGCGAACATGGTCCGGCTTTACTATGACATTATAGTACTTCAAAGAATAATTATCCGTATAGTATTGTGAGGGTAAATATGATGACCTTTGATTTATATAATCAATAGCTGAATTTTGTTTAATTATTATTCTTTTTTTTTATGATACCCGAATTATATATAATTCATAACAAGAGAAAATATTTTTAAAATATATTTATACATGGTCTAGCAAATTTATTTATATACACGTATGTGTTTCTTTTAATAGGGAAAGCAAATTGGAAAAATTCAATTTTTTGGCTCAGCGATTTTTTCTATTGGCTTTGAAAAGATTTGCAAAAAAAAAATTCTATGAAGTTACATGTAGTTTATTTAGGTTTTAAATAAACACATCAATCGGGCGTAATTTTACGATAACTAAAAAAAAATTTCAGAAAAAAAATTACACCCAATTAATTGAACAATTTCGTCATACGAAAATCAAGTGAGAGAAATGAAAATCAAATATTTTCAAGTGTCATATAAATACATGAAATAAAAATAATTCACTGTTTTGCTTTTTATATGCAAATAAAGTATTTAAAAAAAAATGGAGAGTTTGATTTGATATTTGAAAATGGACCTTCATGTATTTCATCTATCGTAACATTCAATTATAATTAGATAATGGCAACTATATTTATTTATAGTGCTTTTATAAGTTACAATTAAAAAACTTTGATACTGTCAGAAAAAGATTCGGTTAAAAAAAAAAACTGCACTCTGAAAAAATGTATAGTTGATCCAAATTTAAAATCTAATTACATATGTTAACAAACAAAATTTTGGCTAAACAGTACTTATTTAAACCCATAGTTTCCAAGGACATTACTGCCAATTATATATTAGATAAATTATATAAATGACTTACCATTGCTGATGACAGTCAAAGCAAAGATGCTCAGCACCCACACTCCACTTACGACGACACACATCTTCAATACCTATGTTTATTTTCTCTTTGCCTCACATAATACACTCCAACTGGCAAATTTAAACTGAAACACAAAAATAAATATTGTTTTATTCCACAAAAACAAACATGAAAACATGAAACATATGTTGTTTGGACAAACTAAAAGTTTTATAAAAATATTTATTTATAATTCGGTAATCGTCTGAATATTTCATCAAAAACATCAAACCGCAACCTCTTGAAACTTTTTATAATTAGTGTCTAATTATTTAATTTTTTAAAATTAAAAAATTTAATTTTATAAAAGGTATAAATAAATTATCAAAGTTATAAAATTAACTTTTTAATAAACTTTTGTCGAAAAAAAGAAAAAAAAAAAAAGATTCAATTATAAAACTATTCGTATAAAAAATCAATTTTCATTCAATTCAGACAGAGCGTAAAAATATTTAGGATATCGCAGAAATTAACCCTCTCAAAATTAATCCTTTCCTTATTTCCCAATTTAAAAAAATTATACACTGTAAAAAATGTATATAATTGAAGATGGGAACGAAAATAAAAAACAAAACGAAAAGTAAAAAATCTACTGGATCTAGATTTTTGAAATGTTTCGCATACGCGCTAGTATGTCAGCCGAAAATTGCAGGCCACTCCTAACTACCCCTTAAGCAGTCAAATTACATAAATTTTTCATTTTCATTGCGCGAAAAACGTTCCGTACATAAAAATTTGCGGAGTGGACGCCGATTAAATCCAAAATGAATGAGGAGCAGATGACTGAGTATTTATTTAATCCCCTTGGAGTCAAATTCACTCCGAAGGAGTTATTTTAATATAAAAATTCTGAATCGGAGTAAATGCGGATTTAAATAAAATCCAGATCACTCCGAAATCACTTCGCTGGAAAATTAAACTTCCTATTTACTCCGAATGCGAAATGATTTTTTTTACTCCGGAACTCCGGGTGACAGAGTGAACTCAACTTCAAGTAAAATACCCGTAATCACTTCGAATTCACTGCTAATTTTTTAGTGTAATTTTACATATTTAAGAAAAAAAATTTTTGAATCCGTAGCCTAAAAGATGTAGTTTATTACTTATGGAAAAATAAATGATCTTCGTCCCAAATTCTTATTCATTATTGCTATAAATGGATGATTTTTAAGAAATTGGCAAAGGTTATCTGCTGAAGGAAAAATATGATATCCGAAACGTCTACAGATTTGCAAAACGATTTACCACACGTATTTTTTTTCTAATTTTTTTATTATATCTCAAATTTGTCGTATTGCTCAAGCGAAAATTTATCACATTTGTAACATTACATAATAACTCGCGGCATAATAGTTTGCAATAAAGTTCTCACTAAAGAAAAACCAAAACTTGATTGATAAAGTAAAATATAAATAAAAAAATTTGATGAATGAAAGTTGCGCGTGATATTATTTTTATAAACCACCATCTAAAGTAAGTTTTATTCGCGAAGAAGTATAAAGAGACAGTATAAACTACGGGCTGAACTACACTGACACCTACTTTTTCTGTAGTCCAGATGTGCTTAGAGAATAAAGTTTCTATGGATATATAATATAAGTATATACATATAATAGTAAAGACTTTGCACCTTCAACATCATCATAGTGCACCCTACATTTTACTCTTTTCACACTTGTAAAATATATTTTATACTTTTATTCTCAAAAACTTATAACTCACATTTCTCAGCAGTAAATTTATTACTCTATAAATAATATATGTGTCAAAAAACTTTTTTTATCTTATATTTTTACAATTGTTTTTAAAAAAATATATACCGCCGATCAATAACCTCACGTATGAATAATAATTTTTAAAAACTAGTAAAACGAAAGAATAACATTTTTTTTTACACAAAAAAAAATCCTTCATGATTATTAAGGAAAAAAAACTTGTACTTATACTCATAGTTCTTCAACCCTTCATTCAAGTCAACTGCACTCGTGATGCACTCCATTCACCCTTTCCATTACCTACAATGACACAAGGGGAATGTTCTTTACATCATAGATGTTCTGTGGAATCCTACTCTATACTACAGTATAGACATATATATTTATATATGTAGAGAATATATATAAAATGAACAGACGAAGGGCGTAGACACAGTAGTAGATATTCTATTCATGTATGACAACCCTTTCTTTTTCTCTTATATTTTTTTTTTATAACAGACGCATATTTTCTCGGACACTTTTAGAGTCTCATATGCTTTTACTTTAACTCCAATATGTCGCTGTCACTGAGGAAATATCGAAAAGTGAAAGAAATAAAAACAAAAAAAATTCTTCATATACTAAAAAGAAACCAGACATTGTATTTAATATGAGGAATGGGTGAATAAGTAAAAGATGGCACTTCAAAGGTAAAATTCGGGATTCTGTTTTTGACGCGTAAGTAGTAGAAATATTTGAGTATACACGAATATATGTATATATGAAGAAGACGACACTTTGAGTTTTGACGTTACTGTGAAATGTATGCTAGTGGTTTAAGATGAGAAAACTCATTTAGTAGGTGGAAAATGCACGTACATTTATGTATATATATGTTCAATATGAAAATGTATGTATAGAGAAATGGTACCTGTATGATATGCGCATGCGAGAGACGCAAGAATGATGACATATGTACGTTTTACATACCATGTTCTAGTCAGTTCCTTTTGTTCATGATTTATAATACTGCCAGACTTAGTGTATGGTACAGTTAGTCTTTTGAGATGCACTTACAAACAAATGAAATTCTTTATGCTATAATTTAGCACTTGAGTTATTTTATTATATGCAATGACTAACTTTTTATATAATTTTATCTGATAGGGAAAGTGGGACACAACGGAAGACCCAAGCGATTAATTAATTAGTGGAGCTTTTAAACAACGAACACAAGTCATTTATATTTATTTTAAATGAATTGTTTATTTCAGATTTGGATGAAAAAATTTTTCAAAGCATAGCGCAAGATTCAAAAAAGTAAAAAAAATTTTGATGTTTCAATTCATGAATTTTTTTTATTTTTATTTCGGGAAAAACGAAAACTTTACTTTTTTTTTTCGTTACCTTTGATTTTCAAAGCGCACCGTTTTTCCCGATTGTTTGTATTGCTTGAAAAAAAAATTTTTTTTTGTCACTAAATACTCGAGGTATTTCGTGGATACTTTCCTACCGCTTTGACATTTGAAGTAAACGTTAATTTTACATCAACGTGCAGGCGAAAAAAAGATTTAATAAAATTAGTAGGGCGTTTTGTCATCCCCGTTCTTCTCTAAATTGCATTCATATGTGCACAGTATCATTCATTTTATTCAATTAAACATTTATATTTATATTTAAAAAGTGGAACGAAAATTATTTTTTGTTTGCATAATTAAATTTACGTCAGGCGTTAAATTTTATTTAGATTATGCCGCAAACTTTTTTTATCATTTTTGATAAAAAAAAAAACTATAAAATATATATAATAGTAATATTTAATAGCTTAAATAATGGTAATTGGAGGTTATTAATTTATGAATGGTTAAAAAAAAAGTTGAATTATACAAGGATGCAGAATAATAGTACTCATGTAATAAAAGTCAGTTAAATGAGTTTAATGAATAAAAATAATAATTAAAACAAATAATCTACTCTGTTAATTGAATAAAAGTTAACGGAATCGTTGAAATGGAAAAATAAAATAAAAATAATAACAATCATGTGGATCAGCTATGAAATGAAAGAGAATCCAATGGAATTTCAGTCAAGTGCGTAATAGAATAAAAGATTTCAAGTACCCTTCACTCTTCTGGAATACTAATATTTTATATAGTGTTCTATAGAAAAAAGAACTCATCGAACAAATAACTTACTTTATAAAAAAAAAAATAAAAAAAAATTATATATGTACGTGTAAAAAAAATATAAAAAGCAAACAAATATAAAACCAATTTTTGTGTAAAAAGTTTTTAAAAAAATTAACATTGAATTTGACAAGTAAATGACAGGAATACATCGCACTCGTTTAGTTCCCCTAATTTAAGCTGACACAGCGTTAGCATCACGATAAATGGTACTGGGCAATTTCCACGCATCAATGAAAAACAATCGTCGAGGGTGAATTGCGCCCTAGCCAGTAGCAATTGACTCGGAACATGGTCACTGAATATTATCCGATCTCTTTTCTCTATTTTTCTCTTATCATTTTTATCATTTTTTTATGCTCAACTGTACCATAAAAACTATTTTTTTTTTTTTTTTTTTTTTTATATTAATCTTTTATAGAAAAACGGACATTTCAAACTATCGCATAAATCATTTTATAAGAAAAAATGGTAAAATAAAATTGAAAGGATGAAAGAAAAGAAAATATACGGAATAATTGTTATGTTGAGATTAATATTAAATATGTAGAGTAACTCGAAGAAGGGAAAATTTTTTACTTGTAAAATAGTGTCTTTTTATCTTTCGTTTCAATACAAGCAGCCGGTTTCAGAAAACTCTGAAAAGCTTCTACTTGAGATAGGTATTTTGGCATTTAGCCCATTGAGATGTACACATCCCAACAAAAATAAAATAAAATACAGTAGAATAATCCAAGAATGAAAGTTAAAAAAAAGATATAGAATAAATGCGGAAAGTATAAAATAACAAAAACTAAAACAAAAACAATATGTATCAATTTCTTAACGCTTCACGCCATTTTTTTTTTTTTTGGCGTAGAGAATTTTTTTTATTTTTTCCCACCAACTCTAAAACATTTTAATCCCAACAAAGTTACTACATTGTGTTAAAAAAGTAAAATAAATTTATGTAGAAATTTCAAGAAAGGAAGGAACTTCCATTATCTAACAACCGTATGAACCAAGTAATTTTTACACGGTTAAGAATTGGTCTCACTAACATGATCCATAGCCTTCTTCTGACACGAGCACCCATCAATAAATGCTCTAAATGTGAATCAACACTAACAATCCAGAATCTTTTAGTAAAATGTCCAGGGACCACAGACATGCTCTCTAAAAATGAATCAGTGGAATTCACTTCAAATTAGTGAATATTCACTGAGAACCAGCTATAAGTATAGCACTGGTTGAATTAGTGGTATACTTATAGCTGTAGAAATAGTGACTATCCACTGATTCGCGAGAATTTCACTAATTCATTTTTAGAGAGTGACCACTGAGCTACCAACGGAAATATCAGAATGTTTAAACAACAAAAACAATTTAATTACAGTATTACACCTGCTAAGAAACTTAAAACTATTGAATAGAATCTACACGGAAAAAAATAAACTTTAAAAATTACTATTTGAAATTATATCCCGGAACCCGGTTGTCAATATGGGGAATTTTAACATTCAAATAGTAAATTTTATGATACGTGTCGTCTATTTTCTAAGTATCAGTTACGACTTTCGAAGTTCAAATAGTAATTTTTTCTTACATAGACAATAAATTTTCATACTTAACCTGTAATTATTCACGTTTTAATCAAAAATAAAAAAATTACTATTTAGAATGATGGTATTTACTGATCACTTTATCTAGTTCATTTATATAGTTCATTTTTTTCCGTGTAATCTTCGTTTAATGTAAACTGTACCATACGTATATTACTGAAGTCGCTCACGACAATGTTGTTTATGCGACTTTTAAATAAATAAAAAAAAAAACGGTTCACGCCTGTTCTTTGTCGTAGAGAAGTTTTTTCATTTTATCCCACTAATTCTAAAACATTTTTATCCCAACAAAGTTACTACTCTGTGTTAAAAAAGTAAAATAAATTCAGGTAGAAATTTAAAGAATCCAAGATACTTTAAATATTATAACTTACACTGAAAATAGCTTATTAACGAAATTTCGCGGTTAAACTCACCTGTTAATTGTCAATCGGAATTAATTTCGGTGCTTTCGTTCCAATAGCACTTTGGTAAAAAATAATATGGCAATAATCACTATAATAACTTTAGCCAACACGCAATTCGACAATTAATCACTTTTTGATAAGATATGAGTGGTACATGTTTGCTAAAATTTTTTGCCACATCATTAGGAACACTCACATAAAACAACTCAGTGAATATTTTAACACCAATTTAATCAATAATAACACTCGCTCCAATACTTTTTTTTTTTTACTAATCCTTTTTTTTGTAAAAAAATTTATTTGTCCATTTATATCCACTTGGCACTTGAAAAATAACCAAATTAAATAAAAATTTGTATCATTCAAACTTCACTGTGCTTTTTCAACAATTATTATTTACATACATATATATTTATATGTATATGTATGGTATTGAACAACAGACTGATGTTTGAATTTGATTACTTGTTTGGTTATTTACACTGTCGAACACACAACACTATATATTCTATTATACTTTGAATAGTAAATAATATTCTAGCATCCCTAAAATAGTTATTAAATTTACATTTAGGTGCGTACGAAAAAAGAGCAACACAAAATAAATAGATTAAAATTAATAATAACAAAATTATTGTTTACTGTTAATTATTTCCTACTGACAATAATTTTATTCCGGTAATTGTTTTTCAAGATAATAAAATTTAATGATAATTATGTAAAAATGACAAACGAAAATAACTTACGAGATATGGAAATTATCTAAGAACTACGTACATAAAATCCGACTACCCATTAATCATGTTTATCTGTATCTGAAATTATTTTCTCTATGCTATTTCCTAACTCTTTCGTACATGAAGATTAAAAATAATAACAACAGTAATTAAATTAAATTGATATTCAATTAAAAAAAATTTTTTTTTTAACTTCCGCGAGTTTATCTCGATGACAATTAAAACCTACAAATCTTACTCAGTTTTAATTTTAAAAAATTTATTCGTTATAAAAAATTTATTCAGAGCTCATTTTTTTACGATATTTATTCACTGTTGAAATTTTTATCTATTTATGTAATCAACTGCTAATTAGTGTGAATTATTTTCTTTCATTTAAATTTACTGTTAAAAAAAAATAAAGTGACAGTTAATTGTTGCAAAAAAAAATTGAAACCACTGTCACCGTGCGAGCTAATTAACACACATAATTATCAATTCGTAGTCATCATAGCCCACAATTTGTGTTTATTTGTCATTCACGTGTTTAATAAACTTGTGAAAAATGTCATAAAGAATGACAAGCTGTGAGAAACGTCTTGCTGTGACTTTCTTCTCACTCTTCTGTATAAGCTCGCAAACGAGAGAACCAGAGTGACAGTAGGATAGATTGTCACACGCGGTTTCTCTATTCTCCGTCCGTTACTACTTGTCTACTAGTACAACTACTACTTCCACTATTCTCCAATACTCATTATACTACTGTACATCATGTGTCCGTAACTTAGTAGGTAACGATGATATGACGAGTATGACAACAATGTTTACAGCTAAGTCACGGGTACCAGTGCGACAGACAATACATGAATATATTCATATACAAATAAATATAATTATATATATGCATTTACGTATGTATGCATCTGTACGAAAGATGCAATGAGGGAGAATTGGAGAAGTAGTTGGAGTAGGTATTGAGACAACGTGCGCACACGAACTGTTCAGACCGCGGTGCGAAGGAAAACTGACGTCCTGACGGCTACAGCGCCGCTACGACGGACATTAAATGAACCAACAGACTATAACTACGGCTGTACGGCTCATGGATAGTTCCCGTACCCTCGTTTGAATCCACACCACCCTCTAATGCCACACTAAAACATTTTCAGTATCTACCTATGCTACTTTACTTTACTCTTTACTCTTTACTTGCTCTCTTATACTCGTATTCTTTCGCGGTATAGTGGTACCGGTTGCGAAAACGAATCCTGACTTGTCTAGTTGTTGTTGGGTAGTCGGATATACTGCTAGCTCAGGTGTACATATCGCGAATGTGTGTTCTGGGTATTTATGTATTTTAGAACCAGTAAAAGAGTGACAATGTGCTTTGGCTTCGCTGACGACTTTTAAAATTACATTTTATCCAAGATTATCCGAATTTGTTTAGTCGCTGTATCCTGACAGCTTTTTTATTTTACTATATATTTATGTATGTATGGTCTATGTATTTATGTATGTATGTATGGATATATGTAAATTATACGTATGCTGACTTTATAACGACTAAATGCTAAGTAATTGCATCATAATTGAATATGATGGAAATATTATACATATAAACGATATTATAAATATATTTTTTAATACTCTAATGGATTTTAATAAAATAAGCTTTATTATTTTTTATTCATTTTAAATAGATTGATATTGAAGCTTGAAGTTTAATCTAAAATGTTTTAAAAAATGAAATGATTTAATCAATTTAAATTAATCCAGGCAAAAAATTATTAATTTTTTTTTATATTTAATATTTCTGTGACAATTCCAAAATTTTTTTAATATTTTTCAATTGGCGTGAGATTAATTCCCTATAGGAGTTAATTTGTCTTCGAACCGGAGCTGAAATATTAAAATAAATTTCCTGTAGGGGTGAATTTTACTCCAAGAGGATTATAAAAATACGCAGTCATCCGCTCCGCATTCACTCCAAATTAACTTCGGATTTAATCTGCGTTCACTTCGCAATTTTTCACAGCGTATGTTCTTATCTATATCAGAATATTTATATTTGATATAAAACGTATTATGCACGCAGAAAAAAAATGCTAACTATCACCATCTTGTAATAGGGCATGATTACCATCTGTACGTGATAATCATTATCATGCTTTTATGTAAACTATTTGTTTCTCATATAGTAATAATTACTGTTGCCGATAGTAATAGTTACCACCTAGATAGTAATATTTCTTATGTTTAAAAAATTTTTTAATTTTGCCTCCTAAGATAGTAATGATTATCATCACGGACAAGAATGGTTACCATCTAAATAAGAATGCTTTCCATATCCGATAGTAATAGTTAACATAAAAGCATGATAATGGTTATAACATACAGATGGTAATTATTCCCTATTACAAGATGGTGATAGTTACACTGAGAAAATTGAACAATAGGAATTACTATCTAGTTATGGTAAAATTTTTTACCATCAATCCGATAGTAGTGAATACTATCTAGATGACTGTATAAATCATCTAGATTGTGACATTCAACATATTCATAATAATTTTTACAATCCTGTATGTTAACTAGAGTTAATTATTATTATTATTCTAAATGGTTATATTTATAATCCAGATGGTAACAGTTACCATCAGAAATTATAATAGTTACCAGCTAAGGTAAGTAGAATTCAAACATTTTTTCATAGTGTGAGAAGGACACTAATATATTTCACTTGCTTGTAGATAGAACCAAATATTTATTCAACAGTTGAACATTATTAAACCCGACAACTAATCGTATAATATGGATAGTTAATAATAAGTAATATAATAAGGGAAAGGGTGAGAGTAGCTAGATGACGTTACGTTGGGTCCTCTCGGAGGGCCCCGTCGGAATGCTTCTTCTTCATCCGCTTCAATGTCTTTCTCGTACTTCTCTAGTGGGGGTGAGCCTTGTCACAGGCTGGAGGTAGCTCCTGACGTCAGAGGCTAGGGGCCTCAAGATGCATACCGAGCAAAAGGCTCGGTATTCAGAAAGGAGTAGCTTACAATAGGGTTTAATGATATGAATTACCATCCTTTATAGTAAATATTATCATCCTGATAGTAAATATTACCATCCTGATGGTAACTGTTACCATCCTGATGGTAACTGTTACTATCATGATATTATTAATTCTATTGAAAAAAATTATAATACTAACTATTTTTGTACTAAAAAATGTTCTAATCATTCTAGATGATTGGAATTAAAAAATTAGCATATTAAACACAATTACTTAATTTTATCCTTGAAGCATTTTTTTTCAGCGTGTGTCGAGAGATGTAAAATAAAAAACCAAAAATTTGAATACACCACGATTAAAAAATTCAAATATTTATATTAAATAATTATAAACACAAAATGTGATAGAAGTATGGAATAAAAAAAAAAATTGTTTGCCCAACGGAAATTGAATTCCAATGAGTAAAAAAGTGTTTAAAGCAATTTGTCGTTATCATCACACGGATCAGAAAATTTTAAAGATAAACCGCGTAGTAATCTCATAGCCCGTAGAACTCACGACAGATACGGTTGGTTCACTCGCTGCTTGCCTGCCTTCCTACTTGACACGGAAGAACGAGAGTAGAGGCCAAAGGAGAATGAGGCTGAGTCGTTTCACACAGCAGCGCCTCGCTTAATTACTAGTTACTAGTAACACGAGTTAGAAACGTTTAGCTGCTCTCTCACACACAGAAGTGTACTGAGTTCACATTTACCCCTTCGACTCATACTTACTATCCACTGTGCGAGCTTATATTGTTATACTTCTCTAACTCGTCTTCGGCATCACTACTGCTTTACTATATACTATTATAACTACATTTAACGTAACTGCGTTATTGAATCCACGATAACAAGAGAAGCGGCACTATGTTAACCTTGTTTGACGCTGATGTCGATATTTCACATAAATTCATTCCGAAAGATCATATCCATATACAAATTTATATATATATATGTATAGACAAACATTATAAACATTTTCAATCCATATTGTTTTTGCTTTAACAAAAAACACCATTAAAAAACTATTTCATATGATTGATTTATGTTTGCCATCGAGTAACATCGAAATGAAAGCAAATAAAAAATAAATTTAAATGGAATTTTTTTAATAAAAAAAAATTTCCACAAATAAAGTTTTCCGTTTTGCTCTCTACAAAATGAGCTTATGATACTTTTTTAAAATTTATAAATTTGAAAACAATGGAGTAATTACTTGTGAAATATAACTAATGACGATGATGATGAATAGTAAAAAAAAGTAAAAATATATGAATTCGTGTGATTTATGTTCTTCAACGGCACATCAACGATGATAAAACTTTAAGTATCGTATAAATCCTAACGGAAAATGAATTCCACGATACCGTAATAAATTTATGGAGCGAGCGTGTTGCGATTAATCTGCAATTAACGTGGCGCATCGCGTCCCACAAGGGCACGCCCGACGTGACACGCTTCTCTCTACTTCTCTGTATACTTCGCCTCGACGTCTCTCGCTCTCTCACTTCCATATTGTTCTTATAACTCTTTCTCTTTCTCTTGTTCTCGTGTCATGTCGTGTCGAGAGCAACTAATGACAGTCTTTCAAGCGTCACCCTGGATCGTGTAATTATGACACGAAATCGACCTCATTCACCAGCTGTCATCCTCCTCAATTTCGTATCATCCCATCACTATATTTTTTAATTTTAAAAATTTTATATCGATACTTTAAATATCTACAAGAATATATTGATATAAATATTTATGATGATTTTTAAAACAGTTCGTATTACAGGAGTCTTTCTATTTGGACCCAAGATGTCCGATATTTGTAATTCTATTGCAAATTTTTGTCTGATTAGGAGATTTAATAGGAGATTTAATTGAATTGAATAAATCCACTGTAAAAATAACCGTGGTAACTCCAGGCGGTGTAAATATTGAAATTTTCGGTGTTGAAAATATTTAACTTTGTGAATATTTTTACTTACTCGATCATTACAGTTAATCAGTGTTTTTATCAATTAATTAAATTATTGGTGATTATAATGGTTGGCGTAAAATTATGTACTTTTTGAATAAATTACGTATAACATAAATAATTATTTAAATAAGTACATAGCAAAATTGAAATTTCTTCCAGATAATATACATTAAATTTTTATATTTTTTTAGATGTCGACGTTTCAATTAGCAAATTGTCCAGCTTCTTATTTTTTAGTAGCCGATTCTGGGCAATTTTCAGATAGTAATAGTTAGAAAAAATATCATTTGAGTAACCTAGACAAAAATATTATACATATACTAGATATGGAATCAATTTTTAGATAAGAAAAAAATTTTCATTACTTTTTTTTCGCATAAATAGAGGATTTTCTGAAGTAGAGTTAGACAATTTGCTAATTAGAACGTCGATGTAATACATTTTTTTTTAGTTTCTATAAGTGGAATTTTTTTTTACTACGATTTAACACCGGTATTCTAACACCGCCAAACTACACCACCTACACTAGTGTTATTTCATTTTAATACCACTCTGTTGACAATGTATGGAAAAAAATTACATTGCAACAATCGATAAAAATAAAGTAATTGATTTTTTATTGGAATTAGAGTATGAGCTCATGGCCTACACTAGCTTTCATTCGTTATTTTTTCTTTAATAAAAAAAAAAATGAAAATAGTTTACAATATAACACCAACTGGCCATCATATTTTTCAGGCTATGAACGTTATTCGTATTGTAGGAAAATATAATAGAGCATGACAACAATAGAAAATAAGAAATTTCTATGAAAATCTTGTTGAGTGCAATATTGCCTGCAACATTTTTGTTGTTACATACAACCACAAGGGTAAAATTGCATTCGATATATATATATACATATGTATATACCTGAAGTAAGTAGCAAAGCGAAAAAAAGATCTAGAGATAGGGAAAGATGAGCAGCAACGAAGGGAAAATGTAGAAATGGAGCGAAGTGAAAAGAAAAAAAAAAGATTGGCTACTGAGAATATGAGGGTTGTCAGGTAGCAAATCAAAGTACTGACATTTCATGTGATTCCCTGAGGTACTCATGTATTTTCAGTGAACGACAAACGACTGAATTTCTTCATGTATGTTTGAATGCATTATAGTTGAAACATGTTCATTACGATCATGGGGCCTATTTATAATGTCACTATGAGTAAAAGACATGAAATCTTATTTATTTCGTAACATAAAATAGTTCAAATTCTTACAATACAAAGAGTAATAATTTGAAAAAACTTCAATAATTTCGATAAAATTACTATCGTTGATAAGCTCTTATTAATTTTTATTCTATGCGTTAAAAAAATCGTAAATTTGAGTAGGTGCCAAAAAGGTTTTTAAAAGTTTTTTTTTTTGAAAAAAAAAAATTTAATTATTGCTAATTACCAATAGTTGTTATTAATTTTCTATATTATAATGTAAGGTTTCAAATAAACCACTAATTAATAAGAGTAGTTTTCAAATGATTGACGCAAAAAGTTTAGCACACCGACGCTTCGTAAACGCTTGCACTCCGATCGTGTATTGCTGAGTTGCTACATTATACTATAAGTTAAATAGTTAAGAATTCCTATATATCACTTAGTATTCTACCTCGTGATTGCCTAACCAGTACCGATACTGCTTATTTAATCGAAAACAATAATCATTATTGAAAATAGTGACGAGATTGGAAAAGTTTGGACACATTATTACCGTCGTTATCAAGCCGAGATCTAGTATGTGCTCATTATTGAATCAGTATTTCAATAAAAACTTAAAATTAGATCGACAATATGATAAACAAAAGTATGAATTAATTGATACACTGCAAAAAATTGGTAAAGATTACGGATTTCATTGAAATTCGCATTCATTTCGATTCGAAATTCCGGAGTTTAAAAAAAAATCACTTCGCATCCGAAGTAAATAGGAAGCTTTTTTTTCAAATGAATGATTTCTGATGTACCTGAAGATCGGAAAGTTTTTCGCACTATCAAAATGAAAAAAATTTTTGTGACTTAAGAGGTAATTGGGGGTAGCTGCAATTTTCGGCTGGCATACTAGCACCTAAGTGAAAAATTTCAGAAATTTAGATCCAGTAGATTTTTTACTTTTAATTTTGTTCTTTAATATTTCAAAAACGTAATAGGGACAGTCAGCATAATTTTCTCTCCGTGTATGAACATAGGTGTACATATAATCATTTACTTTTTTGTTTTATACAGATAAAATCAATGCTCTTAAGATGCGAAGTAAAAAATACAATGTAGATTTAAATGAAAATTTAACAAAATATTAAAAAAAAAATAACAAAATTGTTTGATCATTGAGTTTATAATAAGCAATGATATCCCTGTTATCCAGCCTGCTTATTGAGTATCACAAGAACCAAAGCGCTGACATCGATCTTAACCCCATCCTGTGATAAGGCTCACTCTCATCATTATACACAAAGGTGGAGATTAATATCAAGATAAACAAATAAAAACTTGATATTTCGCCCGTGGTATAGAAATATCCCCTTTAAAGAAAATGA